>NW_020799107.1:11745566-11756781 GCF_003259725.1 Athene cunicularia | reverse complement strand
TGCGCGCCACCCCCCAGGTACGGTCCGGGCTGCGGGGGGTACGGGGTGCTGGGGTGCTCCCGGTGCTGAGGTACCTGGGTACCGGCGATGTGGGGTGTCCCTGGGGTGCCCGGGGTACCGGGGAGTGGGGTGTCCCGGGGTACCTGTGTTGCCCACACGGTGGGCACGGGTCTACTTTAGGGAGCTTCCCTCCCTGTTTTGGGGAAGGTGCCCTAAGGGGCTCGCACACCCCCATCTCCTGCCCGCTTGTCAGCTCCCTACAAAATTCATCGTGCTTCGGTGACCTAGATTCTGTGCCATCAACATGTGGCTGCATCCCCTCCAGGGCTGTCCCCTCCGGACCTCACTGGCCGTGGCTCCCCGGAGAGCTGTGCCTGAGCTCATGGCCCTCAGCACCCGTGGCCCTGGGTTGACAACTGTGTAGCGTGACCATGATCCCTCGTCAAGGTCATGCTACTATAACCCGGAGATAACCAGGTTCACACGGTGATAACCGCCTGTGCTCTGCTCCCTTCCTCTGCCTGGTTTGCACCAGGGCAGAGGGACAATAGCTCCGAGATGGGAGCATCCCTTGGGACTTGTGCCTGCTCACCTTGAGCGGTGGCAGCTCCCTGGATGGTCAGATGGGTTTGAGGCTCGGGTCCCTGCATGTGTGGGAATGCACATGCCAGGCAGTAGAGGAGCCTGGTGCTCCTGGGGACAGTGGCACCGAGGCAGATGCATGGATCTGCATCCTGAGTTTTGTGCAGATGGTTTCCTTTGGGCCAGTCATGAGCACATGTATCCATCCTGGATAGACACGAAGGGAAGTGGGGAGCATCTGCTTCCAAAAAATGTTTGGAGCAGAGAGTGGAAAACAGCCCCCTGGGGTCCCAGCATACATGGCGAGGGGCTGCCTCGCAGAGGTGATGATCGCTCACATCCACAGCCCGACGTGGAGACAAGCGGGTAATGGGGCATAGTCCAGGCAGTCACGGCTGGCAGGGGTCCAGGGCAGGCATGGCACAGTGCTTGGGTGGGTGTTGGGGGGGGGGCTGTAGCACTTGCCCCTTGCCCTTCCTGGCACAGTGGGAGGGCTGTGGAGCTCCATCCAGCACTCAAACCGGCACCAGGTCTGGGCAATAGCTGGCTGGCAGTGAGTGAGCCCTGAATCCCTGCCTCCTTTCCCAGGGACCTATTTGAGAGGTACGAGCCGTTTATCCAGCTGTGAGCTCCAGGATGTGTGTGTTCTGGCGATGCTCAGGCACCAGTGCTGAAATCCCATAGGATTGCCCCATTTGCCGCCTGTGTTATCAGGGGCTGGGAGGGGGTTCTTCAGAGGTGAGCCGCCCAGCCTCGCCACGCAGAATGGGGGGATGTGGGGGGCACGAACTGGGACCATGGACTTCTTTTTTATTGACCGTGATTTGGTGTTCTGCAATTAGCAGGATAATCAGGTTTCTAGACCTTGCTCCTGCAGCCTGGATTGGCACACGTGGATTTTTATGGCTCGAAAAGCGCCGTCCGTGACTTATGGGAGTGAGGAGCACTGAGAGGACGCCTGGGCCAGGCCTTATTCCTTCCTGCCCTCATCCCGTGACTGCTAATCGGGCCTCCCCGGCGCTGCCAGGTTTCCTATGTCCAAACCTCAGGATTTGAGCATTTAATCCCCCTCTGGACCATGAACCTCATGGCATTTTTCATTTTCCCCAGGCTGGGCGATGCCACCTGAACATCGTGTCCTGCTGGGGGAGAGCCGAAGGGCAGTCACTTGCCTGTGGCTCAGCTAAAGTCCTGCCAAGCACCCAACTAATGTATAACATGAGCGGCCCTGCACCCAGTGTGCACATTAACTCGCTTTCACAACCAGTGCAGTCCCCGCAACCGCTGCCATCTTCTCCGGAGCATCCTTGGCACAGGGCGCCTGCATCCCTCTGCCTCCGGGTCTGCAGCACAGCGACTTGGTTCAGAGGGAAGTGTCACTTCTGGGAGGGGTTAAAACCCCACTGACTCTTAAAAGGGAGAAAAAGGAGGTGGTGGGAGCCCAGGATGCCCTGCCGCAGAGCTGGGTGCTTCATGCATCCAGGCTCTTTCACACATGGGATTTACAAATGCCGCCCTAAATGGGCCCCCCCAGCTTTTGCACAGTGAGACATGCAGCTGCTTTTCTTCTTGCAAGAACATCTCCTGGGGAGAAGGTAGTGGTATTTATTTGCCTTGCGATTATGGAGGAATTTGAGCCTGTGCCAAATGCTGCTTTCTCCCCAGAAACCGCAGCGACGTGGCTTTCAATGCATTGGAAAGCGCCTGCGGCCGGAGAGGGGCTGCCTGGCCTGGCAAAGCCCATCTAGCTGACAGTCCTTGGGATAACGCCACTGTCCTGCTGCAGAGCCAGCGGAGCCATGCCTAAGAAGGATGACGACACCAAAAAGCCAGCGTCGGAGACGGTACCAGACCAGCGCTGGAAACTACAGGTCTTCTACCTCTGCTTCTATGGCTTCATGACGCAGGTCCGGCCTGGGGAGAGCTTCATCACCCCGTATCTCCTGGGGCCTGACAAGAACTTCACACAGGCAGAGGTGAGCCGCGAGCAGCCTGTCCCCCCTGATGTCCCCCTTTCTGGACACGGTCACCACCCCAGGGCTGGTCAGAGCATCCTTCTGCAGTCCTGGGGTGTGGAGGGGTGCAGGCGTGCCATGTCCTGAGCGTGTAGTGATGCACGGGATGCTTTTTGGTGGGGAGAAGGTGGTGTGGTATGGGTCTAGCTGGCAGCATGTGCCTGTCTCAGTGGGCTGCATGGTCACTCTGTTTCTTAAGGCCCAGGCTCAGCTTTTCCTGACATAAGACCTTGTGCCCACGTTGGCAACCAATTTGGGGGGGCTATGCCTGACCCCTGCCCAGTTGGGCAGTCAGTGGGATGGTGGGGGGGTGCCGAGCCAGGAGAAGACTCATCCCATCCTACCCACACTGGCATGATGCAGTGGGGAGCACAGGGCTGTGCACTGCCAGGCTGCTGGCAACGATGGGGTTAGGTGAGGAGGGGCCACATGTTGTTGTCCCCAAGAAAGGGACGCTGGCCTTAGTCCCGGCAGGCTGTTGTGTCCGTGGGAACGCTGCATTCCCAGCACGGGAGGGGGCCGAGGCTGAGCCAGGCCCCCATCCGAGCGCACCACAGGCCACATTCCTCCCCGAGGAAGTGCCACGATGGGGGTGAGCAGCTGGTGCCCACCCAAACTGTGTTCCTCCAGGCTGGGGGCAGCCCCAGGGACATGTCCTGTGCTCAGCCCCTCCTTGCATGCATGGCAGGTGACCAACATGATCACGCCAGTGCTGACCTACTCCTACATGGCCGTGCTGGTGCCCATCTTCCTGCTGACAGACTACCTGCGCTACAAGCCGGTACTGGTGCTGCAGAGCCTGAGCCACATCTCCATCTGGCTGCTGCTGGTGTTGGGCACCTCGGTCCTGGCCATGCAGCTGATGGAGTACTTCTACGGTGTCACCATGGCCACCCGCATCGCCTACTCCTCCTACATCTTCTCCCTCGTGACCCCATCACACTACCAGCGTATGGCCAGCTACTCCCGCTCCGCTGTCCTCCTGGGTGTCTTCACCAGCTCAGTGCTGGGCCAGCTCTGCATCACCTTGGGTGGTGTCTCCTTCCTCACCCTCAACTATGTCTCGTTGGGCTTCGTCAGCTTCGGCCTCATCCTCACCATTTTCCTCGAGCAGCCCCAGCGCAGTCTCTTTTTCAACCGGCCTGAGGGGGCTGGTGATGGGGCTGTGCCCACTGAGCTGGACAAGATGGCGAGGGGAGACGTCCAAGGGGGGACGCAGGGCTGGCGGGAGGCAGCGCTGTGCCGCATGCTGCGGGAGGTGGGAGCATTAGCCAGGCAGCCCCAGCTCCAGCTCTGGTCCTTGTGGTGGGTCTTCAACTCAGCCGGTTACTACTTGATGCTGTACTACGTGCAGATCCTCTGGAACGAGATCTACCCCTCCACGGACAACCGCCAGGTGCACAACGGAGGGGTGGACGCTGCCTCCACGCTGCTGGGTAGGCTTGCCTGGGCTGGGAACACCATGGATGCAGGGGGACACCCCCGTCCCGCTGCATCCCCTGGGAATGGCTGGGGACACTGGGGATGCAGGGGGACAACCCCATCCTGCTGCGTCCCTGGGAGTGGTGGTCCTCGTGACATTTTTGGGGATGCAGGGGGAGTTTTGGCAGTGGAGATGAGATGAGAGATGACATGAGATGACATGAGCATTGCTAGGCTGGGGGATGCAAGGTGTTTCCATGCTGGTGAGGTGTTCACATCCTTCATCTCCTCCCCAGGGGCTGGTGCCTCCTTCGCTGCTGGCTACGTGAAGATTCGCTGGACGTTGTGGTCAGAGCTGGTGATTGGGGTGGTGACAGCTTTCCAGGCGGGGCTGCTCCTGCTCATGAACACTACCAGCAACATCTGGCTGTGCTATGCTGCCTACGTCCTCTTCCGTGGTTCCTACCAGTTCCTGGTGCCTGTTGCCATGTGTGTTGTACCCCTGGGGACCTGCTCCCACCTCAGCAGCTGGGCTGGTACCAGGGGTTCACTGGTGGCCTCTTTCCCAGTTTCCAGATCGCTACCTCCCTCTCCAAAGAGCATTGTGCGCTGGTCTTCGGGGTCAACACCTTCTTCGCCACCGTTCTGAAGACCATCATCACCGTCATCGTGGCTGACAAGAGGGGCTTGGGCTTGTCTGTGCATCCCCAGGTAGGGATGGGGGGCATTTAGGTTGGAGGCGGTCCCCTAATGTTGTGGGATGAAGCAGAGACTGCAAGTGTTCGCTCTCTCCACTCTCTTGCAGTTTTATGTGTATTTCGGCTACTTCACGCTGCTGGCGGTTGTCTACCTGCTGTTGGCCGTCGGCGTGGGCATTCGGTACAGTCGCCGCAAGCAGGCGGCAGAGCTGGCCTTGGCCAAGGAGCTGTGCCAGCTCCCTGCTGAGGTGCCAGCACAGAAGAGCACGGAGGCAGGTGCTGTGCAAGCCTGAGCACCGGCACCATGACCACTGTGGCCAGGTCTCAGCTCCATAAGTGAACGTTAGCATCACTGCGTGCGTAGTCTCCTGTCCCACTGCCGGTCCTTGGCACTGGCCTGTTGAGGACACAACCCCTTAGGACCAGTTTTCTGCTTTATGAGGGCTGGGCTGTGCCCCCCACCTCAGCCCCAGATACAACCAGAGCGGGGCAGGATGCCCATGGCTGCTGCTGCCAGGTACCACACAGGGATAGAGATGGGGTCCGGGGTGTCTCTTGGCCCCCAGCTCCCCATCATGGTGCAGAGCCAGGCTACAAGAGGACAACATTTCTTTATTCAGTGCCTTTAGAAAATGGTTTATAGGACACAACTGACAAAAAAAAAAAAAAAATAATTACACAAAATACAGTAGACTGTAAGAAATAGAGACCATGTGACTCGCACAGCTTTTATGGTAATAATTTCCATACAATAATAAAAAGCTAGTTACAGATTTATCTTCTCTTTTTTGTTTTTTAGCACCTTGGATTTGCCCACACCAATTCAAACCAGCTTTGCTGTGCCTTGGCCCTTATTGTGCAGCAAAGGTGGCACGGGGAGGGGGGCGATGGCGGTGCCTGCCCTCGGTACCACTTGTGCTCAACACGCACACGTATGTAAACACATGCCAAGCGCATGCCTGCCCCGTGTCAGAGCCACCCCATCACCCCAGTCCCTGCGCTCACCTGGGTGTAGCTGTCCCTGGGGTGTGGGGGAATGGCCTGGGGTCCCGAGGGTGTGCGGAGGGGCTGAAGGGACCAGACCCTCCCCAGGGTTCATGAGATGCTGGCTGTGAGGCAGAGGTGAAGATGATGATGGGGGACTGGGTGGGATGGTCCTTACCTGGGGAGGACGGAGACCATCTAAGGAGAGCCCTGGCACCACCATGGGACGGTCCCTTGCTGGGGTGGGATGCCAGGGTTTTGGCTGGGAGAAGACCCCGTGGCCCTCAGCAGTGGGGATTTGGGTCCAAACCCGAGCTCCTAGCGAGGACAGTGCGGGGCTGGGTGCGGGGTCGGAGAATCCCCTGCAGGCTTTCCAGGAGGGCAGATTGCATGGCAACGCAAAAATCTCCCAGCCGAGTATCCTCCCACCCAGCCACCCTGAAAAGACCATCTGAGCAGGTGGGGGGATGCAAGCTGAAGTGGTTAAATATTAGGAGTTAGAAGAGAATTGGAGCAAGAGTAGGAGGAGGAATGCAGCTAGCCCATGGCTGCCCTGCCCCAGGTGGGATAAGAGCCCCTGCCAACCCAGGGCAGGGGTGATGGTGATACTCTTTGGCTTCAGGTCTGCAGGAGAAGAAAACCCTGCGGGGCGAGGGCAGGTGCATGGGGAGGGCTGAAGACCGCAGGGATGCCAGGCTACAGGCTGGCTCTGGCTCGACATTCCCTGGGGACATGGGGTATCCAGGGGTGGGAGGGTGTCACTTTTTGGCGGCAGTCATGAAGCTGTTCTCGATGCAGAGGACGATGAAGGCGTGCTGGCAGCTGCTGGCCACCTGCTCCAACAGCTTGCCAGAGCCCAGTGAGGAAGCCTGGCCGGTGACGGCATGCTCCTCTGTCCGCCACGTCTCGCAGTAGCTTTCGGGCAAGCGCCGGCCCTTGGTATCTGAGCCGTGCCAGACACTCTTCTGCGGCCTGGAAAGAGGAAAGGTGGGGTTCTGTCGCTGCCCCCAACAGTCCAGACCCCATCTCCCCTCCTTCCCCATCACTAGATCCTGCACTCACCATCCGGCATCCCGCAGGACATCCCGGCCATCAAAGGAGAGGATGTGGGCACCGGCTCGCAGTGGGGCTCCGGTGCCCGTGAAAAGGGCTTCCCAGTTACTGAAGAGCACTTCATCCTGGTAAGGTGGGGTGGAAAAAGAGGAGGGGGGTGTCTGTCAGCCCTGCTTGCACCCCAAGAGCATCACAGGAACTCTGAGCCCCAGCTGCCTCTGGGGAGGGGACGCTTCACAGGCAATGCCATGTGGATGGATGGGGGATGCTCTGCAGCCCTCAGAGCTCACGAGGTGTCAGAAAGAGGATGGAGATATGCATGTACCCGGAGGTTGACGATGGGCACGGTGGCACGGTCAGCCCTGCGCACGATGCTGTAGAGGTCCTGCAGGCGGGAGGAGAGGAAGGCACGGAAGGTGCCAGCCAGCCCGACCTGCCGGGCTTGCTGGAAGCACTGGAAATCGGCACCCCGAATGCCGCGCATTCCACCACTTAGCGGAGCGTTCAGGGCCACCAGGTGAAGCTGCCAAGGAAGGGACAACAGGGCTTGAGGGACATGACTTTGACCACCATCGTCACCTCCCCTCAGCTGGCATGTGGCACTCACAGCAGGCTGGAAGTCCTGGTGCACGTGGGCAGCCACAGGGGCTGGATCTGGCCGGTGGTGGATGTAGTAGCTATTAAGGAGCTCATGCTGGTGATGAAGCAGGGGTTGCTCGGGCAGGCGATGCTGGTTGGCCACCACTTCATCCCCACGCCAGGGCCGGGCAGTGGGTGGGGGGTTGTGGTTGCGGAGGGGGTGGAGGGGTCCGCGGGGCTGGAGTGGGGGCTGGGGGCCAGCATAGTGGACGCTGGGTGGTTTGTCGTACACCTCATTGTCCTGAGGAGGGAGGGGGAGAAAGGCTGAGTGTTGGTGCTGCCCAAGTGCAGACCGGGATGATGATGATGAAAATGGGGATGGAGATGGTTGGGGATAGGGATGGACATGATTGTAGGTGGGGATGGAGATGGGGATGGAGAAGGTTGGGGGTGGATGGAAATAGGGATGGAGATGGTTGATTATATGGATGGATATGGGGATGGAGAAGGTTGGGATTGGGATGGCTGGGGATGGGATGAGGATGGAGGATGGAGATAGGGATGAGGATGGGCATGGGGGACAGAGAACTCACCAGAGCTGAATTGGGGATCAGAGTGTGTTCCTCCAGCTGCAACAGCATGACACATCATATCCCAGCTGTCCCCCTCTCCTGTTCCTCACACATGAGTGGAGGGACCCCCAAGCATTGCCAAAAGACACCATAGGGCGGTACAGTCTGTACTCCCCTAGGGCCAGGCAGTGCAACCCAAGATGGGGGGCCCCTCCAGCCCCCTCCCACTCACCAGCACTCGTCGGAAACCCCCACGCAGTCGGACATAGAGCTCTTGCCGGTCGGTCAGGAAGACGAGGTTGCCCTCAGGCAGCTCATGCACAGCACTCAGCATCACCTGGTACGTTGGCAGGGTGCGCAGCTACGGGGCAGAGCCCGGAGGATGGCTCAGGGCTTGGCCAGCCAGCCCATGGGCAACCCCCTATCCAGAGCCCTGACTCACCCCCAAGGACATCCCACTGGTGCCTGGTGGTCCAGGGGGTCCCGGTGGTCCAGGGGGTCCAGGAATGCTGATAGCTGGGAGGGTGAGAAGGGTGAGATGGGGTCGGCTGCAGCATGCAGAGGGATATGATGGTGGGTGCAGGGAGTGATGTAAGGGTGACAGGGAGGGATGCAATGGGGCAGGTACTCACCTTGTCTGTGGGGACCTGGGAAGGAGGGTGGACCAGGGGGGCCGGGAGGGCCAGGAGGGCCCTGCCGCCCCTCATATCCGATACCAGGGGGGCCCTGAGGTCCAGGAGGCCCTGGTGGCCCAACAATACTGTCCCCCTTGGGACCCTAGGCAGTTCAAGAGAGCATCCCTGGAGCAAAGCACCTTGGGGATGCTGCCCCTCCCATGCCCCCCCCCTCGCCCCTGTGCCATGGGGTACTCACCGGCAGCCCGGGGTAGCCCTGGGGCCCTGGAGGCCCTGGCAGCCCAGAGACGCTGGGACCGTAGAGCGGAGTGCTGCCCGGCTCACCCTTCTCACCCTTGGGACCTGCATCCCCCTTGTCACCCTGCGGGATGGCACAGCCTTAGAGTGAATGGCTGGGGCACACCCAAGTACCCCAAATCATGCTGGGTACCAGCCCTGTGAGCCGCCACTGGGGGGAAAAGGGCTTACCCGCAGGTTGGCACTGAAGTGACTCGGGTCATAGGGGAAGTGGCCTGTGGAGAGGGAAAGGAGGGGAGAGGAGAGCTGGGATGGGCACGAGCCACCTCCGCCTGTACCTGCCTGTGGGGACCAGTCACCTACCTGGGGGTCCTGGGGCTCCAGCATCGCCTTTCTCTCCCTTTTGTCCTGGAAACTGGTGGAAACCTATGGGGAGCAGCAGAGAGATGCCATCTCAGTGCTGCAGCATTCTAGCCCCAGCTCTAATGGAGGGGGTCTCCCCACCCTGCCCTGCCTTGCTGAGTGTCCCTGAACTGCTCTGAGGCAGCTGTGAGTGAGGCACCCCCTTACCAGGGAAGGCTGGCAGCACAGGATGGCTGGAGTCGCTGAAGGCCTGTGGGGATGCAAAGGAAGTGGCTGCAGAGAGAGTGGCTGCATCCTCAGGCATCCCTCCCTCAATGTGATGCTGATGGTAGCCCCACATGCCAGTCCTGGCCAGGATGCCACCAGAACACCTTCCATCCCCTCCAGCCAGGCAGGGGGCACTGAGGGAGGCACTCTGTCACCAGCCCTTAGCACCCACATCACAGTAACCGTGTTGTTACTCACATTGCTGCTGTCGTATACTATGCTGCCAGGTGGCCCAGGGGGCCCAGGGGGCCCTGGGGGTCCTGGGGGACCCTACGGGGGGGAGAGAAGATGTGTCAGGGAAAGTGGACAGTTCCCATGGGGGACACACTGAGACCATGCCCTGCCCCAGAGGGGCAATCAGTCCCTGAAAGAGGGAGGCATATGCCCTTTGCCAAAGGGATTCGGGTCTCCAGGGAGACCCTCAGTGTGTGTCCCCTACTCTGACAGACCAGCAGCCACAGGGGCTGCAACAGTACTCACCCGCAAGCCCAGCACGCTACTGACATCCACAGGGTCACCCTTGTCTCCCTTCAGCCCATTCATACCAGGACGTCCCTACGGATGAACAGCACAGATGAGCCTCATCCCTGTCTCCCTGCCAACCCCAGGGTGACATCCTGGCGTCATTTCTGATGCCCTGGAGTCACCTCAAACACCCTGGCATTGCCTCCAACATGTTGGCATCACCCCACCCCTTGGGGACACAATAGGGTTTGGGGTTCAACAGGTGCAAGTCGTGCAAATGGGGTGGGGGGATGTGGTGAAGGAGGCGATGGCTGAGGGGACAAACAAACCGGGAGCAGGTCTTACGGGTCTGCCTGGAAAGCCGATCTCTCCCTTCATCCCTGCTCGTCCCTGGGGACCCTAAAGAGGAGAGAAGAGAATGATTGTGCTCGGAGTGGGAGCATATCCTCTACCCTGGATCAGTCCTGGCCCTCCCCATGGGCTCTGAGGACTATGGTGCTGGTGACTTACCGAGGGTCCCACTGGTCCCCGCAGCCCCGGCTCCCCCTGCGGACAGCAGAGAGGGAAAGAGCATCACCACTGGGACCACCTGGCACCTGTCACATAGGGATGCATCCCCAGTTCCTACAACACACCCACCTTTTCTCCTTTCACCTTTGCAGTGACCACGGTCCCATCAGGGCTGATGATGACACCGGGCTCCCCCTTCTCCCCCTGTAAGAGAGGAGGAGGCACAAGGGCAGATGGAAGGACCAGGTGATCACCCCACAGACTGGAGGTGGCCCAGAGCAGTTACCTTCAACCCTGGCGAGCCCTGGGGACCAGATGATCCCCGGTCTCCTTTTGGTCCCACTGGGCCCTGCAGGGAGGAGCACAGAGCCCATGTCAGCCCTGACCCACCAAAGGCAGACCCTGCCTCCATCACCACCACCCCAGCACCGCTGTGGCAAATCACGGCAGGACCAGCAAGCAGAAGTTTCACCAAAGTGTGCCTAGAGCTTTCAGTGGGGCCACCCTTGTGGTCCCCAGCCCTGCCACTGACTCACCGGGAAGCCAGCATGACCCGGTCTGCCCTGCAGAGAGAAGCAGAGATGCTTGTAAGAGCACACCCCCTCTTTCCAAGAAACTGGGTGCCGTCCTGGCACTGCTGAGGGGCTGTGACTAGCAGAGAGGAGCACTTACTTCGGGACCAGGCAAAGCTGCCAAAGACTTCTGGAAAAAGAGAGAAAACAATATTTTTCACCCTGATACTTGCTCTGAAGAGGTCATAGCTCCTGGAGAAGTCTCCCTCAGTCCCCCCACATGATGGGTGCTGGGAAGGCCCTCCCGCCCACCCCCCCAAT
>NW_020799107.1:11730610-11745516 GCF_003259725.1 Athene cunicularia | reverse complement strand
GCCCACCCCCCCAATTTTAGCTTCCTCCAGCAGCAGTGAAGCCAGGTGCCATCACTTACATCTTCGCTGGAGACAGAAATGACCTGTCCGGGGGGACCAGGTGGACCAGGGGGGCCAGGCAGTCCCACACCATCTTGGCCTCGCTCACCCTGAAAGACACAAGCCATGAGCTCCAGGGCCACTGTCAGCCGGTCCCCAGCCCCAGCCCGGTGGCACTTACCTTCTCGCCGGGGCTGCCTCTGTCACCTTTGGGTCCCTGGAAGGAGGAGCAGGCAGGGGTGAGCTTCCTGCTTGGAACCACATGCAACCAGACCCTGGCTCACAAGCAGAGACCCACTCCTGCCTGCTGCTCCACAAAATCTTTCAGGCCACTGTCCACAGGGTCCAGGCAGTGAGCCAGGTTTGGATGCTTTTGGGTGGAGGTGGTGGCAAGCAGGGAGGAAAGCTAATGGGGACAGGGTCTCAAGCAGCATGGACACCCCTGGCAGGCAATGAGCCCAGTGCCAGAGCAAGGGAACAGCTGAAGGCATCGGGAGGATGTGAATTTTGGCTGCTGGGGACGAAGCTGCTGCAAGTGGTCCTGCAGCGACCAAGGGTACCCTGCTTGGAGTGAGGGGGCTTCTGCAAAGCAGGGGCTGATGCTCCTCCTACCTGCGGTCCGGGGAAGCCCTCCAGGCCAGGGCGGCCGTCCATGCCAGGCACACCAGCATCTCCCTGCAACAAGATACAGGAAAGGGCAAGATGCAGTAGGGAGCATCCTCCTGACAGACTCAGGATGGGGAGCACAGGGGTGCCTAACTCCCTGCAAATCCAGGTGCTCACACACAGCCCATGACAGTCTCCCCAAGGTCCTACCTTTGGTCCTGGCAAGCCAGGCTGCCCAGGGCTGCCGACTTCCCCCTGCAAGGAAAGAGGTGTCAGAGCAGGAGCATCCCCACAGGCTGCCTGTTGGCATCCTGCAAGGATGGAGCCAGGCTCCTGTGGCTGGGTCCAGCAAAGGGCAAGGAAGGTGTTTGAAGGGCTCCTCACCTTCACCCCTGGCAGTCCCGGCACCCCCTGCAAGCAACAAGAAGTGCACCATGAAGGTTGGGTGATGGCAGGGGATGTGATGGCAGAGGGTGCCCCCAGGGAGCTCAGGATGGAGGGCAGGGAAGGGGAAAGAGCAGAGCTACCTGTGGTCCTTCAGGTCCGGGTGGTCCAGGGGAGCCAGCAGTGAATGGCAGCCCCGAGCCCTCCATGTCACCCTAGGTGGGGAGGAGAGGGAGAAGGAGCTGAGCCGCATCTGTGCCCCACTCTAGTTCATCCCACTTCCTCATCTCAGGGATGATCACTTACAAATCCAGCCTCATAGCCTGGCCCCGGTGGTCCCGGGGGACCAGGGGGTCCCGGCTGCCCACGAGGTCCGATGGGCCCAGGAAGGCCAGCTAAGCCCATTTCTCCCGGGGCTCCTGCTGGTCCCGTTTCTCCCTTGCTGCCCTGCAAAGGTGACAAGAAAAACAAGGGGACAGATAAGGTGACAAGGGTCCCTGCCTGGAGCCTGCAAAGCGGGCTGCAACACGTCCCCTCCCGCATTCCCAAATCGCCCCTTGGGACAGGACAGCAGGACAGGGATGCTCCCTGTCTCCTGGACAGTGGCAGGAAGGGGCATTGCCCAGCTCAGGCATCCTTTGTGCCGGCTGTCCTTGGACGGCCCCGGCTCCCCCTGTAATGTGCACGGTGGCCACCAGAGGCTCGTCTAAAATCATAAATGCGGGTTGTTTTGCATACGTCACTGTCTGATGCTGCAGCAGAGCTCAGCGCTGAGGGGGGGATGCTCGCAAGCACCCTTGCGCTTTGCTAGAGGTTTCTGAGCGGCATGATCGGTCCTTATATCAGCTGCCACACCATCTATACTCTCTCGGTGCTGGCAGCATTAGGAAACCTTAATTCTTGAAGCTCTTGCTCCCAACTCAGGCTGCAGTGGATGGGTTATCCCAAGGAGAGTCCTGGCCCCCAAGGGAGGGGAGTGCAAGCGTGTGCATCCCAGCAATCCCTTCACCTCCACCCTTGGGGATGCGGAGAGGAAAAAAGCTCGAGCAGGAAGGCAGGAGAGTGATGCATAGAAGATGGGGTGGGGTGTGGGCACCAAAAATCCCCCAAGAAAACCCTCTTCTGTGCCTCAAAACACCCTGCTCAGCTTTCCTGCCTGCTTTCCAAGGCAGCAGCACCCAGAGCAAAGCCAAGAGAGGGTGGCGGGAGCCTTGTGTGCATCCTGGGGTTGTTCAGTGGCTCCATGCATTCTCAAGCTATGGCACCACTCTGCTCTGGGAGGAACCCAAATACCAGTACCCCACTTTCCACTCTGGCACAAGTTGGCCCCCCCAAGCAACATTCCTGCCTTCAGTCTGCAGTGCACATGGGATATACCTCCTGCCCCAAGAAACCTGCCCTAGGCACAGTACCTTGGGTCCTGGTGCACCGGGGAGGCCAAGGTCACCCACGTCGCCCTGGGGAGGAGGAGGAGGAAGAAGAAGAGGGTATAAAGAAGCTGCCCAGCTCCAGGCAGGAGCAGGATGATGCTCCCCAGCCTGGGGATGGAGGAAGCTGGGACCTCCCAGAGATGTGCCAGGGGTGCCCTGGGGGGAAGCCATGACATGCTCCTGGGGGACATGGGACAGGAAACACTAACCTGTTCTCCTTTGGGCCCTGGCTGCCCAGCTGCCCCATCTCTTCCAGGAGGACCCTGAGGACCCTGCAAAATGCCCATGAGATGGATCCAGTGTCATGAAACCCCACGGAGCTTGTGGGCACTGAGCCCACCACCATCACAGGGGACAGTTACAGCTCCACTGCTACGGGGTGGCCCTGGGATGGGTCCACTTGGCCACCCCATACACTTACCACTGGCCCTGGGGGTCCAGGGATCCCATCCCTGCCTGGCAGCCCTGGGGGTCCTGGCAGGTCTGTGCGGTTCATCCCAAACTGTCCTGGCTCTCCCGGCAAACCAGGCACGCCGGGTGGCCCTGGGGGACCAGGTGGCCCTCGCGGACCCTAGAACAGAAGGAGGGGACAATGGCTGAGCACATCCCCACACTCTTTGTCAACAGGACAGGCACCCACCTGCACTCACCCGCAGGCTCTCCAGGTCACCGGCAAAGCCAGAGCCCTCCATGTCAATGAAGGTCTGGGGGAGAAGCACGGATGATGTCAGGCATCGACAGGCAGGGTTAGGGTACCCAGTAGTGCAGGGATGCTGCCGGGGGGCTGGTGGCAGCATCCCGCACCTTGGTGGCTTGATGGATACCCGCCCGCCAAATGCCTGTGTCCCAGGGGGCACCCACCAGCTTGTCATGCTTGGAATAGGGTCCTGGTGGTCCTGGGGGGCCAGGTGGTCCGGGGGGTCCCCTTGGTCCCATGCCTGGGTCACCCTGACACAGAGGAGAGAACACAGTTTGCGAGCACAGCCAAGCTGATGGTGAGAGGAAAGGAGGGCAGTGGCATGTGCTGTCCCCCTACACTGGCACCAGCACTCACCTTCTCCCCCTTCAGACCGGGCTCCCCTGGTGTCCCGGGGAACCCCTGGGGCCCCATATCACCCTGCAAAGGGGAGCAGTCAGGAGTCAGAGGGTGCCAAGGCAAGGGGGTGGTTGGCATGCATCAATCCCACCATTCCCCTACCGACTTACAGGTTTGCCGTCCTCGCCAGGATCACCCTAGGGAGGGATGGCAGAGAGGGGAGAGGTCAATGTGCAGGCAGGCAGGCAGGGGTTGGGGGAGAGTGGGATACCCGAGACGTGAGGGGCTCAACTCACAGGCTCGCCATCCCTGCCAGGGGCTCCATCCTTCCCCGGTGGCCCTGGGGGACCGGTGACCTGCTCCACCACCGAGCCATCAGCATGCCGTGAGAGGGTCCCGGGAAGGCCGGGTTCACCTGGTTCCCCTTTCTGGCCCTTGGAGCCTGGGTAGCCAAATCCAGCGCTGCCCTGGGGACAGGAGGGATCCAGGATGGGTGGCATGTCCCCAGGGGTGGCAGCCCAGAAAGGAATGGCTTTGCCCCAGTTCCCCCAGTGATGCCTACCTTAATGCCCAGCTCTCCTTTCTCCCCCTGTGGGACAGAAAGAAAGGAGCAGGTGTGAAATGCAGACACATCACTGGCATCCTCGAGCTCCTGGAGTACTTTCTCACCCACCTTGTCACCCTTGACACTGCCCGAACCCATGATGCCACCAGTCCCCGAGTCCCCTTTCAGGCCACGTTCACCCTTCTCCCCTTTTTCACCTTTGGGTCCAGTGCCTGTGGAAAGTGAAAAGGGACACAGTCATGCTTGGGGATGTCTACCCCACTGTGTCCCCACAGGTGTGCCTCAGGGCTGGCCGGCATGGTGGGGAAGGGGAAAGCTGTCAGCATTACCTCCTGTGGAGACCTGCTGTGTCTCCTCCACTCTGGTCCTTTCAGCTTGCTGTGGGGAACCCCCACCACTCCTTGGCTCGCTGCCCGCCACCACAGGGGGAGAGGTGACAGGGACGGCATCCACCAGCCCCGGAACACCCTGCGCCAACAACAAGGGGACATCATGGCACTGTTCACCTCCTGGTGCCCTCCCAAAAGAGACAGGTGCCAGGATCCCATCAGGAATCCCAGGATCTCAACCATGGGGGGCACTTAGCCCTCCCCATCCCTAAAATCTTGGTGTCCTGTTGGCGAGTGCAATGCCTGTGGACACCTACTCACCCTGACTTTGCCCAAGGGTTGGTGTCCACCTTCTGCCCCGCTGCCGAAATCGCCAGAGACCTGCATTTGCCCAGGGAGAAGGGGCAAGGGGTGAGCTGGGATCAGGGGATGGCAGCCTCCTGTCCTGCCCTAGCCAAGCTGCTGGCACTCACCTCAGCATCATCCTCCTCTTCCTCACACTGGCGCTCGGCCGCCTGCGGGTCCCCTTGAAGCTTCAAGTCAGCAATCACCCCCTGGAAGGAAACCACGCTGAGGGCTGCCACGAATGGACATGTGCCACGGATGGAGACATGTCACAGGCCATCCTGCAGCATGATGTGACCTCCCATGCCACCCAGCCACCACGTCCTAGAGTGCCCTGTGTACATCAGGCTTTCTCATCGGCTGCAGAGTGCTCTCCCCCTGCACATCCATCCATAACTCAGCACTTGCAGGTTTCAACCTTGCAGCCCCTGTGCCCAGTGCCACCATCATGGCTTGACAACTCATGGGAAAAAGCCACGTGCAAACTCTGGCACCAGGCAAGCTGAGTGGAGATAGTGGCCAGGATCTGGCTAGCCAGACAGCAATGCTTTTACAGGGACCTTTTTGGCCATGCTCCTTGTTTCCTCACTCTGGAGCGCTCCCCAGCCACAGACTGCCTGTCTGGCAGGTCCCATTCAATTGCAGGCCCGGTTTTGTGTTTCTTAGGCTAATCCGTACTTCCTTACCATTTATTTGGGTTTTGCAAGCACTGTGCACATCCAAGCTGCTTGTTTATACAAGAAACCACCACAAATTCCTTCCTAAGGATGCTGCCTCTAGACAAAGCCCTGTAACTGAGCTACTGGGACTGCCCAGGAGGGCAGCATCCCCGTCTTGGCTGGGGAGGTTGCATGGGTACCAGCCTCAATCCCGCAGCACCCACAGTGAGTGAGGTTATCCAGTGCATCTCAGAGCCCAGCCCAGGTCCTCACTGCTGGGATGGGATACTGCTGGGATGGGATGCTGCCCATCCCTCTGATCCCAGCAGGGAGATGCCGAGAACCACATTGGGAAGTGAGCTTAGAGAGGGCAGACACCTCCTGCTAGGTGTCTCTTCTCTGGGAAAGACACCTAAAATAATATTTGGGCTGCCTGAAAGCACAGTGCACCATGTCCAGGAAAGAGAGTTGTACTCGGTAAACACAATGGGTTTAAGAAAACAGGAATCATGGGCAGTTGCAGTTCAGCCAGGCTAGCTATGACATATTATAAATATACTATATTGTAGATATATGATAAATATATTATAAATATATTTTTAATATATATAATTTTTAAAAATCCCTCCCACAAGGAAGTGCCCCCCAGGTGACCTCCTCCAGCTGCTTGCCCTGGTGACAGCTGGCTCTAATCCATCCCTCTCCTCCCCACAGAGCCCAGGCTTTGATAAATGCACGGCTCCAGCCTGCCCTTCCTGGTTCTGGGGCTTGCCAGAGGCATCAGAAATAATCTGGTTCCAGCCCGGAACTGAGGCATCTGCATGAGGGATGGTTATAAGGGCCCTTTGCAGCCCATTTGCCTCAGTAAAGGGGCAGAAGCATTGCAGGTCTTATCATGCATCCAAGGGCAAACAAACCCTCCTGCCAGACCCCAGCTGAGACCTCTGCTCCCAGGAGCTTCTGCATTACCTGCAGGCTTTTCTCCTCCAAGTTTCATGCCATTACAACAAGGGCAACTCCAAAAGAAGCACAGATGCCAGCTGAGACCCCACCAGCAGCCCTCCAGCTGCCCGCAAGCTGCTCATCTTGTGGCTTGACCAAGGGCCAGGCTTTAATCAGCTTGATGCCCCGTTAGTTCCAGATAACACGAGTCAGGGCTAGTCAGCGATGGAAATACCACAAGGCAGTCAGATGACAAGGAGATGTCTGAGCCCACGTTCCCCGCTCCCCTCTCGGACAGCCAAGGCAGTCAGCCTCCTTCCCTCAGACCAGCTATGCCCCGCGGGAAAACCGGGGGTGGGCGATGGTGGGATCGGGTGTTAGGAGAGTTCAGGAACACCACCTGCTAGAAAGGCAGGAGCGCTTCTCTCTGCTCTAGGCTGTTGCTTTGCCTTCCAAATGGTGCCAAACACTCTCCAGCTGGGGAAAAGAGCTCGCCACAGCCATGACCTGGCCCTCCCAGCATGTTCAAGAGCAAAAACCTACTCTTCAAGAGCAAAAAGTTGCTTTTTGAGACTTCAAGGGATCAACCCAAATCCCAGTGCAAACTGGTCTCTAGCCCATTAATCATTAACCCCTTCCTGGGGGAGCTTTTCCTGCCCAAAGCCATTTAACTAGGACTGCAGCAGCACTGCTCATTAGTCAACATGAAGTTTAAATTCAGAAATGTGCTTTGCAAAGCTCCCTGTGAAAAGCATCACTCCACTTGGCAATGCCTTTGTTGCTGGGTAAACCATACTCAACCCAGGAGAAACCTGGAGGTGCAATCCTGAACTTTCCTCTCCTCAAGCACCACAGGGGATTTCCATGTCAGCTGTGCATTTTCCTCACACTTCCCATATACCTTATCTAGAACATAAGTCATGCTCAAATCACGGGCTGAGCTATCACCTCCCCTTGCTTTCCAAAGTCTTCCTGCAGATATCACTCAATGTCTGCTAACCAAGATATGCTCCGGTCCAAGTATTTATTCCAGCTAAGAGAGACATTTTACCAGCCAAACCAGATCCTCCATCAAAGGAATTGGGTTATTTTTAACAATGTGGAGATTTGAAGAGGCTCTTTGTGTTTGCTGGAAAAGGTATGGGCAACAGTGGCTGCTGTAATGCAACCCCATCTCCTGCCAGCCCAACTTGAGAGCTTTGCTTTGGTGAGCCACAAGACAATAAAGTTGGTTGCATCTTTTCCCTCATCTCAAGTGTCTCCTTCCTCAGGGACACACACAGAGTGTGATTGTTGGTTTGACTTCTGGACAAAGACTTTGGTTCCACAGGCACAGACTGGTGTCATGTCCCTCTAGCCTCACCCAGGCTTCTTGAAGATGCTCCTTACCTACCTAAGGTCTTACCTGGTATTTATCTGGGTCAGCTCCTCCAGCCTGAGCAACAAAGAGCCCAGAGCCATCTTCCAACTCCATCTCATCTGGGGAGCGCTCAAAGCGGACCCGCTCGTGCTCCTCACAGTCCAGGTAAAGGATGACTTCATCCTCCTCCACGCTGATGGCAAAGCGTGTCCACTGGTTGAGCAAGGTGGGCACAGTGAAGGTGGCTGCTGCATATGAGCTGGGTGAGCCTGGCTCCGTGTAGTAGAAGATGATTTGCTGCTTGCCCGCCCGCAGCTCCGAGAGCTTGACGCCCACATAGATGATGCTCTGTGAGGAGTCCGTGATGGCAAAGAGCACGCCGGCCCGGGGGGTGGTAGGCTGGATGTGGAACAGAAGGGAAAAGTCCCGGTAGAAAGGGCTTGGCAGGTGGTACCTGGCCACTTGGCCTGTGTTGGCATTGGGGCCGAAGACATAGCCGGGGTTGTTGTCAGGGCCATAAATTTTGAGGATCTCCTCCGGTGGGGGATCTCCAATCAGCTCCAGGAGGCTGACCTCATGGCTCAGGTTCTCTGCAAGAGGAACAGAAAGGGGACAGTCACAACCGGACTGGTGAGGATGGTCACTCTCAGCAAGGCACCTCTGGGGGGCACACGTCTGGTCATGCTTCCCCCAAACACTGCTCCTCAGCAGCTCTCTCCATTTGCCCTCCCCATGGCCTGGGATTTTCTTTCAGGCTGCGGACTGGCCAAAGCAGCAGGCTCCCTGAGCTGCTCCAACCACACCATTTCAATGTGACTCCCAAAACGCCACCCATCCTCTGCCACTGGGTCTCCAGCTGGGACATCCCTAAGGTGGGATAAAACCAAAAGGATCTTGCCCACGGTAGCAACATGCCCGTGCCAATATCAGGGATGCTGCTGGAGCACTGGGATGCTGAACAGCCATGGAGCTGCAAGGAAGTGTGTTGCATCCATACCCGCTCCGGGGTCATGGTGACCCCCTACGTCATCCCGGGACAAGCTCATGGGGTCACCTCAGCTGGGAATAAATCAGAGCCATCCCCTTGCAACACCCTGGGAACGGAGCTCGAGACGGTGCAGCCTGTCAGCTTCCCAGATGATCTCAATTTGGAGCTTGCCTCCTTTCCCGACTCCTTTTTCTCAAGGCACTTGGGGAATTTCTGCTCGGGACGGTCTCCCCTACACGACGCAGCTGAACATCTGGCTGGGGCGAGCCAGCCCTCTGTACGCCAGCTCCCGTTGTTTTGGCAGCAGGCACATCCTCATCGCCCACACACCGGGCGCTGGATTCC
The DNA here is from genome assembly GCF_003259725.1 of Athene cunicularia. Classification (NCBI taxonomy): domain Eukaryota; kingdom Metazoa; phylum Chordata; class Aves; order Strigiformes; family Strigidae; genus Athene; species Athene cunicularia. The sequence goes on along the minus strand of NW_020799107.1, from coordinate 11,736,488 downwards.
TCCTCTCCTATGTCAACTGCTCGGGCGAGTGCCAACTCAATGGGAGCGAGCACCTCGGGTGCTTTTTAACTCCATGTTTCCTGGGAGCAAGGAAATCCAATCACCTTGGCTCCAAAACAGCTGATAGCTTGCACTGGGAACAGATGGCCAGTGCTGATTTCAGCCCCATCCTGAGTCAGGAGCAGGAGCTGAGACAATTCAATGTCCCCAATTCCAGCCCTGGTGTTTCACGTGAGTAATAGGGGGTTATGAGAGGTATGTTGAGCCCAGGAGGGCCAGCCAGGAACCTCCACCCTGCCCTGGAGCCAGGCATTGTCCTCCAGAGGTCTTTAAAAAAATAAAAAGAAGAGGAAAAAAAAAATTACAGACATCAGCCCAGTCTTGCCCAGCCTGGAAGGAAAACATGTTTTAGGATGGTGGGAGGAGATGAAAACCTGGATGCCTCTTCCAAAGCCTGGGGGTACCTGCGCATGCAGAGCATCCCCAGCCTCACCCTGCTGCCAAGCTCTGATGCCAGCACCGGCCCTGTGACACAGACCCAGGCAGTCCCCACTGGGTCATTTCAACATTAGAAATGTCACTGAAATGGAGGCAAGTTTTCTCTCTGCCAGACCCCAGACTTGTTGATCCTCTCCTGAACCTCCTGCTCTGAAACTGCTCCATGCCCACTCTGCTCCCTCAAGACCCCAGTCCCTCCCAAGCTTGGCAACCCAAACCTGAGCATCCAGCCAGGAGGAAATCTCCCTCCTGGGGTCGTGCCTGTCCTGACCCTCTCATCCACCCTGCACCTGGATTGGGCTATCCTGTGGGGCATCCCCAGCCCGCTTGGAGGGGAAGGGCCCAGTGCAGCCCATCTGTCCCATCAGCTGTGGGGACCTCTGTATCCTGGACCCTAGCATCCTTTTGAGCCTAACACTCTTTTGCACCCAGATGTGTGCAACCCTACACTAAAAACGATGGGATGAGTGAGCAGGGCTCCCCTGGACTGGCAGTGAGCCCCAGCCTGACACCTACCCTTGGGATGCCCCACAAGCACACTCCCATTGCCCCGTTCCCAGCTGCACCATCACCAGTCGCTCCAGCCACCCTGCAGGGGGCTGTGGCCAATGCCAGGATGCAGGGATGGAGCTTATCTTGGGCTGGAGGAAGCCAGATTCACAGCAGCTTTAAGGGAAGAGGAAACCAGCGCTTCCTCCCGGGGGTCTGCACGGGTGTAAGAGCCAGCAATGCAATTTCTGCAACCAGACAAGCCATCGCCTGCCCCCAGGGCTCAGGATGATGGGGGACGGGCTGAAAGAGGCTATTGTTAACAATGCAATTTTCAACCACGCTCCCTTTCACATTTCAGCTGTCTCTGAGATCTCCCCTCCTATCGAAACATGCCACTCGCCCCCAAGCCTGGGGTGGGAGTTGGGTGCCAGTGCTTCCCTAAGCAAACAGGGACACATCTTTCCCCAGTGCAACATGCAAAGCAGGCAGAGGCCAGGGCTATGAGGCTGGATGGGGCCTGGGGAGCAGGGCGATGTAAGGGGAGATCACTTCAAACAGCAGCTCACCTGCAAAAGCCAAGTGTCCCTTCTCAACCCCAAATCTTTCAGGCCATGTCTGCTTTTTCCAAAGGGCACCCAGAGCCCAAATGTCACAACCCTCATCCCTGCAGCAAACCAGGAGCACCCAGAGCATGGGGAGGCAGAAATGGCAGAGGCCACAGTGGTTTTGTTACGAGTGCTGTCACAGGATGGCTGTGGGGATGCCTCTGGCCACAAAGACCCAGCCATTTGTTCCTGTTGCCATTGGAAAGGCCCCAGGGATGTTGCAAGCCACCTTCCTGCTCTGCCATGACCTTCCTGTCTGGCCCAAGCCGTGGCTACCAGTGTGGCCGTGTGCATCCTGTCCTAGCTGGGATACAGGGGACCATTGGCAGGCAGGAGCATCTCAGGTTACTCCATGTGGTGCACCAGAGTCCCCATGTCCCCTGCTTTTTCTCGATGCTGCCCATCCAGGAGCATGTGCCTCCCATCAAGCATCCCCATGATCCTGCTGTGCTGCCCTGGGGTCGGCTGGCAAACAGAGCCGCTTTGATGCCATGTGTGCAACCCTTGTATACCGGCCCCTGCTAAATCGCTCCTCTTATGGCAATGGGCGTCTCACTGCTCCTGGTCGGCAGCCCCAGGCCATCACCCGAGGGCACAGGGGGCCAGCGCAGGAACACAGTCTCATTCAGAGGGCTCAGCGGGGGGAGCAGTGAGCTCCCGCTTTCATCCCAAACTGCGTTCTTGTTATTATATCCCGATACGAATTTCTCTGAGTGCTAGTATCCCCTCCTCCCTTCCTTCCACCCCCCTCCACCACCAAAGAGGCACATCTTGGTCCCTGGCTGACATAAAGAAGGGTCACAACCACCAAATGGTGAAGCTGGAGGTGAAGTAACCTCTCCTGCCTGCCAAGCAGGGAGAGGATCAAACATTAGCTGTTAGGTAAATAATTAACCCCAAAGCAAAGGCCCACTCTGGGAGAGGGAAGCATGTGGGCATGGCCACGGGGTCACCTTGAAGCTTCCTCACTGCCATGGCCCCAGATGCTGCTGCAGTTGAGTGGTCACAGGGTCCTGGTCCTCCCCCTGTCCCTGCGGGGAGCTGCCAGCTCTGCAAGCACTCCGCTCCTGGGATGAACACCCCGAAGTCCTTTGTTGTGCACTGCAGCACCTGCAAACCAGCCCTGAATGCCAGCATGATGAGCTCAGGAAGCATCTCTTGTCCTGGCCACTGGAATGTTGTCTTTTAAGATGGCCACAGTGTTTCACCGGGGGTGAAACAGCCCGAGGAAGGGATGGTGATGCTCAGCCTTGTGGAGGGAGCCAAAACCCACTCCAGCCAAGGCTGGATGGAAAGTGATTTTGGACTCAGCAGCATCCCATGGGGCCAAGGCAGAAGCATCCCTCAGCACCTAAAACCCTGGGGGAGTTTGAGGAGGGGAGACACACACAAACACATGGAGATCATCCAGCCACATTACCTGCAGAAGCATTAATAAAGACACAAGAATACCCTTCATCCTCCTCAGGGAGAGCATCACAAGGCAGAGGCAGGCGCCCACCGGCCAAGTGCATCCAACACAGGTCTCTGACGGCCTCGCAGAAGCCCTGGCATGGCGGGGGGGTTACAGGGACAGAGGCGCTACACCCAGGGAGCAGGAGCAAGCAGAGAAACCACTCCACGTAGCGATGGCACCGCGATTCAAGCAGCCCCTCCCACTCATGCAAAGCTGCCCGAATTTCCACCTCACTGCTGTGGCGGAGGTAATTCGGTAATCTGAAATGGTCTGTGCCTAGCACACTGCAGAAGGGCAGGTGTGTTGGGATGGGCAGGCAATGGCCGTCTGCCAACATCAGTCCAGGTAAGAAGGATGTGAGCCCTGTGCCGCTACTACTGTAGAGTCGTGTAGCAGCGGTTAGTAAATCAAATTCGGGAGGACTGGCAAGAGGAGGATCCACACCATTAGCTGCCCTCCTGTTAGGCAAAGGTGGGCTCTGGCTCCTGTTCATGCCAGCCAGCGCCAGCCCCCAGTGGCCAGTGCCATGCCGCGGGATCTGTGGGGTGGGCGATGCTCCGTGGCGGTGTCGGGGTGGTTGTGCCGTGGGGTCTTGGGGCGACATCACCTGCTCACGGTTACTGTCACCTGGTGAGAAAGGAAAAGGGGCACTACCTGGCCGGGGACCTGCTGGTCTCTGCAAGGACACCCGTGTCCCCGCTGTTGTAGAGGTCCCCGTCCCCAGGAGCTGCAGGTCTTCAGTGTTCCCCGTCCCCAGGAGCTGTGGGTCCTCAGTGGTCCCTGTCCTCAGAAGCTGTGGGTCCTCAGTGGTCCCTGTCCCCTGGAGCTGTGGGTCCTCAGTGGTCCCTGTCGCCAGGAGCTGTGAGTCCTCGGTGGAGCTGCTGGCCACATCCTGGCCAGGAGCAGGTGACGTGCTGTGGGGAGGAGCGATGCTTGGCTGTGCCGTGCTCTCCACCAGCCCCATGGCATTCCGGTCCCACTGCTCGGTGGTTTTGGCCACAGTCCCCTCACCCACCAGTGCTGTTGTGCCAGGATCTGGATCCTGGGGCTGTGGGGTGGTGATGTCTCCCACCACCTGGCTACCCCATGCCCCCAAGGACGTGCTGGGGGTAGGAGCTGCCTCAGAGGTGAGCAGTTCTGGTGCTGTGGTTCCCTTGCTGGGTTCCGCTGGACTTCCCATGGTCTTTGTGCTGCCCCAAATCCAGTCCAGAAGCTGCGTTTCAGAGGAGGAGAAGCAGCAAGCCAGGAGGAGCAGAAACCCCAGGCGAGGTGGGGCCATAAGGAAGGGAAAACGAGCTCCGTTGCTCCAGAGAATGAAACGGAGAAGCCGGAGGAAGGAAAGGAGGGAAGAAGCAGGAGTTTTTTTCTGGGCCGGACTCTCGGAGCACTCACATTGCTCTCTCCTCCCTTGCTCCAGCACACCACCCTTCAAACCAGACTGGAGCAGTGGGAGGAGTGGCCACGCCGCCGGCCCTGCCAAGCCCTCCTCTCCCAGCGCCAGCCTCCCAGCACCCGGTACGGCCCATCAGGGACCCCGCTGTCCTGCTGGGAAGCCACCTGAGCCCCCCAAAAGCTCTGGGAGACAAGCCAGCCCTCAGACGCACCCTGTTCCCTATCTCAGTTGCTGCTGCCAGCTTTTTAACTCCTTCCTGCCCAGAAAATCCTAAATCCTCTCTCCCTTCTTGGTGGCTCTGGTTAAATTACCAGCATCTAGAGCCGTACATGTGGCGGAAGGGGGATCATGCATGGACACTGTCCCCACAGATGCCCAGCTTCGGTGGGACACACAGGTCCCCCACTCCAGGTCTCAGGGAAAGGTTACAACCTCAGAGCAAAACAGAATGAGGAGGGAAAAAAATTCCAGAAAACATTTCCAATATTTCTACTGGCTGGAAACACAAGTCCCAAAAGTCAAGTGTTTTAAGCCACTTTCCCAGCTTGGTTACAGAGCCAGGACCCCCCAGGTGCTGTTACAGGACAGTGAGGGGAACACTTGCAATCCCCCCCAGCCACAAACATCATATGCCAGTGACGTCTCAAAGGTCTGAGCAATCACAGCCTTGAGCACTCAAGTTTTCCTGAAGTTTAGGATGAAAATCTCCCCCCAGCAGCTCTGGCACTCTTCCATGCCCCCAAAAACTCAGTTGCTTTTCACCTCAGCTTAAAAAAAATTCTCCCAAATCCACTTCTTTCCCATTTTCCCATGTCAGTGATGCTCCACTCTGGAGATGATGACCCCTGTTCCTAGGGACCACCTAATCCCCGGTCCCCTACAGGGATGGAGCACACCCATGAACCTCATGCTGCTCTTGCTGTGACACCGAGCAAGTCACATTCATGGCTCAAGAAGTGTTCCTGAGAAGGTAGATGGGGGGCGAGGCAACAAATTCAGCTCTCCAAGCTGGGATGCTGAGTGACCAGGAACGCCATAGTCTGCGGGAATGTGGTCCCAGAACATGGAGTGGGAAGGGATGCATCTCTCTCCATGTTCCAGTTTTAAAATATTCAGGAAAAGCACTGAAACAAATGCTCAGAAGTCTATTTCGCTTTATGCAATATTTCCCACACTCCTTTTTAAGCAAAATGGGTGAGTTTTCCCCTTAAAACTGTAGTTTGCACAGCAAGGATGATGTTGCTAATAGGCTTGCCCCATGACTGATGTTGTTAGGGGCGCATGTTGTGGAACAGCCCACAACTAATTGAATATGAGATGCATTTTTGTCCATATGTCAGAGTTTCCATATGCCCCCCCCCCCCCCCCCCCCCCCCCCCCCCCCCCCCCCCCCCCCCCCCCCCCCCCCCCCCCCCCCCCCCCCCCCCCCCCCCC
>NW_020799107.1:11724577-11730560 GCF_003259725.1 Athene cunicularia | reverse complement strand
GGGAGGGGGAGGAGTGAGGTGGGGGGGGAAGCAAGAGAAAGGGGGAAAGCAAGAGGTAAAAAAGAGGGAAAAAAAGCCTGTCATGCAGGTTTCAGCCCTGCAGCATGACACCAATGGTTAAAGAATAACGATGTTATTCTCCAGGGACCAAAGTGGAGCCGAATGAGTGGATTTCAAGCAACCAGGCCATGTGTGTCCCTGTGCTGTGGGAGCAGCCCACAGCAGTGACTGGGGATGGCAAACTCGGCCATGAATGTACTGAGCTTTGTAGAGTGTGCTCCATCCCCAACCCATGTCCTGAGTTTTCACCAGGGGCAACTCTGGGTTGCTCTCCCCACTGCATTTTGGGAGGGGATGGGGACCCTGCCCCAGCCCAGTTCAGCAAAGCCTCCCTCCACAGTCCAAGGAAAGAGCTGAGCAAGCAGAGACAGACAGACAGACAAGCAAACGGACAGCAGAGGGAGCCTCAGGCTGGTCAGAGCGCAGGACACCCATTTTGCTGCATCCCATCAGGAGTGATGATCCATCCCGGTGCCCTATCCTGGCCATGAGCCCAGAGGTCACTGACATCCAAGCAGGAATGGGCAGTGGTTTTTGCAGGGTGCAGGCAGGGATTTATGACCTCCAACTTCCTTTCTCCTCCTGCTCACATTTCGAGGGAAAGTCTCCCAGCCTGCAGGCGGGATGGCTGCATATCATCTCTTGCTTTTGGACACCATTAGAATTGTCCCCAGTCCCTTCAGAGCAGCCACGATGACCACACGCAGCATTTCGTTGTGGAGTACCCCATGAAATGGCCTCCCTGGGGCCAGTAGGAAGGATATCTGGCGTCAGCCCTGGGATGTAAACAAACTGAAGGTCCATGACCTTTCCTCATTGCTTCACTTCAGCAGCTTGCCAAAAGCTTGCCAGGTTACCATCAGTGATGGCAACATTGCCATAGGGTGCTCAAGAGAGCATCTACCTCCAAAAGGCACAAAACTGCAGCAGAGCAAGCACTTGTTACTGCTGCTGCTGTTCCATCCATACATGCACAGAGGAGAAAAATTCAGTGACTGTCAGTGGCAGATGGTATCTATAAATCCTATCGATGTTTGGGATTTTAATCCGTTCTTCAACTAAAAGCCCAAACAATTAAACGGCCCTCATCGAGTCGCATGCCGAGGATATTGCCACATCCCGAGCTGCTGACCTCCCATGCAGAGACAACCTCCTGGGAGAGACCCATGGACATGTGCCCATTGACAGGTGCTCAGCCAGGGAGATGGGAAGGCAGGGGCTGAGGACGAGGAGGCATGGGAGCCAAGCCAACGTGAGTGACAGCACCCATCACAGCCCCAAAAATGATGCAGGTGCTAGTTTGCTGGGACCTGCCTCCAGGCCAGCATTTTCCCCTGCCCCTGGCTGCGCAACACCACTGAGTCCCTGGGACCGCAGTGTTCCTAAACATTTACTCATGGAGAGCCAGAAACATCCTCCCAGCAAATTCCTCAATAAGATAAACTGTCAAAATGTCATGACTGCCTCAGTGAGACATCAAATAACCCCAGGGGGTAAGAAGGGTGGCAGTGTCCAGACCCCTGCCATTACCTGCATCCTCCTCCCACTCCTGAACTGAGCAGAGATGGAGGCATCTGCTGTGCCAGGGCAACTATCCTGCTCATCTGAGGAGTATTTTTGTCAGAAATCATGGGAAATTATGCGGGCAATGGCAACAGGCAGTGCAAGCAAAGCACAAAGCAAACAGCCTTCCTTCCAAGTGTGGCTAAAAATACCCACGGGGGTCAAGCCCCTTGGGAATGGCGTGCTAAGGGGCAGGTCTCGCTGAAGGCAACTTAAGTTTGCCTTGTAACTTGTTACCCTTTGGTGAAGACTGAGAGCCCAAGCTGGAGAAGGCACAGCCAAGAGATGCTGGTGTCCCCCTTTTCCCCATCCATATGGGGAAGGCAGCAGGGACAGGGAATTGGGGCTGGGGTGACTTTGGCCACCCCGTGAGGTCCCCTGGCCACCCCATGGGATGGTGGATAGAGGCCATCAACCTCTGGGCACAGTCAAACCCAAGGGAGGTCTTTAGAAGTGCAAGGAGGTCTTTAAAATGCAAGATGAGCTTGATGTGACCTTTAGCCCCCAGCCCCACCACTGGTGTCCCCTCCACACAGCACACCAGCTCTGCTTCCCATCACTCACCTCCCTCCAGGGCCGACCAGCAACTGGGAGATAAGGTGAGGAGAGGCGAGGGAAGGAATGCGACCTCCTCACTCACTCCCTGCCATGTTAATAAATCACCTTGCAGACTAATTGCTCCTTAGAGGGGGAAGACTCACCCCCCTCCTCACCCCCCACCAAGGCCCCGGTTCAGCCTGGGAGCCACACTCCCAAGAAGCCCCGAATTTCAATCGCGTTCCTGGCATTCCTGCCCCTGCACACAGCCGAAGGGCAGAAGGAGCTCCGGCAGCGCCCGCCAGCCACCACCATCTGGGCGGCACGGGAGGGGGGGTCTATCCCAGTTATGGGAGGTGGCGGTCAGTTTCCATCTCTGCAAAGAACTGAGCAGGTCTGCAGCTGGGGACCACATCCCTATTCTCAGACACCTATTTATCTAAAAATACAGGGAGACCAGTGTACCCAGCATCCCAGGTTGTAGACGGATGCTGTACCAAAGGATGAGGGGATATCGGGGTCAGGATGAAGGGTTTGTGAGCAGACTCAGTGCCATCACAACCTGCTCATTTGCACAAAGCTAAGTAGAGAACAACAGTCTACCCAGGCAGAGTATATTTCCCCAGAGCTCAAACAAAGCCTTCCAGCATCACACAGCAGAGAAGCCAGTGAAGCCCAAAACATCAGGACTTGACTCCCACGAGCATATTCTAAGCCACAGAGAGGGCTGGGCACCAAGAAGGACTGGGAAAGGGCCCACAGGACACCCGCCCATGCCTCAAAGATGCTAAGCTGCTGATGTCAAGGAGCTCTGCCGGAGTGTAGCCCTCCACCAGAAGGCTGCATGACAAAATCTGTCTTACCCATTCCCAGATGTTTTTCAGGACTTTAGTGCAGAGGAAAATACCAGCACAGAAAGAAAAAAAAAACCAACAACAAAAAAACCAACCCAACCAACAAACCTATTCACCATAAAAAGCACAGAAGAGCTGCCAAACAAAGTAGTACCTGAAGCTGTGATGGAGCAGTACAGCATCCATGCCATGCCACGCCACAGCATCCTTCCTGCATCTGCCACGAACTGGTGGTGCTAGCTGGTCCCTGCTGCTGCAAGAGGCAACTGCCACAGCTTGTAGATGCTTTATAGAGGCTCTCCAAAGCTTTATGGTGAGGAAAACCCACCTGGCAGTTCAGTTACCTCATCTTCAGTGCGGCTCGCAGCAAACAAAATCCAAGTTCCTGCGGTTGCTGCAGGACCAGGTGGCAAGAAACACTATTCTGCTAGGGAATGGAAAAGAGGGATCTGGGAAGGGTTTTTGGTTGTGGACTTCAGCTACAATCTCCTGCTCATCCAACCAGCCTCAGTCTTGTCAATGCTGCCCCCCTGAAGTGCAGGGGACTTTGTTTAGCTTGGATCCTCTTGAAGCCCCTGGCTGTGCTTGTAATAAGACCCCTCACTCGCTCCATGGCCCTTCCACCTCTCTGTATTCCTCAGACAATAGTTTGCCTGTGCTGCTAACTTTGGCATCATTTCCCTGCTCTTTCCAGAGTTTCCTCTGTATAAGGCAGCCGAGCTTGATCATCCCGCTTTGGTATTGCATCCCATCTCAGGGCTGTCTGTTGGGGACCACACTTCACGCCAGACCTCACCATAGCTTTTGGTCCCTCAATGTGCAGATACAAGGGGATAAGATGCCCAGTAGACCCTTTGGGGTTGGATGGGGTCAAAGCTATTTAATGCCTTCATTAGCAGCCTGAATGAGGGACCACTTACATAGGGAAAGTGTCATCCAGCCCTTGAACTTACCCAGCTGCACATGTCCCAGTGCTAAAGAAAAGTAAGTTGGACACCTTGAAATTAAGATGACGGATGACAACTTGATGTCAGTCAAGGCTGAAATCCCCCACTCCCTTCCAGGATAATAGTCTCTGTCTCCACTGGCACAGAAAGTATTTAAGCAGCAAAATTTAGATCTTTTGAGAGAGTCCAAGCACCTCTGGAGGCAGACATTAAAGGGGTCAAACAGGTCAATGTTGTCAGTGGCTACTTTGCTGCTCCATACAAGTGGAGAGAAGGTATCTTGGTTTCCTTCAGCACTAGGGAAAGTCAACAGGCCCTGGATGAGGCCAGAAAACACATCCCTTTCAACCAACAATTGAACATGCCAGGAAAGAGATCTTGTTTCCAGCACAAGCAGGAGATGGGGACCAAAAGCCATCAATTGACCGATTATTCCCATTTTCAACAAAATGTTTGGTTTTAAAGCAAAGTATGTCAGTAAACTAGCATTAATGCACTGGAGTTTACCATCTATAATGTAACAGATGTCAAGAATAAGGATGGCTGTAATAGATTCCTGCTCACATGCAGGTGGGAATTCAGGAGCAGGTTTGCTCCCTCCTGAGCACAGGGACAATGCCATGGCCAGGCACCGTCCCCAGCACTGGCATCCCAAAGCAAAGCTGGCCAGACCACAGGCACGCAGCCATGAAGATGAGTCTCTGCAAGCTGTTTTCTGGGATAACAAGGGTTAAAAAAAAAAAAAAAACAAACCACACAAAAAAATCCAGCATGCATGCCTGAAGAGGAGGATTAGAGAGAATAGGGCCATTTCTCAGCAAAGACTATGGCAACATAAATAGAAAAGTAACATTACGCTCAGGACCGGGGCCCTCTCCCTTTGCTCCTTCCCTACAATGCCACTATTGTTTTGCTGACAACTGGTAATTATCCCAAGCTGCACACACTGGTATTCCCACCCTTTAACCGGGAGGGATTTTGCTGCCGCCGACCCTCTGACACCAGCAAAAATTCACATACCACAGGGTTCAAAGGGGGGGCGGGCTAGAAAGGCTGGGCGAGCCTCATGGGGTACGTCATTCAGGGACCTCCTTTTAGTCATCCCTAAAAATCAAATCTATTTGTGATGGTTTTTCTCCTGATGGCCATGCTTGGGGTTCAAGGTCCCCCAAACAGCAGGGGGTCTTTCCCTCCATCCTGAGTGAGCATCACCACCCTAGATATTTAAGTCTGCATGATGCATCCTTTCTCAGCCTGGCAGCAAAGAGGAAACTGAAAAAAAAAAATCCCCCCAAAAAAATCAAAAACATGAAGGCAAGGTTTTCCTTCCCACCTAAAAACTTCAGGCATCCCTTGGGACACTGGGCCCCCCCGGATGAACCCCTGCAGGTAGATGCTGCCCTGCTGCCTGCTGCAAGGGGGCTGTAATGGGGATGAGAGTTGGACCCATGACTTCTCATTTATGGGATGGGGGAGTCACGGTCCCAACCTTCCCAGCGCACAAGGAGTCCAGCCTGGTACCAGCACCAGCTCAGATAAGGTGATAAAAAAGTACTGGAAACTGCCTCAAGATGGATTAAAACACTCCCATGGTCAAAATGTAGATTTTAAATTTTTTTTTCCCCAGGCTGGTGCATGAGCCAGAAAGACCAAAAAAAGGAGAAAAAAAAAAAAAAGGACTTTTTTTCTGTCACAGTCTGCAGGCAGCACAGCCAAGGACAGAGCAAGGCAGAGGACACACACAGCCGCCCAAGGACCCGGCTATGAGCACCACAACCAGCTGCCCTGGGATTTTTTTTTTCTCCTGCATTTTAATTACACGATCACAGAAGTTTCTTCCTAACGGGAAAGCTGGAAACCAGTTTTTCCTGCAGCAAGGCCAATTCCACAAATGCTAGCAGTGACCTGTAAAGATAAAAAAAGCCCCATAAATCAGCAGAGCAATATCTTTCCTTCCTTGCAGCGTCACTGGCCTGTTTCGCTGGGGTGGGTTTTTAGTTCTTGTTGTTTTAAGCACCCAAG
>NW_020799107.1:11711390-11724527 GCF_003259725.1 Athene cunicularia | reverse complement strand
AAAAAAAAAAAAAAAAAAAAAAAAAAAAAAAAAAACACGTACGCTGGAGGAGCTATGCTATGGGACTCCGGGCAAGCTCCAGCCTGTCCCTGCAGCACTGGCCGGGTTTTGTGGGGAACAACCTCCCCTTCTCTCAACCCTGGAGCCCCGCCAGCCTCTTGCCTAACTGAAGCATGTGGCCACTTGCATGAGGGAAAGCCAGTAGCCAGGGCATGGAGGCTCCAGCACCTCCAGGGGTGAGCCCCGCCGCTGGACCAGCACCCCACTTTTAAGGATGCTCAAGCTTGGAGGAGCTACTAGGGTTGTGTCAGAACCTGGCTCCATCACTTGCTTGGCCAGAGTGGTGACACAGCTGCAGGGCAAAGAATAAACCCAGATTTGTTCTTTAAACCACTTTTGGTTGCTTTGAACCACCCTTTTTGGGGATATTGAAGCAGAACAGGATGGGGGGAATAGCAAGGAAGGGACAAAGGCTTGCACGGCTTGTGAGGGAAATGATCACTGGCCCCTCTGCAAGGAAGGAGGGCAAGAGAAAGCCTGCAAGGGGCCGCGACGAAAGCAGAGGAAGGGCTTAACAGATTAAAATACAACAATGTTATCGGTGGGCAGCTGCCCCACACTTTCAGGCCATGTACGTGGGGGGCTCTGGCTGCTGGCTCTGGCTTGCACAGTGCCCACCAACACCCTGCCAGTGCCCACCGGGGTGTGTCTGGGTGTCAAGTGCTGACACCAGCTGCACCAGTGTCATCAAGAGGTTGAACAGCAACAGTGCCATAAAAGGATCAAACAGCAAAACAGAAGAAATGGGAAACATTTTTATTCCCAACCCAAGAAAATGGGCTTTTACTGGAGTTCATGCAACTGCAGCTCATCAGTCCAAACCACATCAGCAGCACCCCAAGGCCAGAGGGATGCCAGCAGCTTAACAGCAACCTCTGCACAGTGACTGTTCTCATAGCCAAAGCATTGGGGATGTACTGGAAGCCCCAAACACTGGGATGCAGGGGAGGCACTGAGAGACCCGTTTCCACTGTGATGGATTTACAGTGACCTGGCCTGTCCCCAGGTCCCAGTGTGGTCATGGTGGAGCTCGTGCAATGAAGCTGGCTGTACCTGGCCATGGAGCATCCCAACCCAGCAAGCTCCCAAACCAGGCTTGGTGTCGGCCTGGGGACAGAGAAGCTTCACCACCTACCTACCCGTCGCTGGATGGATGTGGGCCAGCCAAAACGTCCATAAGCCTGTTTTATCACCCGTCTCCCACATTTTCCTGCTGCTGGACCAAAGCTAACCACCAGGAGCTGTCGGCAGAGCCTGGGGCAGGCACAGGGAGAGAGTCCGGGGCTGCGCCCAGAGCCCAGCCCACATCTCCCCCCTGCCCAGCCATGCGGAGCGGCACACATCCGGACCACCAGTCCGGGATGGAGTGGGACACAGCCAACGTCTGCCTTACACCGCTGCATTAATCCTGTTGCTAGGACACCCGTGGGCAAAGAAATACAACTTGACGGATTAGCGTCTAGACTGGCTGACCTTTCCCTCCGCTTGCGAGGTGGAACCAGGGCAAAAATCGGGCGCCGTTGGCTAAAAGAAGTGCTTTTTGTAGTTGGGTTTTTTTTTTTTTTTTTTGTAGATGTGAGCCAGGGAGGGAGGGACATCACTGTCCCTGAAAGACCCATTTCACTACCTGCTGCTGGAGAGGGATGTGCAGGAGACGGACCCAGGCCTTGCAACCTGCTGCCAAGCAGTGCTTTGCCCAGCAACCCAGTTGACAAAAGAGTCTTTCATGAGAGGGGACGATGTCAACTCGGCAATTAGCAGGAGAAAAGAGCCGAAAGAAGATTATTACCTCCAGCAGTTGCCTCTGGGGGCCCCTCTCAAATGGTTTCGTTAACTCTTTCAGCTGAGCCCAAAAAGAAGAAGGTATGGAAGGAGCCACCAGTGTCAGCAGAAGCCAGTGGCTGGCTGGACCCAGGGTGCCATCCCAAATGTGCAGGATGCCATGAGACCTGTCCCCTTGGGTGCTGTCGGGGCAGTCTGGCAGTGATGAGTAACTCTGCCCCTGAGCTCCAATGCTAGATCAGACCCAGCAGGAACCAGGACCACCACCCTCCTGCATCTCTGCTGGGAAGGGACCACACTACAGCTACCACAAATCTCCTGTCCAGCCCTGGGGAGTCCCTGCGAGATCAAACACTGACCTTGGTGAGTGGCAACCTTGCTCAAGCCATTGAGTGGCCGTAGAGTATGTCACACACCAAATGTCTTCCACCTCCTGCCTTGCTGAGTAACCTGCTGGAGAGCCCAGCCCAGCCCACTGGGTATCACACACAGAGGGAATGCCAGGATTCCTCTACACCCTTCACCTTCATGGCCTGACACTTCCACCTCCTCACCAAGAAGACCCAATGGCTTGTTGAAATAAAGACCCACGTGTTTTTATCAGATAGTGCCCTGTTTACCTGGTGGGAAGTGGTTAGAAACCTCCCTCCAGGCTTCTTTTCTCTTCCTGATGCTAAAACCCCCACAGCTTTCCCTTTTGCTACCCACCCTGAGGAAATCTGGGACAGGTCACCCAGAGGACAGCAGCTCACCCTGATGGTGCCACTGTGCCCTACCCCAGAGGCATTGTGTGATGCAAGTCGTCCCTGCAAAATGCCATCCAGAGAGCAAATCCCCACCCTGGCCTGCAGCAGCTTTGGCAGGCAAGATGCCAGGCTGAGTGCAGTCACAGGATGGGGACGCACAGGGACTGTTTGCCCTTCTGCCAGGAGCGGCCCTGTGACCACTGCTTTCCAGGCACACTGTGGGGCTGTGGCATGTGCTCCTAAGGAGCCAGCTGAGGCTTCCCCATACCCCAAGGATGTCCTTGGGGGTCCTTGGGGGCCTGCCCTGTCCCTACACAGAGATTTAACAGGAAGCCCAAGGCACAAAGTCCCCCAAAGCAGCTGCAGAAATAACTAGTTAATCAAGTCCCAGATTAAAAGCCAAAAACTCACACATGCTGTTGCCACACAACTTCTCCATCCACAAACTTGGGGACTTTCTCCCACTCCCTGATATTCAGTGGGATTCAGTACTAGCCAAAATCATTGCAGATCTCTTCTATGCCATCTCCCACCCATCAGTGCTTCCTCTGAGCACTGGCTCTCAGCAAGACAAGGCACATCTTCCTGGAGGGCAGCTGTACTGTTGTGCCATGCACATTGGTACCCAGGAGATGGGGAACATGGCTGGGGGACAGGAGAGTCAGTGAGAGCACCCCACAGATGGCAGAGAAGAGATGGAGTGATGGGGTGAAGCAGAGCCCAGCACTGGCCCCCCACTCATCACAGAAGATGATGCCTCCAGGCTGCATACAGGCTGCACAGGACATTCTTGGAAAGGGTCCATCTCCCTCAATAAGGCTGCGGGAGGCTGAGCTATTGGGTCTGTGCCTGTGCTGGATCAAGCCTCTCCAGCAGACTCATTGGTGCTGGCATCTCCCAGGAGGGCCAAGCCATGCCATGCACTCCATGCCGGGGATTGGGAGGGAAACCCCACTTCATGATGCAGTGGGACATAATCTCCTTAAAAGACATGAGGCCTCCTGGCTCTGAGAGCACCCATCCCCTCCCCAGGGCAAATGACCCAGCACTCAACAGCAGAGTGTGAATTCATCTGGTGAGCGAGGCAAGCAGCTACTAATCACGACACACTAATGAACACTGTATTGAAGGCTTACAGTCCTGGCACATGGGCAGTACAAGCACTTCTCCTGTTTCAGAACACAGCTGAGGTACCCTCAGTGAGAGGGTAACGTGAGTTGTCCTGGGGCTCCATGTCACCCACAGGTCCTGAGTCTGGGCAAGTCTGTCCCCTTGCTGCAAAACAGACCCCTGCCCAAAGGGAGGGAGGGACAGTTGCTAGGGTCACCCCATTCCTGGGAACAAGTTGGGAGTGGGGCAGAAGTCCTAAGGGGTGACCCCAGAAGGGAGCAGGGATGACCCCGTGCTGGGGTTTGGTGAGGAACCTCAGGAGTGACCACCACCCCCAGACCAGTTTGGCCACATGAATGCTCACCACTGAGGCTGAGCGCAGGGTCTCCGTACACACCAGAAAGGGCTGAAGCTTCCACAAAATGAGGGTCCTGGACCCTCTGGAGAGCATTTTGGGGGCAGAGGGGAAGGACCAAGCCAAAAAGATGCCTTCCCACCCTGGGGATCTGCTTTAAAGCAAGATAAGATGTTGTTTCACCTTCACCCTAACACACTGGTGGGTGCCTTGCTACTCTGACTTGCATGCATCATCCTTCCAACCCACAGATGCTTAGGAGAGGTGTCCACATCCCCCCTTCCCTGAGAATCCTGCTAATCCTGCTTCTAGATGGCACAGCAGAGCATGCAACACCCCAGCATCACCCATCTCACCAGAGGCACAGGCCCTTTGGCTTCCAGCAACCCCTTGCCTTCCCCCATCCCTCATCGCCACCTATTTAATAAATTACAGCCTATTGCCACCAGAACAAACACAGAGCCCCTGATCTGGCATCACCAGCTGCAGTATTGGCCTGGGACCCACCACCAGGAGTGAGGCTGAAGCCTTGTGCACCCATCAAACATGGACCTCCTTGACTTGCCTCCCTGGAAGACACACCTCGACTGGAAATGCCACTGGGCTGGAGGGAGTGGATGGGACCAAGGACACCATCCACAGCATGCATGCAGCCAGTGAACACCATCAGCTTATCTGGGGTTATCAAAAAGGTGCTGTTAATCCAAAAGTCAACAATCTCCAACTCAATTAAGTTACAGACTAACAAGGAGGTTGGAAAAGAATAAATTTGTTTGTCTACGGTGTTTACTGGATGAAAAGCAGGTGGCTTACTTATGAATTATAAAATCAGAGATAGCTTCAAGGGCTGATGGGCTGTCATAGATTTTTGCCAGTGGTGATGGTGGGAAGAGCACAGGGATGGTGATGCTGGGCTGGTGAGCTTCAATTCTAGGTGCCCTGGATGCTATTCCCACCCCAAGCTGTTTGAGCAGCCTCTCACAACCTGGGGACAGGGTCAGGAGAACAGCCAGATCTTCCAGTCCCCCGAGGAGGAGGAAACCAGCAGATCGAGCTGGGGAATAAAATAAAAATACAATAAAATCCACTAATGACCGGTTTCCATCTTAGAAAAGGGTTGGGAGGCGATGCCAAAACAAGCAATAAAAATTCCACAAAAGCAACCTTTTCAACTGAAAACCAGCAGACACGGGATGTTCCGGACCAGATGTTGCTTGTTGAGAAAGCCCCCAAAGCTGGGGATGCTCCTGCCAAACAGCGCTGCCGGTCAGAGCCAGGAGCACAGCAAGTCCCTGGAGCAGCCCCACCCCACAGCCCGGGGTGGGGGGTTCCTGCTCCCCCTGCCAGCCCCCAGCACATGCTGGGAGGCAAAAGCCACCCCACCTTTGCCTTGCAGGAACCAGCCCTTCACCCCCAAAGGGTTTATTAACTGTGTTCATGCCTCAAGGCCATTGAGGTTTTTTGGCCTGCAGTTCACTCTCGCGCATGCTGGCAGAGAAGGGAATAGAGATGAGAAACAGAAAACACGCTGAATGATGCCGAGACATACAATTATGTGGGCAGAGCTGGCAAACATGTCCAGCACCACCGAGACAACCTACCAGCTGTGCTGCCAAGCTGCCACCCACCCCACAGGCTACCCTGCTCCCGGTGACTGGGAGGGATGTGGGACATCAGGCTGCAACATCACAACAAGATACCCAATGGCTTTCTCTTTAATGAAGGCTTCTCACTCATTAATAGCAGAGCCAAGCTTTCCAAGCACAGGAGACAGCCTCACAAGTGTCTGAGCAACTCTGCATTACCCAAATCTGCATGAACAGCACCCAGACTGTATCAGCTATGAATTTCCCAGGTTCTGCAGGTTCCCCCCCACTGTGTCCTTCTCTCTCTGCTCTCTGCTCACTCCCACCCAACACGACTCATTTTTGCCCTCAAGCCCACTCCAGCTCTCCCCCCACCAGCAGCCTCTGCTCTCATGTTTCTCCCAGTGGCTGCAAGCCCACATTAAGGCAACACCGGAAGCCCCCGTTAGCTGTACAAATGTCCAAACCATTTTCTAATCCCATTCAGCTCCTTGCTTTAATGATATATTTGGCAAAAAGCTCTCTAGGCTAATCGAATCCCACATTAAAAGCCAAAAACCACACATGTGCTGCTACCGCATACCTTCCTCCATCCACAAAATCAGGGACGTTCTCCCACTCACTAATATTCAGGGGGACTTGGTACCAGACAACACCGTTGCAGGTTTCTTCTCCACCACCTCCCACCCATCAGCGCTTCCTCTGAGCACCATCTCTCAGCAGGACAGGGCGCATCTTCCCAGAGGGCAGCACCACCGCTGCTCCACACACACTGGTACCCAACAGATGAGGAATGTGGCTGGAGGACAGAAGAGCTGGTGAGAGCAGTCCAGAGATGGCAGAGAAGAGATGGAGTGATGGGGTGAGGTGGACCCCAGCACTAGTCCCCCCATTTATTGCAGAATATGCTGCCTCCAGGCTGCATACAAAGCCAGAGATATGTGCAGGACACTCTTGGAAAGGATTCATCTCCAACGCTTTCTCAAATGTCATCAGATACACTAGAAGGTCGTTAAAATGCTTTATTAATCCCATACCTCTGGGTTGCTGATATACATCTGATCCTTAATTCCAGATGTCTCCTTCAGCTCTTTGAACTCTATCCTGAAATGCCAGAATTAATTCTTTTCTTGGTAAACTATCAGAGTTTGGAAGAGACACAGCACACTCACTAGGATTGTTATTTCAGGGCTTAGAGCACCATCCCCAACAGTCACCACAGAACAGACTGGTGCAGGAGGGAAGCTGGCACTATGCACATCCAACAACAGCAGGAGCAGCAAGGTGTAGACAAGCCCTCACGAGTAAAGCTGTGCAGCAGCCCCTGCCAGCCCCATGAGAGCAGTTCGCGTGGCTCCATCCCTCCTCTATCTCCTCCAGTTCCCCCTCTCCATGTGTCCTCCCAGAGACGTTGCCCTCTGCAGAGCAGCCTCAAGCTCAGAGTATCTCTCAAGGCAGGGAAGCATTAGCTCAAATAACATGGAAAGTTTTCCTGAGGATGGAGGATCTTCTCCTTCTGCTCTCCAGACATGGGGCAAATACCATCCTTGAACCCAGCTCCCTGGCACATCTCTCCTGGCTGAGCAGGGCTCTGCGTGGACCTTACCAAACTGGAGAGTTGCTCAGGCCCTACTGAGCGGGTTACAGTCACGGCCATGGGAGCCCAGGGAGCACGCTGGCAGCAGGAGGGAGCCCACTTAAACACGAGGACTCCAGCGCAGGAAGGATGCACTGTTGAGTTGCACACCAGCACAGACCATCTAGCTTCCCACATGGCTAGGCAACAGGAACCCCACATCCCCACCCCCTAGGTAGTGGCTCGGAAGGAAGGGGGTATGTCCATGGTGGGGTAGCCTATACTAAGATCACAAACCAGAGTGGAAGCAAGGTAAAAAGCATGGCCAGCAGATCAAGAGAGGTGATGCTCCCCCTCTACTCTGCTCTTCTGAGACCCCACCTGGGGTACTGCACCGAGCTCCATGGTCCCCAGCACAAGACAGCCATGGACCTGTTAGAGCGGGTCCAGAGGAGGTCACAGAAATGGTCAGAGGGCTGGAACACTTCTCCTATGGAGAGAAGCTGAGAGAGTTGGGGTTGTTCAGCCTAAAGAAGAGAAGACTCCAGGGAGACCTTACTGCAGCCTTTCAATATGTAAAGGCGACTTGTAAGAAAGATAGAGAGACTTTTTGCCAGGGCCTATAGTGACAGGACAAGAATCAATGGTTTTAAACAAAGATAGTAGGTTTATATTGGACATTAAAAACAAATTTTTTTACAATGAGGGTGGTGAGACACTGGAACAGGTTTCCCAGAGAAGCTGTGGATGCCCCATCACTGAAAATGTTCAAGGCCAGGTTAGACGGGGCTTTGAGCAACCTGGTCTAGTGGAAGGTGTCCCTGTCCATGGCAGGTGGGGTTGAACTAGATGATCTTCGAAGGTCCCTTCCAATCTAAACGATTCTGTTATTCTATGATAAAGCAAGAGTGGGTAAATTAGTAAGACTGCAGATGCATGAAGGTGAGATGCCTTGGGCTTGCCTAGAAGAGCAGGTTGCCCCACAAGCCTGGGATTTTCCTCCCAGAGCTGCTGTGACAAGCTCCAGATGTGCTGGAGGACACAACAGTGGCATCCCATGGTACAGGCTGGGGTGAGAACAGCCCTCCCTTACTATCCCAGAGGACCAAGGACAGACCTCAGGTCTACCAGAAGCCCTCTGGGCTGCCCAGGAGACTGGTTTGCAAACAGAAGCCATGTTTGCAAACAGATGGCCATGTCACCCGTGCATCCACATCCTCAGCATCCTCTACAGGCTCCACGCTCATCACGAGGATGCAGCTTCAGATCAGTCCTCACTCCCTGTGCTCGCTCCCTGCTCTCCATGTTCCTGCCTCCTTAAAAAGGAGTGGTGACATCCCCCTACTAGAGAAAACTCTTTCCCAGCAGCAGAGTTATCTGCTTGGGGTTTTTTAAGCCTTGAAACAATGTTTGAAATGGGATTGCAAAATGTGTTCCTCTGTCTTCTCTAAGTGCTCAAGGTTCGCTGTTTAACAGCACCCAAATTGTATCGACAATGCAAGAAGAGGTTATTCCAGCTGCAGGCCAAAACAAATAAGAAGCAATGTCACAAAAAGGCTGCTACTCAGAGCAGAAACCCCACTTCTCTGGGATCTGGTAGTGGCTGCTGGAAGATCCTGCACACACACAGGGAAAAGCACCTTGGCTCTCTGTTTTCCCAGGGACATGCACCAGCAGGGAGGGAGCTCTCAGGTACCCACAGCCACACAGGGCCAGGAGAAACATGGGCTGCTCCCTTTCTCCACATGGAAACCTAAAATCGAGTCAGAGCTCTGGGAGAAGGGTGCTGTAGATGGACTGAGTGCAGGCACAGAGCTGCAAAAACAGAGAAAATTAGGATCAGTGCTTGAAAAGGTTGCTTGCACCAAGGGAAGAGAACTCCTGCCTGGCAGTACAGCCGCTCTGCAGGACTACTCAGCCACCTTTCAAACCGAGTTTCAAGCCCCAAAGTGCCATCCAAGCAGGGTCACTTCATCTCCGCTGCCTCCTCCTCAGGACAGGGATTCATCTGTCAGGAGATGGACCAGGAGCCCCAGGATCACCCACAGTGCTGCAGGGAGACATCCACAGGCTTGGCTCCTTCCAGCCCAGGGCGGCTCTCCCTCCACACCAGCTCCCACAGCAGAGACCAGCAGCCCAGATAAGGTTTTGCAAACAGAAGTCCTGCCAGCTGATAAGGAGATGAAGAGCCCACAGAGTCTCCCGAGCACAGCATCCTCCTCAGTTTTTCCAGCCCATCCCAGAGGCCTCAGCAGCCAAATGATGCTGTTAGAGCCAAGAGGTGTCAACTCTCCCTGGGCCAAACCCATGCTGGTGGGTGCTGCCCATGGCCGATTCCCCACAGTGCTTCTCTTAATCCTTAGAAGAAATTATTAAAATAATGTTTGCGAAAGCTCCAATCCACCTGTCAAAAATCCCCAGGCACTGATGCCAACGCAGTTATGTCACAGGCTGTAAAACGCTTTGCATGGCACCTGTTTCATTTCTGAAGGCACGTGCTTGCAAGGAATCCCAGCCATTGAGACCGATGAGCCATTGAAGATGGAAATAAAATCAAGCACATGACTCTATGCTGGCAGCAAGTGGCTCTGCACCTGCTGTATTTAACAGCATGAGGAGACAACTTGACTTCCCAGGTGCTGCTTGCATCCTTATCACCACCAGTCAAGGCCTTGATGTACCAGTCCATTCCAGGCCCAAATCCATGCAGAGAAACTCAACACAAGAGAAGATGAATGAGGTCAGGTGGTCTTACATCACCACCACCAGATTGGGGTGACTCTGGCCAGCTTTGTAAACCCCAACTGGCAGGCATCCCCCATCTCCAGGGACTTGTCCCAGGCTTGCCCTTCCTCCTGGGAATGGGGATTTCCCCAGCATCTGATCCAGCCCAGGCTGCTTCCCCGTGTATTGGGGACTCCCATAGCCCTACATATGCCCTGATTTCCCCACACTCTTAGGACTGGGCCTGCAGCAGCATCCCTGATGCATCCCCCTCCCCTGTGAGGCTACGTGTCCTTGCTGAGGAATCCCAAAGATCTGTGGATAAGAGGTAAGACCAACTCCAGGCAGCTAAGCCCCCAAATTTGCAAGACAGGCAGATAAATGGAAAGGTTATCTCCATGCCAGGACAGCCTTCAGAGCAAACATTCCCCAGGAGCCATCACAAAGGAGGGCTGGCAGAACAGGCCCTGTGCTCCTTGGACATTGAACCAAGGAAAGAAAAAAAGAAAAAAAAAAAAGAAAAAAGAACATAAGAAAAAAAAAAAAGAAAAAAGAAAAAAGGGGAAAAGAGGAAAAAATAAAAAAAAAGAAAAAATAAAAGAGAGGGCGTGAAAGAGCAAGAGAGTGAAAGAGAAAGAGAGAGAGGGAGAAAGGGAGAGGGAGAAAGGGAGAAAGGCAGAGAGAAAGAGAGAGAGAGAGAAAGAGAGAGAAAGAGAGAGAGAAAGAGAAAGAGAGAGAGAAAGAGAGAGAGAGAAAGAGAGAAAGAGAAAGAAAGAAAGAAAGAAAGAAAGAAAGAAAGAAAGAAAGAAAGAAAGAAAGAAAGAAAGAAAGAAAGAAAGAAAGAAAGAAAGAAAGAAAGAAAGAAAGAAAGAAAGAAAGAAAGAAAGAAAGAAATAGAAAGGAAGGAAGGAAAGACACACCAACCCTCTTGCAAATTCTTTTAAAACCTGATTCACAGGCTGCCTTTGGGAGACAGCCAAGTCAGCTGGGTGAAACGGGCACCTCCCTGCCAGCGGTGACCGGCGCCGGCCGTGCTCCCCGACGTTTAACCCCTCTGCACACCATGTGAAACCTCCCTGGGGTCCTTCAGCGTGGCTACTCAAAGGTGGGGGGGTGCAGCTTCAGCTCAGCAGAGGGTTCCAGCCAGCCCTGTGTGCCCAATGCTGTGCTGAGAGCCGGGACACCAGTGGCAAGGGGGGTGGCAGTGGCATGAATAGCTCTGAGTAACCGCTGTTAATCCAGCTCCCGGGCTTCTAGCTCAGTTTGGCTGTGCTGGATGGTCTCCAGAGACCTAAAACAGTCAATTCAGGATTTCACATTAGAATGATGTTCCCATTTCTGAAGACCTCCAAGGGGAGCTTTGTTCCTGCAGTCCCTGGGGAAGCACCCACGCCATGCAAAGCGGCATCATAAACCCAGCCTGGGGCACTCTGAGAGCTTCTCCAAGTGTTCCCAGACACACTCTGGGAGTGCTGGGCATTGCCGCTGCCCAGGCCACAATCCTCCCCTCACGACGTGACCTAGCCGCCAGCGGAGCCAGCCCCTGCACAGTCCTGCCCAAGCTGTTCCTAGATGACACGATGCCTTGCTCCAGTAAATAATCCACCGATTTCATGGGCCAGTGCCTGTCTGACTTCCAGCTCGACTGTACCTGGGGCAGCCACTTACTAACACATCTCACCCAGCCTACGACAACACAGAGGGGCACGAGCCGTGCCTTGTAATGCGCTGGCAAGCTGACAGCGCTCAGACACAAGCAGAAGACAACAAGAACATCACCTCAGAGAAAAGCCACCCTCACTTGGTTTTGAACTGTCGCTTGCAGCTCAGCTACTTTTGCAAAGGGGGTTCATGGGCCATAAGTGAGGTCAGGGGCTCCCCTGCGTCAGCCGTGGGTCTCTCTGCTGCCTCGTGCTGGGCACGCGTCCAGAGACTGGCTGCAAGAGAAGGAGGCTTTCAACCGGCCTGGCAGCCAGGAGGAAGCTTCCCCGGTGCGGAGGTAAAGTTCACCAGGAAAATAGGCAGCTCGTGCAGCCAGGCAGCGGGAGAACCGGCTCACGTGTCCAGTGGGGAAAGAAGGGCTGGAAAGCAGAGTCAGCGCCAAATTCCCCTCTCCCAGGGCACGAGCTGCGAGACAAGTGGGTTGTTTCGCCGAGCCCCAAAGGCAGGGAAAAGCCAGTGAGCGGTGTGGGAGGTGGTGCATCCTCGGGGCACAAAGTCAAGGCCTCCTACCGCTCCCACCACTTTCAAGGACTCACAGTCACCAGGAGGACTTCTGCAGGCGTGGCAGAAACTGCTAACACATGGAGTACAGCCACTCTGGGGCAACACCATCCCGTCTGTCCCACAACCAGAACGGACCAGACAAACCACTCACCCAGAAAAGCCCCTGGGTGCACTACAGCCGGGCGTCTCAAGGGTGGCCTGGCACAGCATTTCCCCAGCATTCTTCCCCACTGCCCCACTGATGAGATGGGGCACACGGGACCCCAACCCTGCCACCTCCAGTGGCCACGAGGGTGCAAGGGAAGAAACTTCCCCCATGTCTCTTCTTTTTGGGATCACAGCCTGGGCATAGCATTTGGCCTGAGGGGAGATGCAATCTCATGCCTGCTGGGGAGCCAGGCTGTACTCGCATCGCATCCCAGGGCATGGGGGGGCTTCAGGACAGGAAGGGGATCCGGGACCCCAGGCACGGCGGCAGGGACCCCCCTCCCCAGCATCCCGCGCACGTTACCCGGTTCCTGGGAAGCGGCAGGGACCAGCAGGACAAAGAACCCGAGCAGCAGCCGCCGCGGGGGGCACCTGCGGGAAGGGAAGGAGAGAGCAAAAGGTTACCCACCGCCCCGCCGGCTCCGGGCTGCCCCCGCCCGGCAGCCCCGGGACGGACGCGTGGGGCCCCCCACTCCCGCAGCCCCAAGGCAGCTCGGGAGTTCTCACAGTACCGGTGCCCCCGGGGTTCCCACGGTACCGGTGCCCCGGGGGTCCCCCCACAGTATACCGGTGCCCTCCAGCCCCGGCGGCACAGGAATCCCGGTGCCTCCCAGCCCCGGCGGCTTCGGGATTCCCGCGATCTCGGTGCCCCTCAGCCCCGGCAGCTCTGGGGTCCTGATGCACCGGGATCCCGATGAGCCCCAGCGCCGGCTGCTCCGGTGTCCCCGCGCTACCGGCGCCCCCCCACCCCCAACCCCTGTCTCT
>NW_020799107.1:11646336-11709319 GCF_003259725.1 Athene cunicularia | reverse complement strand
AGCCCGCCCCCAGCCCCCGGTGCCGGGTCTTGCACCGCCGCTGAGCTCCTGCAGCCGGGAGGGGTCGGGGACACCCCCCGGCGCGTCCGGGCTCTGCGCCAGCGCCCGTGCAGACCCGTGTGCAGGGTCACGGCCCGGCTCCCCCGAGGAGCATCCTTTCCCGGGGACGCCGGGGAGCACCCTCATCCCAAAAGGGGACCGGCAGCCCGGACCTGCCCTGGCGTCTCCTGCTCTCAGGCCAGGCCTGGTCTTGAAGGAGGGAGTGAATCAGAGAGTTGAAGCCATTCCCTCTCCCCTCGCCTCTCTGAGCCCCGGGGGGCACCAAGCAGGGAAGGGTGCTCCCATCTGGGCACCCCATGCCCTCCTCTGCTGGACCTTCCCTGCCCTAGCAGCCCCTCGCTCCTCCCTGCTGCGTGGGGGGAGGCTTGGGAACCTCAGGAGCCCCCCCTGCTGCGATGGCTGTTCATGTGATGAACCTAGACCAGCCCGGCCAAACGGGTGGCTTGGGGGTCCGTGGGCACGCTCCCAGGACAGCCCTTGCCAGGGGGCTGGAGTGCCCAAGTGGCAGCGCACCTCACCTCACCAAAGCTGGCACTGCGCCCCCTTTCACCTCCTTCCCTTACCCCAGCTTTCATCTCCCTCCAGCCCCAGCCCCATGGAGGGCAGGATAATCCTCACAAAACCTGCCACACCTTGCTTTGTCTTCCGCAGCATTTTAGTGCCCCGCGGCAGCAAGCTTCTGAAATCCAAGCCCTGGAAACTTCCAGGGGATCTAGAAGTGATTCACTGATGATGGCAGAGGCAGTGTTTAGTCTAAGCCACGGTTTAGATCTAACAGAATAAACCATGACATCCAGCTACTTGTCTCTTATGCTTACAGAGGTGCAGGCTATCACTATCTGTCTTTTAGCTATAAATCTTCTAACCGTGCCTTGCACCACAGAGCCAAAAGCAAGCAGCCCCTCGGCATGACCCCAGTCTGGGGGCGATGAATAGACACCGAAGCTGCCTTTTGTTCGGGTGCAGAATGATTTCACGTGGTTGGGACTGTTAAATTTATGCTTTCCCGGCTGGATGCTGAGTGATTTACTGCCCCTTTCTTCTGCCGCAGCTGGATTCCTTTCCTCCAGGTAGACGACGCACGTTGTACCAAGTACCTGAGCTGCACAAAAGGCAACACGTGGCAGCCCTGAGTCACCGGGCTGCCATTTCACACAGGGTTTTTGGAGGGGTGGATGGGCTGCAGGAGGAGTCACGGTGGCGCTGGGCCTGGAGAGCATGGAGCAAGTGGGAGGAGAGTCCTGCAGCAAGGATGGTGCTTGGAAAAATCTCCTTGAAAACTGAAAATGATCCTCCCCGACAGCCGCGGTCTCTTCAAAGTGATCCAGCATTTAATGGGCTTGATGGGAGCAGGCAAGTAAACACTTCCGCGGAGTGGGAGAGGCCGTGGGCTCTGGGCATTGCTCTACCTCAGCGGGGGAAACGCGGCTCTGGCCCTTCCTATAGTTATCACTGCCGCATAGGTCAGGAGGTGCAAACCCGGTCAGGGCTACCCTGACTGCCTGCCCGGACATTCCCGCACACTGACGCAGCTGGCACTTCACAGAGAGCAGAGATGTTGTTGCTGGGTGCTGAGAGTGCCAAGGTGCAGGTGAATGCGGAGCTGCTTTACAGTCCAGACTTTCTCCTCGCTGCACCTCTGGGTTCTGCCTGGCCTGGCCATGCTCCCCCAGATCCTGCTGTACTTGTTCACAAAGGAGAGACATGAGGCAGGTTCAGGTGCATCATCTTTTGCCAGCCCTCCTGCCTTCCCTGTGTTTGCCAGTGGGTCTCTGCCCCAGCACCGGCCCCACCACTGTGGGGCCGTCTCTCCCCAGCAGTCCTTCACGCAAAGCGCCTGGCTGACACCAGGGCAGCTTCCCATCATAAAACTTCCTCCCGCTGTGCTTTAAAGTTTGAGAGCCACGAAGGACAGATAATGAGGCTCATCTTTTCCCAAGCAAACAAACGCTGCCTGCTGCGGGGGGGACATGCTGCCAGGGAGGCAGCTCTTTCGAAAGCCGACCAAATGGAAACCAGCGGTGCTCCGATGGTGGCTCAGCCTCTTGCAGCCATGACTTCCCAAACTGCAGCCAAAAAGGCCCTCCTGCCCTGCAGGCTTCAAGCTCCAGCAAAGCTTTGACATTTTTCATCTCTGCATGGCTCTTCCAGGGTCCAGCTGTCCCCCCACCCCTGCCCGCTCCCAGCTGCATCCCATGGCTGGTGGTCCCATGCTGCTGGGTGGCCCCAGGCAGGGGCACCCCAGGGCAGGGACAGAGGGGCTGCCCCAGCTCCCAGTACGCAGCCTATGCCAGCTCAGTGTCTGGGACAGCACGGCAGCCAAAAAAATGTCACCCTGGCAACCCTGCGGGGTGACTGGCCTGATTTTCCCTCCTTTGGGCAGAAGGGAGGGGTTGGATACACTGGCTGTCACGGCCCAGGCGCGTCCCTGGCAGTCGCTCCAGGGCTGGCACGCATGGCCTGTGTCCACATCCCCCTCCCAAAGCAGCTTTGGTGCAGTGGCCGCCCCTGCGCTGTGAAGGACAATGTGTCCCCAGGCTGCTGGGCAGCCCGAGGAGCTGTGACCCCTGTGCTGTGGGAGTAGTGGGGGTGCCAGTGGAAACCGTGAACCATTGCCACTGCCAAAAAAAGGTTGATGTGCACAGTTGCTTTGAGATGCTCCTGTGACTTGGAGCTGGGATGCGGGCAGGGCCTTAGTCCCACTGCCACTGTTCTTTTCCACAGGGCACTTAGCGAGGAGTCTGAGCAGCAGCAGGAGTCACAGGATAGGGATGAGGGGGTCAATAAGGGACAAGAAGGCAAAGGACAATATTTGCCAAGTGTCCACACAGAAAAACAAAGGCTGCAGCAAGCAGAGGGAGCAGAAAACCACCAATGGACAGGGCTGTCCTATCTGTGACAATCCCCATGCAGTCACCATGGCCGGTCCTACCACTTTGATGTGCCATTTGTTCATGTTAAAGCCATCTTCTTCCAGCTGCAGTCCCTGGGTGTGAGCACTCAGGACCACCAGCACCAGCCAGTTTTGCACCGCTCTGCCACATCCATTGCTCTGGCTCAGAAGTCTGTGTCCTTTGATGGCCCAGACCTGCCAGGACAGAGGTGGAGGAGCTGGTCTGGGAGGGACATCCACTGCAAAGGGCAGCACCATGCCCTCCCTTCAGCTGACACCTTCAGGGAGGATCTGGCAAGGGATGATGCGACAGCATCTTGCCTGCGAAAGGCACTCCTCCTTTCCGGAGGTGAAACACGCACAGCCATGAAGGTGGGCGTTTGGGAAGGACCCAAGGAGCTCAGTCAGGGCGTGGGAATAATTGGAAATCCAGATATTCCCCCAACGAGGAAAGCTGGCAAGCACAGAGCTTGGCTGAGTGGGGAGCATGTTACCCACCCATGTAGGCGGGGGATGAGGTAAACCAGGTTGGGAGAGTAGCAGCACTGTGCCTGGCCTCAGCAGCCAGATCTGGTGGATGTGTTAGTGAGGGGCTGCAGAGGATGGAAGAAGGTGTTATGGGGGCGGCCGGAGGCCTGGCCGGCATCAGGAATGCTCCAGGAATGCTCCAGGATCTGGAGCCCACGGATGTAAGGAGGACAGGACAGCGTGGATTGCTATGGCTCGGCAGGGAGGTGAGCTGGGGCCAGGGGACAACTGCACCATCACTCATACCTCAGCAGGGACAGGACAGACTCCTGTCTGCAGCCTCCTACATCACGTCGCACAGCCCCCTTCAACACTGCAGAGCCCAGAGCCCTGCACATAGAGCTGGGTGGGCAGGGGATCCCAGATGCTGCCTCTCTCCCTGGGCCATGGGCTGTGGACACCTCTCATCTGGCAGAGCTGTGACATGATGGGCATGGCCTGGACCATTCCCAAGCTGGATATTGTCAATAAAAGAGGCGAGCGACACACAAGAGAGATGGGCAAACGAGAGCATTTTCTCTGGAGCCAACAGATACACAGCCACTAACTCAGCAGAGGCACAGCCGAGAGCTCACCCCCCTAACACACAGTAACCTCCTCCCCAGCGAAGGAGGAGGGGGCCAGAGGAGGGATCACCCTTCCTATCCCAGGGCTGGGGAGAACTGTGCAGTGTCAGCAGGGAGACAGCCAGCCGCAGACCCCCAGACCACGTGCATCCTTCCTGCTCTCTGTCTGCACCCCTGGGCAGTGCCTGCTCCCTCCCACGCAGCCTCCCCACTGAACAAAGGCTCCCGGGGTGTCTCGGCAGTCCCTGCTCCCTCCCGGCTTCTCCATGACTCATCCACTCCAGAGGAAAATCAATACTTCAGCACACATCAGACGAAGGACCAAGAGAAGAATTTCATGGGAAAGGGGACGAGGCAGATGCTTCTTGCATGCCTCATCCCAGCAGCTCGCCCTTGGGTCTCTGCCTCTTGGCTGGCTGTGGGAAATGGCACTTATTTCCCTTCCCGCTACACAGTCATGCTTGTACACCACCAGTGGAAGATAATAAGGATTGAGTTCTGCAGCCACGTGAAACCTTGGTGCATCTGCATCTCAGGTATGAGGTGCAGGTCTGGTCCCCCACAGCTTCAGAGGGACCGATTGGAGCTGAGGTGATGAGAATCTGCAACGATGGAGGGGATGGAGCAGCTGCCCAAGGGGCAAGACCACCCAGCAGGGGCTCTAGGAGGGGAGGAGAGGGTGGAAGCAGGGGATGACAGAAGGCTACATGCTCAGAGAGCTGGTGGGTGAGGTGAATGTGGAGCTGTTACCCACTGCAGCCTGCAACACCAGCATTGGGGACACCTGCTGAGGCTCAGCAGAGAGAGGCTGAGAGCAGATCCCAGCAGGCACTTCTGTCCCCAGCCACAGTGCTTGCTGCCAGGCTACGATGGGGAGCTGTATGGCACCAGTGAGAAAGGGAGGAGAGAAATTCATTATCATGATTAGGTCCTAAAGAGCCTGGACAAGCACATCCCCACCAGTATCCCAATATCCAATATCTTCTGTCCAGAGAAGGGCAATGAAGCTGGTGCAGTGTCTGGAGCACATGTCATAAGAGGAGCGGCTGAGGGAACTGGGGTTGTTGAGCCTGGAGAAGAGAAGGCTGAGGGGAGACCTCATCACCCTCTACAACTCCCTGAAAGGAGGGTGCAGAGAGGGGGGATGAGTCTCTTGAACCAAGGAACAAGCGCCAGGACAAGAGGGAATGGCCTCAAGCTGCACCAGGGCAGGGTCAGACTGGCTCTTAGGAAGCATTTCTTTCCAGAAGGGGTTGTTGGGCGTTGGAATGGGCTGCCCAGGGCAGGGGGGAGTCCCCATCCCTGGAGGGGTTGAAGAGTCAGGTTGACATAGTGCTGAGGGATCTGGTGTAGTTGGGAACTGTCAATGTTAGGTTAATGGTTGGACTAGATGATCTTCAAAGTTTTCTCCAACCTAGACAATTCTGTGAATCTGTGATCCCTGATGTGATGACTACAGACACTTCAGGAATACGAGGGGACCAGCCACAGAGAGTGGCCAGGCTCACGGCATCCCCCAGCATCTCTTCCCTCTGCCCATGGAGACATGTGCTAGCCTGTGCCCCATATCTCACCCAGGGGAAGACACCAGGTCCTCCTCTGCCCCTTCCCACTGGATGCCCTGCCAAAGCCCCCATCCCTCTGCAGTGTGGGGGCTTGCCAGCAGCACTGGCCATCCCAGCTCTGCCAAACCCAGCAAGTCTGGGAGAGTTCCAAGGCCTTTCCCCCAATCCCCTAGTCAGCTGCAATGCCTGAATTGCCATGTCCTCCCACACTGGGACACCTTGGCTGCAGCTCCAGCCCCTCCATGTCCCTCCTGCAACTGGTGGGGGCCACCCGCAACCTCCAGCTCCCAGTCTGGTCTGGATGGGCCCCTCAGGTTCTCCCATCCCCCACATGGCCTGCCCATGGACGCTGTGCCCCAGCAACCTCTGCTCACACACCCACCTCCTTGTTTTCCCCGGAAAGTACAGTTCAATTCAAATCAACATCCGTCTGCTCTGCTTGGTGTGAGCCAGAACCAGCAGCCACTGAGCAAGCAAACTCATCCAGATTCTTGCTTCCCTTCCCCAGCCCTTTCAGACAGACCTCTTGAAAAGCAGTTTATTTTTAACATGAGAAAAAGAGCATGTTCCTGCTCCTTCCCACATTGACAGACAGGTGCTTGTTCAGTGAAGAGCCTTGAAATCAGACCAGGCAAGATGCGGTCTCCAGGAGACAGCCGGGTCTGACAGAGTAATGGGGCTGAGCCCAGGCTGCCATTCTGGGGGAGAGCCCTGTAAGCATCACCATTAGGTTGTCAGGCACAGTGCTGACAGGCTGTAAGTTATGGCTGTCTCTGGCTCAGGCACAGTGAGCAGGATGCAGGGGGAAGGACATGGTTCCCAGTGCAGGGTGGTGGCTGGAGGAGGGACCAGCAAGTCCCTAGGGATGCTGTGTCATTGGTGAAGCACGTCTGTGTTTTCCCTGTGTGGAGGTAACGCCGAGAGCAAACAACCCCAAAACTGAAGGTCCTGGCATGCGGCAGTGCTGCTTCCTTGGGGAGTCTCCCAGCAGCCCTGAGGTTGTCAGCTCCTCTCTCAGACTGCACTCGGTGTCTCCCCTGGAGAGGAATGGTCAACTTTGACTCAGATGGAAAAAAAAAACCCCAACCAAGAAATCAAAGTCCTCTGCTCCAGCACACTCAAAATAGGAGCTGTTTGCTTCCTGGGAAGAGGAAATTCCTGGCTCCCCACCGAGGAGCTTGTGCTGGGTGGCTCTTCAGGACCAGACCCAGGCTGCTCAGTGGATGGATGCCCTGAGGTTCTGCCCCAGTTCCTCATGTCAGGGTGCAAAGAGCTGCCAGGCTTCCCGCAGGTTGTAAGGGGTTCTGGCCACCGGGAAGGTTTGCTTCGTGAGGATGTCCACACTCGAGGATCCTCATACCCCCCCGCACATAGGGTAGCTCTAGGTCCTGACCGTGTGCTGGCTGTCAGTCAATGTGCCCTATCCCTTTCTGGATCAGCTGGTGCTTGCCACCTCCGAGGTGTCCAGTACTGACCAACATTTGTCTTTCCAGGACAACCCCACCAGGATTTCTATTCCAATTTATGAGCCCTTCCCACCCATCCGGGTAAAAAAAAAATGAGCTGGGATGGGTAAGGGGGTAGGGGGGTGGGAATGTCCCTAGGGCAAAGACCTGTCTGCTGTGGCCATCTCATCCCTGTGCACCCTGCTCACCTCCCAGTCCCTGCAGCAGATTTGCTGAGCTGTTCATCACTGGTTTGAGCACGTTTGGCAGGACAGTCCTCAAGCATGCTCCTAGTCCTCTTGCTTCCCCGTTTGTATCTGACTTGCTGCGTTTTTTCAGCTTTCTTGTTCTTTTGGCAGACCTTCCACTCTTCAACCTTTTTCCTGTGTTCCCCATTCTTTCCCATCAGCTGTGTGGGGGCTTTATGGGATTGCCCTATTTGCTCTTTGCTCCATATTCTATTGAGGCTCTTAAAAAGGCTTTTTTTCTTACAGACTCCAGGCAGCTTAGAGTCTTCAGGCTTTCTGGACCACACCACTAAGAGGTTTGGGATTGGCCCATTTTTTTCTTTTTTGACACATTTCCTCATTTTTACACAGTCTCTTGTCTTGAAATTGAAAAACCACATGCTGGATTTATTCAACCTGCTCTTCTTTACCATAAAATTAAAACCAAGTGGTATCACAGCTGGCCTAGACCCTCCCAAGCTAAGCCTCATGTGCTGTGCAGATCCAAAAAAGCATCTTCTCCTAGTGGCTCTCAGACTGGTTCTGGGGAATAGCACCATATACCTCATTCAAAGGTTTTATCCTTACATCTTGTCCCCTGGTTTGTGCATGTTTGCAAGTGGGTCGCTGAAGTGTGCCCGTATTACAGCCTCCCCTAAAATCCCTAAGTATCTGGCTTTAGGTGTCTGGCATTGGTGCTGGAGCACTTGTAGGTTTTCCCCTTGCTCTGCTGCCCAGACATGCACTGGCTGCTCTCCTGGCACTGCTGGGGATCTGATTTGCCCTCCTTATTCATTGCAGTTACACTGTTTATTTTGCTGCTGGCATTTTCAGAAGTCTACTGAACATTAGCTGCATTTCCCACATCAGCCCCACCAGGCCAAGCCAAGTGCTCTCCCTCAGCTGCCCGCTTCTGGTTCAAATACTCTCTGGCACTGCAGTTCTCAGTGCCAGCAGCCTGCTTCTGTTACAACGAAGGAACAGCATGCGTCTCTGTCCTGTGCATGGCCCTTGCATCCCAAGAGGTGCTCCAAGTCCTACCATAGCTAAATGCCTCCTCTCTGACCCACCATCTCATCCCTATCCTGAGTCTCCAGTTCTGCCTGTTTTCTGGGTTTCACCCTGGCACTGGCACTGGCAAGGTCTCAGAGTACCCCAGGCAGGTCCCAGGCACCAGTGTCTGCCCAAGCAGCCTGGACATAGCTGCCAGCTCACCCTCCAATACTCACATACCACACGGCATGGCACCATCAGCTTCTCTGCTGTAGTAGGCAGCAAGGGTCAGAGCATCCTGGTGGAGCTGCTCCCGGCATACAAAGTAACTGCCACCAGGCACAGCTTTCCCCAAAGAGCTTGACCTGCTGCCTAACCCTGGTGATGAGAATACAGTCCATTTTCTCCCAGCACTTATGAGCTGCCTTTGGCTCGTCTTCACTTGCTCAGCAAACGCCCCCGAACAGGTCAGCACTTTCTTCACAGCAAAGCTATGTGAGGAATTTCTCCTAAGGCAGCTGGACTCTTTCCAAAGAGGGTGAGCTGCCAAATTCCCACCCCCCCAGCCCCCAGCAGAGAAACAAGGTGCAAACTTGGCCCCTGAAGGCTTGCTATGTGCTTCCACTTCTGCCCTTGTGTCCACTGGAGCTGGGGAAGAAGGGGCCCTCTCCACTCCCCTCCCATGCCTGTGTTGACTGCACCAGAGAAAGGTCCTGCCCCGTCTCTCCAGAGAGACCTTTAGGTCAACTGCCCCCAAATGCAGCAGCTAGAAGACACAGGTGTGGGTCTGCAGCTCCTGGCACTCCCCTCTCTGCTTTCAAGCAGTGTCTGGCACGGCTGGGTAGCAAGCAGAGGCTCCTGATGTGCAGGCTGCATGGGGCTGGGGGATACTTGGGCACTTGCTGGCATCATTGCCTCCTGTGATTTATTATTTTCTAAAATCTCAAATTGCTTCTCAAAGCTCCAGCTGTTGGGCTCATGTGCTCAGGCGAGACACTAGGCTTTCCCATAAGCCCCCAATCCCCAGCCCTGTCGGCATGGAGAGACACTTGCAGATGTGTCCCCACAGGCATGCTTTCCACCTGCTCCCACTCCGCAGGTCCTGTGAAGCTTCTGTCAGCAAGGCACAGAGCCCAGCAGAGCGTGGTAAGCTCTCTGGCCTGGTTGAGGACAGACACACTTGGCAAGCTGGAGAAGCAGAACTCCCTCCAGGCATGGATACCAAACCACCCCCTGCGTGTGGCAAAAACAACTGCAGTTGAAAATGCTTATCCAGGTATCTGAAACTTCCTGCTCTTTATAAGCATGGCTGCAGGCTGCACAATGAAGGCTGCTTATCTATGTTGTGCTGTGGGTTCATGACTCCTCTGTCTTCCGCTCCTTCCAGCCTTCCAAGGGCCACTGGAGAAGGTGCAGCTCCTCTGCCTGGCCCCTAGCCCTTAAAGTTGGCTTTTTGGCATATGGTCCCAGTGGCACAGCTGGAGACTCACCTGCTTTATTTCTTTGGCTTCAATTCATGGGTAGGAAAGTTGGCTTTTTTCTCTTGCTTGTCTACTGAGAAGGTAAAAGATATTTCCAGGGGATGCAACCCCTTTGTGCATTCAGTAGGTGAGTGCCAAGGGCCCTTGTAAGCCAAACAGCTAGGAGAGCAAATGAGCAAGTCAGCCTTGGCCACCCAATGACATTTTTCTAAAGCTTGGTAACCCAGACGTACCTGGGATTTCACAGAAGCAAAGATACCAAGTGTTGGAGCTATTCTGGCCTCTGATGGAGCATCTCTACAAACATGGCACTTCACTCTTCCTCCTTCCCTGAACCAGCAGATCATTCCCAAAAAGCATCCACAAACTCCACTATTGGAAGAGAGGTATAGGAAAACAGGCTCCAGATAGTTGGCCATGACCACACATGGGAATGAGCACCATCACCTTGCAGGTCCCCTCAACCCCCATCTTAAGGAGTAGTCCCAACCAAACCTGAACACTTGAGGCACTGGGTGGCTCACACCTCATGCTCAAACCTTGGCTTGCTGTAAGTGTCAGGCCCCTGAGGGCACTGATGGGTCTTAATGACCCTGAACAGCCTCACCTGGGACCTTCACCCACACATCCTCCAGTCATGGGCCCTGTGCTTACTTCAGCTCAGCCCTGAAAACCTACTCCTGTGGGGAGTTCTGTGAGGGTGTGTATATTGATGCCTCTGTCTCCAGATGGACCTTGGACCTGTGTAACCAGTAGCTTATCTCAGGTGCCGTTTCCTTTGTAGACCTCATACTTTGTGGCAGAGCTTGTGTTCAGCCCACCTGCTTGGATAGCCCTTTGACAGACATTGTATGTAGCTGGTCTTTGTGTCTGGACCCATCTCCTGGAGGGAGCCCTTAGGTCCTTGCTGTAGTGTTGCCTTGCTCCCAGTGTTGCTTCCAGCCCTCTCTCCTGCTGCTCCTGTCTGGGCCTTGGTCCCAATCCATCCTCTTTCTGTGATTGCTGACAGACCTTGTTACCTGCACACAGCACAGCTGGGAGTGAGCTCCTGCAAAGCAGGTCAGGGCTGAAGCATGAGAGGCACTGGATCTTCTGCACTCTCTCTGGGAAGCCTCTGCATGGGCCAGACCAGCTGCCAGAACAGGACTGTGATGCCTGCCTCTCACCCAGGGTGGGCTTGTTCCCTGTCCCACAAAGGATGCAGGTTTTAAGCCAAGAGTAGGATCTCTGGCACCTCCAAAAGCAGTTTTGTTAGCACCTTGCCTATTTTCTGGCAGTGACCCTGCCCAGCTGCTTGCACCCTCCTCAGGGTGGAGGTTGGCTGGGCACCCTGGCCTCCTCTTCATCGGCACCTGCTATCTGTGGCACTGCAGTGGGATGCCCTGGCTCCTGGGAATTGTCCTTGGTCACCCTTTGGTGGGATTGCCCTGCCCTCTGCTGATCTTTGCAGCAGCAAGCCTAGAGCTGAGGAATGGGCCAGCAGCCAGCAGCCTAGCAAGGCTCCCAGGCAGTGATTGCAGGGGAGAAAATCTCTACAGATGCCTGGGAGGGTAAATATTCTGGAATAAAGCAAGCAAGATTCACTCTCAGATACTTACTTGTCTTGTGCATGCTCTGCAGGGTGGTGGTTGTGTGTAAAAGCAGGCCTCCACAGCTAGGGATGGCTTTTCCCTGTGTGCTTGCTGCCTTGATGGAAAATCAGATGGGGTCAATCTCCGGGAGACAAACAGTAACAGGATCCTGACCAGCAACAGAGATTCTTATCCTGCCTCTCCAAAGAGATGGGTTGCTGCTGTTGTAACTGGGATGGGAATGACTGCCTGGGGATGCACCCTGCTTCACAGAAGGTGCAGGAGGCTTTGGGGATGGCCTGGATGGGAGCTGTTACCTCTCCCAGTGGCACCATGCAGACTGCAGGGCAACAAGTCTGGGTCCTGCCAGCTTCCAAGTATGGAAAGACATTTTCTGAAGATCTCCTGGGATAAAATGGCTCCATAGGGCAATCACCCAGTGGGTGAACAGTAAGGCTGTGGGCTCCTGCAGTGCTTTGGGAGCCAGCTCTCCAGGAGAGGAGAGGCCAGCTAGGAGAGCTGTGGTCTGAGAGCCAATGTCCCCACACAGGGACATACAACTCACCGTGCTGTGCAAACATGAGTGCCTGAGGCTGTGTCTAAGGTCTCTGACATGGTGCCTACCTGGTGAGGGCTGAGCTCCTCAATCTGCCCTGGCACAGGGGTGCAGGAAGGATGGACAAGGAGCCCTGCTCCTCTGCTCCCCTACCTGGCATCACCTTCCCCTTCCAGCACCAACTGTTCCAGCCCTGCTGCTGGGGATGCTTTACTACCCCAGCCTGACATCTATGTGTGGGAGAAACATGTGCTGCCCCTTCTTTGGGGAAAGCAGTCCCGTGAGGAATACATCAGCCATGGTTGGACAGGACAAGAGATAGTCTGAGGAGCTCTGATCCTGCGAGGTGCTGGGGCCCATGGGGCTGGCACATGCCTCCCTGCAGCCACCCCACAGGCATCGGGTGATGTGTGCAGGAGTCAGGCAGGTGTGGTGATGGAGCAGCATGGAGGGAGTGTGAGCATGCAGGGAGGAAAGTGGGGAGATAAACGTTCCCATGGTGGGGACCAGAGCTGCTCTCATCCTGCAAGGTGGGAAAAGAGTAGCACAGGGTGCTCAAAGGAGAACGGAGCTGACCTGAGGGTCATTCCCCTAAAATCTGCCACGAGCTTTTCCTCTGCAGCATTGAGACCCAGGCCAGATGGAAAAAGATCCTCTTGTGTCACCAAAGGTGATGGGACCTTCAGAACCGGGACCAACATCACTGGAGGAACATTTGCTGTGATCTGCCCTTGTTCACCTCAGCACTTCCATCAAAAGACTCTTGCAGCTCTAGTGCCTGTGTGGGGACAGAATGGCCTGGAGCTGGGGGCCATACTCCATCCACCCCTTGCCACATGAGACATGAGCACTGCAGAGCAGGTGCCTGGGAAGAAAAAGCTTTTCCTCTCCTTTCCTCTTGCTCTCACAGGCCGTCAGAACAGCCAGCGCCTGTGGTCAGGCCATGGGCTATGGGTATGTCCAGCACTGCTGCCAGCTGCTGGAAGACAGGCACAGCTGGTCACTCTCTCCTGAGGGTCCCAGTTGCTTCAGGGCCTGGGTTCTCCACTGTTTTGTTTCCACAAAGGAAAACACGCAGAAGGCAGCACCTTCTCCACAGTTCTGTGCTCAGAGACCATCACGGTCCACATGGTCACGCTAGCTCTGCGGGCCCAGAGCAGGGTCTCGGCCACAGCGCTGTGGCCTGGGCAACCACAGAGGCCTGGGCTGGCTGCCAGCCTTGCCCCTGTCCCCTGCCCCTTGCCAGCAGCACCCAGCAGACGTGCCCCTGTGGGGGCTCCTTCTCACCCAGCCAGCCAGCCTAGGCACGTTGAAAGGTATCCCCACCATCCTGCTGAGGCCCAGCCTCGAGGGCTTCTGCCACAGAGATGGGAGACACCTCGGGGAAGCACCACGGAAGCAGGGTGGCAAGGAATGAGGTGGCTGCGTGGGGGCTTCTTATGGCCTCCTGCTACCCTGTCCTCTCAGCAGTTCCTGCTCCTCAGGGTCTCCCACCGCCCCATCCCCTCAGGGTCTCTCCCCAGCCTGGCAAACAGTGCCCTGCGGTGGCACAGCACTGAAGGAGCTCCACAGGAGCCGGCTAAAACAGCACCTCAGACCCCTCAACAATCCAGCCAGCAACACACGGGCAGGCAACAAACGGCAGTTCATGGCTGGGAGAGTATTTGTGGACATCTCCAAGGACAAGTTCTCCAGGGATCGCCACGCAGGCAGCCAACTTTGCACTAATGGGAGCCGGTACTAAAGAGGATACAGAGGATGTCCAGCTTATTTGAAAGCCAACCCAATCCTTAAAATGTTTTTTTTTTTTCTTTGGAGTTTTTCCCAGCATAATATACTGTGTGATTAAACTAATAGCAGGCTGCCTGTGAACTGGTTAACAAGCTGCACCTGCAGTGTTGTGGTTGGTCACCTGAGGCCAGCACTGAGGCAGACAGAAGTGCCCGTTCCTCCACCGCTAGCTGAAGCAGGCTGATTTGCTGGCTCTTAATGTCACTGATCCACAAATTCATTTTGGTAAGAACTCCCTGGAGCTGTCATTCTCGCGTCTTCCTCCCTCAGGAAAGAGAGAATCAAAGCACCCAAATCTCATAGGCTTTTCCTTCAAAAATCAAAACCGCATGGGTCTTTGGCTTCTATGTCTCAGTTGTCAGCTTCCAAGGTGCAGGGTCTCAGCTAAGCTGACAAATATTCAGTGTGCTTTGTTGACACTTCCTTCCTTGGTTGATATTCTCCAAACTGGAAGAGACACAAAGAGTGATAACAAGAACCAGTTGGTGAATATAGCTGGAGAGCTTCCACCGTGGCCTCAGTGCCAGCAATCTGCATGCAAAGCCTTCCAGCAGATGAAGCTTTAATCTCATCTGTATTTACTTTCTGTGGCTCAACTGATTCAGGAAGACTGGTATTTATCTTCATGTTTTAAAAGGAGGAAAAAATATAATATTCAGGATTTCACTTTTTTTTTTTCTTCGTTCAATATTGAACCTGACAGCTAGCAAAGGTTTCTGTTAATTTTAATAAGACTTAGAGCCAGGGTCTGTTCCTGGAGAGGAGGTTGCCATGACCATATGTATATGATGGAGAGATCATGCTAATACAGAAGATGTCTGAACTATGGGCACGTGTTACTTTGAGGATCACTCCAGCCATGTTCTTTACCTGGATTTTCTGTCTGATCCTTTCTCAAGCCCCCATTTCTTCATTCTCCAGGGCTCTCCCCTTTGCCACAAAGGGTCAGACTGCAGTCTCCCCACAGGCCTCTTGTCCTACAAAGTGCACCAGGTCAAAGTCACCTCATTTGTAGCACAATAAAAGCACAACCCAGAAGGCCTGTACCTCCTCAGCAAGGCATCAACACTGGAGATGACGTCAAAAGTGGGGATACTGTGGGCACAATTGCATGTGGTTTGGCAGAAGGCTTAAGGAAAAGGGGCCATAAGGACTTTATACAGACTTCCCAGCCTCACAGCAACACTTTGCAGCTTCAGGTGCTGCCTGTCCTCTCGGCTACCCTTAGTCACAGTGCTTGAGGTCAGACTCACCTTTCAGTCAAGTGTCTCAAGCCAGCTGCATCTGTGCCATCATTAGGCTGTGATGGAACCCGAGCCTTGAGGTGCATCTGATGTACCTCTCCTTCATGCAAGCACCTTAAAAATATGTGAATGAACTTCCAAACTCTAAATCCAAGACTTACTAGGAACAGCAATACTGTTTCAGAGGAACTCCCTTGGCATGCTTTCACTCATAACTGAGGCTGATAAGCTGCAAGCACATGTAGCTTTCCCTAATATTTCCTGATGGTGATCCTTCTCACAGGATCTTTCATCTCTCCCCAAGTTCTAGAGGTGAATAGGACATGGCTGGGAAAAGGAACCTCATTTTGCCTTTCTGAGTAACTGCACAGTTCCCTAGAAACTGGGATGTTCCACATACAACTTCCTTTCCTGAAACAAGGAAGCCAGCTCTGCAATAACACTAAACCCACAATGTACATTGTCTGTGGCATCATATAATGAGAGCCATGGGGCACATAAGAAATGTAGGAGTTTGTATGCCCTAGGAGAGGAAAGAGTAGCAGTCACTGAAGAAAAGCAGAAACTCATGTGGATGAGATTAAGTGATGGAGTGAAGTAAGCATGTTGCTTTGCTCTGCTTGAAAAGATGGGTCATATTGGGGTGCGCTAGAGCCAAAGCCTCTGACAGCAACATGGTGTGATCTCACAAACCATTCAAAGATGAGCAAGAAAGTATCAGAACTGTGTGTGTCTGTGCCGAATTTGGTATCTGCTGACAAGATGGCCCAGTTCACAAGCTCAGACTTTGCTGCTAGAGGATCCTACGCTTAACTTGGCTATCCATTGTTCCTGAATCAAGCTTTCTGGACTGATGGGAACAAATCTGCCCAGTGTCCATTTGGTAGCAGAAAGTCACAGAACTTGTCTGCTTCCAGCACTTCTCTTGGCTGCTCCTTCAGGATAGTGGTATCATAATCAGACACAGAGCAGGTTCTCATCCCAGAGTTATCTCCATCCTCTGCACTCCCCAAAGTAAATGTCTCCCTTGTTATTCACAGGGAAACCTCCCTGTTCATGGCTGTACATTTCCTCGCACAGTAGACATCTAGTTTTGTTTGGATATCAACTGCTAGAAGCAGCCAAATACGTAGCAACTGGAATGTTAAACACTGGAGACTGGGCTTCTTTTTTCCCCACAATGCAAGAAAAAAGCCAAAAGAACATATGGAAACTTGAAAGTATCTCTGTATGAGTCTAATTGACTTGTTAAACTCAGCAGTTTATGGTATTTTTGTGCTGCAGGTAATCAGTTCCATGAAAAAAACATTCCAGAAAGGAACAACAGCTTCTATATTCTGCCAGATACCAACTATTGCCACTGGTTCCTCCAGTTCCTCCTCACAACAGCCACCTGCAAGAGCCCAGACATGAATGCACTTTGAGTTCAGCTGTCCACTTACAGAGAAGTCACCCAGGGGTTGTGCTGGGTTTGTGTGACAGGGTTTTTGGTAGCAGGGGAGGGGGTTACTGCAGTGGCTCCCTGTGAGAAGCTTCTTGAAAACTCCCTCTGCTCCAAGTCAGACCCACCTCTGGCCAAGGATGAGTCAATTAATGATGATGGCCTTGCCTCTGCAATAATGTATTTAAGGAGGGAAACCTGAGAGGGGGTTGGGACTTTGAGGATGAGTTACAAGGATACCTATGCAAACACCAAGGTCAGTGGAAGGAAGGAGAGGGAGGTGTGCCAGATCAGAGAGCCGTCTTGTATCCCATGGTGAGATGTCAGGGCTGCCCTCCTTGCCACCCATGGAGGTCACCAGAGGATCAGAGATTTGCCTGCAGCCTGTGAAGGACTCCTATAGAGTTAGGGGAAGAGGCCCCTGGTGTTGTAGTTTGATGCTGGGAGGACTGCAACATGTGGGGGTGACCCATGCTGGAGCATCTCGAGAAGAATGCACCCCATAGGAAGGACCCAGAGCAGGGAGAGTTTATGGAGGACTTTCTCCTGTGAGAGGGACCCCAGGTGGAGCAGGAGGGAGAATGCAGAAGAGTGCTTCCCCCACTTTGGAGGAAGAAGTGGTGGACTGATGGCACCCCCCCATCCCCTGCCCCTGCGCTGGTGAGGGAGGAGGTAGAGATATCAGGAACAAAAGCTGGGCCTGGGAAGAAGAGAGGGGTGTGAGGAGGTGTTTTTAAGATACAGTAATGCTTCTCACTGTCCCATTCTGTCTGATCAGTGTCATTATCATTAGTGTTTTTAATTAAAGTGATGTCCTTCTTTCTTGACTTAATCAGCCTGTCTTTTGTCTGTGACTGTTAATGTGTGAGCCAGCCCTCTATATCCTTATCTCCATACCTGAGCCTTTTGATTCACTTTTCTCCTTCCCAGCGCTGGGGGGAACGGGGCAAGTGAACGGCTGCAGTGTTCAGTTTCCCTTTGGGCTCAAACCACGGTAGGGGTGCAGGTCTTTGAGAAGGAAGATGGGTACCACAGTTCGCAGGAATCAGTGGAGTGGCAGGTCTCCTTCTGCAAGGATGCATTCTCCACCATACCTACTGATTTCAGTATATCTGAGGCAAAA
Organism: Athene cunicularia; assembly: GCF_003259725.1. NCBI lineage: Eukaryota > Metazoa > Chordata > Aves > Strigiformes > Strigidae > Athene > Athene cunicularia. The sequence continues at coordinate 11,691,835 of NW_020799107.1, read as the reverse complement.
GGTCTCAAATGACCATTTAGGCACTTGTCCATTTGGACACATGTTCCTTGTCCATGTTACAAACAGTGTGTTTATCATTACCACAAGCCATGACTTCTTTCAAAGAAGTCATGCCAACTTCTGTGGAAGGCCCTGTGCCCTTCCCACTGAGGCTGCTTAGGCAGCCATGGGTGTTCCTTCCACTGAAATCAGCAGGCAAAAGAGGTGTCCGATCAGCAAGATGAGTGTTTACCTTTTTTTTTTTTTTTTTTTGAGCTGTTACTAGGGTTCATTTCTAGTTGTCTTAGAGAGGTTTGAGAACAGATCCTTCTCCCAGACACAATGCAGTTAGCGAATCGCAGCCATATCTCAGCTGTAGCTGGAGGGTATGGGTTGGGGGATATGGAAGCAAGCATTTTGCCTATACTTGTCTTCAACACTGTTTAGAATGATCTGTTATCATATGAAATGAGAGGAAGATGCTATGAACGGCTCGTGTCATTCCTCTCTTTGCAAGAGGGTGATGAGGTTTTCTCTCATGTTCACTTCTTAAGGTGCTCCTCAGCCATGGCTGCAGGGAGGATGCTGAAGCTGGAGAAAGGCCACCTACTCTTTAAAGTCAGCCTTAAACAAAAGGGAGGAGGGCTGTGCATCTTGGAGCTCTCCTTCACCTCTTTGTCCTGATGTAATCAGGCTCTTCCTTTTTTTTCAGTAATTAATGGCAACAGTAATAAGGGCAATGCAACAGTAACTGAGAAAACCTGCATAAGCATATAGGACCATGCATTAACAGCAGTACAAGGGAACATTTTTTACTGCATTTACTGTTCAGTGTTTTTGCTATGACCTATACACAGCCAGGTGCATGCAGTATTTCCCAAGGCACTGTGGTACCAGCTTTCCAAAGCAGCTGATGGTTCTGGCTGGTTCTGGTCTTGCCTGACCAGCTTGCAAAGTTTTCAAAGGGCCCAGTTTTGGAAAAGCAGAAAAAACTTCTCCAGTGAAGCGACTTGGGTTGAACACCTAAAACTCATGAGCTCCTCCCTGCTCTCTGTGAACAAAATCAGTTTATATCTCCTCTCATGTTCCCAATCCTCCCTCCTCACCTAAAGCTACCAGAGTCAGGGGGAAGCTAATCCCAAAACTGCTTAGTGAGGAGTCTCTCATCATCACTGCCACGGCCCTGAGGGCACTAATAGGTCTTGATGGCTCTGACCAGCCCCTCCACTGCGGCCTCCACCCACTGCCCCAGTAATTGAAGCTCAGCTCCCAATCTTCTGAGCTATGTGGTAGGAATGTCAATCTCCAGCTCAGACAAGGGAACATGGCTGGATCAAGTTATCTAGATTATGCAGGCTTTCCCTCACTCTCTCTCTTCTTCCTCTCCATGATGTTGCTTCCTTAATAGGGAGAGCCTTTGTCCTGTTCTTATTCACAATTGCTATGTTCAACCTGCAATGCCACATGCTGGCCAACACACATTGATCCATCTAGTTTTATTTCTTCCAAGTCCCATATCAAGTGTCCCCATAACCAGCGCTGGGCTACAGTGTTCACACTGGCGATGCTTAGAGGTGCCCCTTCTGGCTGTGATCTTAAAAATCCAGCAAAGCCATATGCATCCGATTTCCCCATACGAGGCCTTTAAAGAATAGTTCCTATGCTTCATGGAGCACCATGCTTTATTCATGAGTCTGCCGAAAGATTCAAAGCTCTTCCACAGCAACATCAGGGAGAATGTGGCTACTTCCAAACAGATGGCCCCAGAGGGTAGGTGCTACTGAATCGATTAACAACCCCACACAGTAAAGGTGATGGCCTTTGGTGAGATTTTTAGGCCAAGCCATATGTCTGGCATTTAACCCTGGAGATTCGACTACAGTCCCAGGGAGATGGCAGGTTTCAGGCCTTAAAGAGCTTTGCCTTGGGGCAGAAACTCATGGGGAAAAAGCAGACAACCAGTATCTAAGTCTTGTGCAGCTCCCTTAGACCCTTGCTCAAATTTCATAGACTTTGAGAGGTTTCATTAACCCATGAGCATGGGTACACCATGGGCACACTATGCTTCCTGCCTCTACTGGAAGATAAGAAGAACTGGGGAAACAGCCTTCCTGCAGTGACCAACCTCTCTGACATCCCAGCTCCAGAAAGGCAGAGAGGTCTGGCAATCTTTGCTTTAAATTTCTTGGACTCAGTTTTAACTACTAAGGTGGAAAGACACATTGTTTGGGATTTCAAACACATCTATTAAAAAAGGACTCTAGGAAATGGTATCAGGGGAACACAGAAAGAACATCAGGACCTTTCCTAGAGCTGGGAGAAACACTTCTGCAGAAACAAAGGATAAAAAGTTTGTAAGTAGTAGTTTGCAAGAGTATAATCTGTAGGACATAAGATCTAGAAGAGATCATAAATAAATTTAAAATTCTGGATAGAAAGCCAAAACAGCTTCCTTTGAAAAACAAATGTGTTAAGTGTTGATTTTGATAAAAATTTCAATATTTTCCCTGGAAACAAGAAACCCTTCATTGAACATTCATTGCATCTGAAACCCAGTTTCCTCTCTGAACCTTTTTTTAAAGGAAAAGGTTGTCTAGCCCTGCCAGTCCTATGTATAAATGTCCTCCAAACACAGAGCACAAAGTGTTGGTTGCAAATCAGAATTTTCCTTGCTGAACAGATAAGGCAAAGGGCGAGATAGAATGCACTTAACCATCCTCAGAACACTCTTTCCCCCAGCCTGTAGTTCAAAACCACCAACATGCTTCATTCCCATAAAATCCAAGTGGATCTTAAAGTATCACAGCCACACAATCACATCAATATCAAGCCAAATGGAAACAAAAGGTTCAGAAAGTCATAACAAAGCACTTCTACCTTCTATGGTAAAGCCTAACTTTTGATTAGGTTTAAGGAAAAAAAGGAAATCAGAAGTGCATTCTGTGCTTGCCTGCTTTTTAATACACGAGTCAGCACCAGTGCACTGCAAGGAACACTTCAGTGACTTTCTGACAGCAATCATGTTGCCATGTTGGCACCTGGGACCTCTCTGCCCCATTCCTGTAGGAGGTCACCAAGATGCAGCCTTATCCTTTGGACCTGCATTGATAAGCTTTGTGAGACTGCCTTGTTCTTCATGCCAGCTAACACCTGAATAACCCTTCATGGTCTGTGGCACAGCCAGAGACATGCCTGCAGGCAGATCGTGCATGCCTATCTTTGCTGTATAAAATGCAAGCAGCTCACCCTGCTTTTCATGTGTGCACTGGATGTGGCTGGTGTCTGAGATGATAAATGGCTTGTCAATGCATGTCTTGCTTCTCAGGATCTCCAAGGGATGCAGTCTGTAGGGCAAATCATCCTCTGTATTCATACTTTTGTCATCAAATCACTTGTATTTGGAGAACCGCAGAGTTTAACTTATCACTGTGCTGCCTGGAGGCAAGTAAAGAAGGCTAGCAAGGAAGCAACATGGCCTTAATTCTCTGAGAGAACTGCTCATTTCAGGGCTATCAGATATGCTCTTTCCCCAGGGGTTAGACAATGGGAGGACAGAAAATAAAGAGGTACTTGATAGAAGTCACAGTCCCAAGTAGCTTGCTGTGAACTTATCAGAAGGTCGAGTCCATTTGGCTCTGTTCTGGGTGAAATTGCTTTTCTTTCTCCAAATAGATGTTTTGTAATGAAACAATCCATTTCATTAGGATGAGTATTTGCTGCACGCATTCTACTGATGGGCCACAGCTCCCTTCTGCCACAGCCTCCATCGCTTTTCTCTCTCTGTGGCTTTCTCTCCCTTCCCTTCATACTCTGCTGGAGTGTGGCTCTGCTGTCATCAGGCAGAGGCTGAATCTCATGCTGGGCCTACTGCACCACCTCACCACACTCCCTAAGAGGGTGTCAGACCAGGGAGGAGCTGTCAGTGAGGTGGTTCACCTCATTGTTGCCCATCCTGCTATCCATCACTGCCCATCCCTCTGGCTGTGGTGCCTGGGCAGAACTGAGCCATAGGCACCATGTAGAGAGGTACAAGGCCAGAGCAATACATAGCACAATGAGGAGACTCCCCACGGTGTCCCCATGTCCCAGGAGGGGAACACGATGGCCCTAGGCACCCTGTGCTGGCCTGCCTGCTCTGCAGTGCCTGGCAGCAGGCTCAGAGCTTCTCTTCCATCTCCCCCACCTCGGAGAGCAATGTCTGGCATCACTGCCATTGACATCACTGGGTGTCAAGACAGGCTGCAACAAAACCCAAACAAGCAGAACAACCAGCCTGCTGAAAAAAAAAAAAAAAAAAAAAGAGTTTGTAATTGCCTCTGGCAGCTGTTTGCCCAGGGTTTAGAGTCTTGCCCATGTCACACTTCATTAAGTGCTGTGGCTCGTTAAGTGATAGCCAGTTTACTTACACAGAGGAAAGGCTGTTGCTAGAGCTGCTGTGCTGTTTGCATTTCAGGACTGAGATGAAGCCCGTAGATTTCTGCTTTCAATGACACAGAGACTGGTAAGGAGGGGAAGCTTGTGGGGAAAGCCAAGGACCCCAGAAGGTTATTAGCAGGTTTCTCGCCTATTACTTGTGAAGGAGTGTTTGACTCGCTCAGTAGAGGTGTTTTGAGTGTACATATTAAATAGATGGTTGAAAAATTTGGAAGTGCTGACCACAAAGATCCCAGTACAGATCAGGAGAACAAGGGTTAAAACCCCTCTAGCTGCCAGCTCATGGCCAGTCACTGGGGCTGAGGATGCTCAGCCACTGTGGGTGACTGCAGGAGTTTTAGGGACTGAAATCTCAGAGTAGCCAAACCAAATATATACTGAAGTATAACATGGTAAGCTACGTTACCACACTGATAGAGGAGGGATCTGTAAGGGGACCTGCTCTTTTAAGGAAGTCCCACCAGCTTTCCCAAAACTGTGAGCAGTTTCTTTTCTTGCCAGAGACTGGTGTCATGGGAGAAAACTGAGGGCCCTTCTCATGTTGAATGAAGCCTTCAGTTCCTCCTGGATGGGTCCTTAAAGTTAAGAAGCAGCAGAATGGTTGTACTTATGTCCTGGTTCAGCCAGGATAAAGTTTTCCCCAGCAGAGAGAGAGGGGGAAGGGATCTCCAGCCGGGTTATTCATACCATGCTGACGTCAGGTCCAGGGGCGGAACCTTTTCCTTACTCTTTGGTGGGCTCGGGAGGGAACTTTGCTTTCCGTAAACCAGCTAGCGGTATTTCTCTGTATATCATTTATCTTGTTCACTATTATTGCTGTTTATTGTCATTACCATTGATATTGTTGTTGTTCAGATAGTTCTATCACTCTGTTGTATTAAATTTCTTGTTATTTTAGCTGGGGTCTGTGTCTAACTTCCAGCCCGACCGGCACGGGTCGGGGAGGGGCAACGGCAATGTGCTCTCTCATCCCAGCAAGGCTTAAACTTTGCACAACTTACTACAGGTACTGCACCAAATGACACAGGATGGCAGTACGCTGCATTCATACAGCTCTAAGATCACCAGAGGACTGATCTTGCATCAGTGCAATAAACACAAAGGCTAAGACACAGCAGCTGATAAGGAGCTAGTTTTAGCAACTACACAGGGCACTCTGCAAGCAACAACACCAGCACCAGGCCTTGCAACATCCTGCATTTAACCAGACAGCAGAAGACCTCAGCTTAACTGTTAAGTACGGGAAAAGATACCTCCATCAGCCTATTTCATGTGTATGGCTCCGGGTCCTAGAAGAACCCTTAGCACCAAAGCAAGTCCTGCCCTTAAGGAGAGGGAGAATAACATCTGGATGAGATTAAGAGTTTAGATCTTAGACTGGTTCTTAGGAAGCATTTCTTTCCAGAAGGGGCTGTTGGGCATTGGAATGGGCTGCCCAGGGCAGGGGGGGAGTCCCCATCCCTGGGGGGGTTGAAGAGTCGGGTTGACCCAGCACTGAGGGATCTGGTGGAGTTGGAAACGGTCAGTGTGAGGTTCATGGTTGGACTGGAGGAGCTTCAAGGTCTTTACAACCGAGATGATTCTGTGATTCTGTGATTCTGTGAAGAGCAAACCCTGTGTTGCCCAGGCAGATCCCTTGTAGGCGGGTTCCTCCAGGCAGATTGCCAGCTCAAATCACAGGAAGCAGATCCTTGAAGAGAGTGGCTCATAAGAGCTAAGGCAGCTGCTCTGGCTCACAGAGTCAGTAACACAAAAGCAAGACTGTTTGAAATCCCTGATTGTTCCTGGTTCACACTGGTAATGCTATGGTTCCTAAGGATATGATTTCCTCAGCGCACAGAAAGCAGCTCTCAAGTCCCCATGCATTTCACTCGTGCAAAACAACAGGCTCAGCAGCAGATAGAACATTTCCAGGGAGACTGTCATACACTCCCTCCATGGGAGACAACACCAAGACATCAAACCAAGTGGAGAACCTGGGTGTGGTGGGCTGACCCCTGCCAGCAGCCAAACACCTGCACAGCCTTTTGCTCACTTGTCTCTTTTGCAGGATAGGACGAAAACAGTAGGAAGGTGAGAAGACTTGTGGACTGAGGTAATAAAAGCTTAACAGGAAAAACAAAGCCTGAATGCATAAGCTAAGCAAAAGGAGGGATTAAATCTCTATGTCCCATCAGCAGGCAGATACCCCACCACTGCTTGGGAAGTGGGGTCTTTGCATAATGGTTGCTTGGGAAGACAAACACCATAGCCACAAATGTCCTCCCTTCCTCCTCTTTTCCCTGAGCTTTTATTGCTGAGCACGATGTCATATGGTTTGGAATATCCCTTGGCCAGTTTGGGTCATCTGTCTCTGACTGAGCAGTAGTGTTTGTGTTGCCCAGACACAAAGAGCTCCTAGGCCATTCTAGGTTGCACACCATCCACTGGACAGTGAAATGGTTTTCCATCTATTCTCATATTCTGATTAACTGATGAGCACTTAGCTAGATTAATTGTTTCTCAAAATTCAGAAAGATGCATTTGGTCCTTGAAGTCATACTTGAGGTCATGACTTTAACTCACACAGATCCTATTTCTTCATTTCTTCCACACAGCAAGTCAGAAGAAAAACATGCACACCAGGTGAGTTTTAAGCAGCTGAACTGCAAGACTATCATCTTGCTTTTTTTCCTAGATGCTTTCAGGTAGGCTCTGGGAAAAAAAAAAAAAATCCTTTCTTTTTCAGATGGAGAATTTCAGATATTTCCTTTTTCCTATTTAAAAAATCTGTTTTTTTCATCCAATAAGATTTTGTAGGTCTGAGCACTTTGCCTTCTACCTTAGCAAAGGAAACTCCCTTTCCCTCAAAAAGAAGATAAATTAAAATCCCATGCAGTCAGCCTCCCCACTCAACCCAAAACCACCATTCCTTCTGCCTTCTCCATAGATTAATAAGGTTTGGTTTCCTGGTATTTAGATGCAGGTAATGGTATGCTTTAAGTGAGCTGCTACCACCCAGAGAGCAGCTCCTGCACCATAGCAGGTGACTCACAGTGCATCAACTGTCAAAACACACTCCCCTAGCCCCAAAGATGAGGATAATCAGGAGGAAGAGCAAAGCCAAGGGATGTCCCAATGCCCCTGGAAGGGTACCTGATGCTTGATGGCCTCAGCCCAAAACGGTGAGGCTCTTCCTAAGGGCAGGCAAGTCTCCACATGCATCCAGAGATGCCACAAGCCACAGACACTCAGGATCCTGAAGTCCAGCTCTTCAATCCCATCTCAGCGGAGAGGACACCCTAGAAGCCAGACAGGATGTAGCCACCTTCCTCTGTGTTTTGCCCTTTTGCAAATTGACTTGCTCTGTGCCCTCTGCTCTGCTTAATTGATCCACTGCCCATCTCCAGCAAACAAATTGTTCTCCTGTCTCATTCATAATATGCTTCAAATAAAGTGTGCTTCTGCTTGAGTGAACGCCCTTTGGGGGTACTTTAAATTGTCACAGTGCATAAGGCTCTCCCTGAAATCTGCATTTTTACAGTGCTAGGTCCTTGCAATGGCCCCTGGAGCCACACTTAATGTATTTCAAGGGATGTAAAGATTTATCTTGCTTAAACAACTTGGCTAGGAACACAAAGCTTACTTTAAACCAAGTTCTTTCCATCCTCCCTTTTCCCCCAAACTGGCTGAGTTTTGCTTTTTCGTCTTGAAAACAAAGAAGAAAACCAAACTCCAAAAAGTGTTTCTTGATCCAGCTCTGAGAACCCACCAAATCAAAGCACAGTCCAGTTGAAACTGGGCAAGGATTCAAACCCTTGTAGGATCTGAGGACCAGCAGCCATTGCAGTTGATTCAACATGGTCTTGCTGCTTAAGGAACATCGCTGAGAAAATCAGTGAGGTTGAATGCCCCCCCAAGCATGCTTTGAGCAAGTAGCCAGTGTGCCCAGGAGATATGATCTGCAACTGTGAAATCCCACCACAAGCTTGTAATTTACTCCAGACAATCGTATAGAAATACTGCCAAAGGAGCAGCCATCACTGCTGATGAACAGGGAGGAGCTCAGATATGAGTTTCTCTTTGTGAACAGAGAAGGACTGGTGGATGATGTGGCGATTGGGGGCTGACACAGCAGAAATAATAGTGTTCTCTATTCTTAGAGACGTCAGGAGAGGGGACAGGAGAACTGCCATCCTGGACTTCCAAAGGGCTGACTTTGTCTTGTTTGGGCAACTGCTTGACAGAATCCCTTGGGAGATGGTTCTGAAGTGTATAGGGCTCCAGGAAAGCTGGACACTCTTTAAGGAGAAAGTCTTAATGGCACAGGAGCAGGCGGTAAGAGAAGCCAGCGCCAGAGAAGACCACCCTGGCTGAACAGGGAGCTTTGGCTGCAACTCAGGGAGAAAAGGAGAGTTTATGGCCTGTGGAAGAAGAGACTAGCCACTCACAGTGATTACAAAGATGCTGTGAGGCTATGCAGGGCAGAAATCAGGAGAGCTAAAGCCCAGCTAGAAATAAATCTGGCTTCAGCAATGAAGAATAAAAAGAAATGTTTCTGTAAGTATGTCAACAGCAAAAGAAAGACCAGGGAGAGCCTCCATCCCCTGCTAGATAGGTGCAGGAGGAAACATGGCAACAAGTGATGAGGAAAAGGCTGAGGTGCTTAATGCCTTCTTTGCCTCAGTCTTTAATAGCAAGACTAGTTGTACTGTGGGAATCCAGCCTCCTCAGCCAGAAGACAGAGACTGGGAGAATGACCCCCCTGCAATCCAGAAGACAGTCAGTGACCTGCTGCATCACATGGACACACACAAGTCTATGGGACCAGATGGGATACACCCGAGGGTGCTGAAGGAGCTGGCTGGGTGCTCGCCAAGCTGCTTTCCATCATTTACCAGCAGTCCTGGCTGACCAGTGACGTCCCGACAGATTGGAAATTGGCCATTATGACGCCCATATATAAGAAGGGTTGGGAGGATGATCCAGGAAATTACAGGCCTGTCAGCTTGACTTCGGTGCCCTGGAAGCTGATGGAGGAGCTCATCCTGAGTGCCATCACACAACACATGTGGGACAACCAGATGCTCAGGCCCCGTCAGCATGGGTTTAGGAAAGGCAGGTCCTGCCTGACAAACCTGATCTCCTTCTATGACAGGGCGACATGCTTATAGGATGAGGGAAAGGCTGTGGATGTTGTCTACCTTGACTTTAGTGAGGCCTTTGACACCGTTTCCCACAGCATTCTCCTGGCAAAACTGGCTGCTCGAGGCTTGGATGGGCACACGCTTTGCTGGGTAAAAAACTGGCTGGATGGCCAGGCCCAAAGAGTTGTGGTGAATGGAGTTAAATCTGGTTGTCAACTGATCACGGGTGGTGTCCCCCAGGGCTTGATTTTGGGGCCACTCCTGTTTAACATCTTTATTGATGATCTAGATGAGGGGATCAAGTGCCCCCTCACTAAATTTGCAGATGACACCAAGTTGGGTGTCTTGAGGGTAGGAAGGCTCTGCAGAGAGACCTGGACAGGATGGAGCAATGGGCTGAGGCCAACTGGAGGAGTTTCACTAAGGCCAAATGCCGGGGGCTGCCCTTGGGCCACAACAACCCCCAGCAGCGCTACAGGCTTGGGGAGGAGTGGCTGGAGAGCTGCCAGTCAGAGAGGGACCTGGGGGTATTGATTGACAGCCGGCTGAACAGGAGCCAGCAGTATGCCCAGGTGGCCAAGAAGGCCAGTGGCATCCTGGCTTGTGTCAGCAATAGCGTGGCCAGCAGGGACAGGGAAGGGGTCTCACCCCTGTACTCGGCACTGGTGAGGCCGCACCTCAATGACTGGGTTCAGTTTGGGGCCCCTCACTCCAAAAAGGCCATTGAATGACTCGAGCGTGTCCAGAGAAGGGCAACGGAGCTGGTGCAGGGTCTGGAGCACAGGTCTGATGGGAGCGGCTGAGGGAACTGGGGGGGTTTAGTCTGGAGAAGAGGAGGCTGAGGGGAGACCTCATCGCCCTTTACAGCTCCCTGAAAGGAGGGTGCAGAGAGCTGGGGATGAGTCTCTTGAACCAAGGAACAAGCGCCAGGACAAGAGGGAATGGCCTCAAGCTGTGCCAGGGCAGGGTCAGACTGGCTCTTAGGAAGCATTTCTTCCCAGAAGGGGTTGTTGGGCGTTGGAATGGGCTGCCCAGGGCAGGGGGGGAGTCCCCATCCCTGGAGGGGTTGAAGAGTCGGGTTGACCCAGCGCTGAGGGATCTGGTGGAGTTGGGAACGGTCAGTGTGAGGTTCATGGTTGGACTGGAGGAGCTTCAAGGGCTTTTCCAACTGAGATGATTCTGTGATTCTGTGATTCTTTTCACCTTTCTCATATATTTCCAGGACACAGACCAAAAGTGAGCAGAAGCTGCCCAAATGTCACCCAGTCTGCATTTCTTTAGTGATGCTAGACCCCTCTGAACAGTCTGTGTGTGAAGGAACTCAGTGAAACAGAGACAAGGGGACTGGATTTTGCTTGTGTTTTCAGAGATTTGGAAAATGAACCAGCTCTGCCACATGTATTATTAGCACAAGAAAGCCCTAAAATGCTGTCTATTTTTGCTGTCAACCCTGGTAAGAAGCATTTCCCATGAGAGGGAGCTCCCATGTTTGTGCAGGATGGTTTTGGAGAGCAAGGAACTCCTCAGAATCAGGAAACATGGATCCAACTACTCCATTTTTGTCTTTAAATCTGCATATCATGGAAAAAAAAGAAAAAAAGACCAAAATGAAGGTTCCACAGCCTCTTCCAAGGAGCTCTGAGAAGGGCAGCAAGTTACAAATGCACACCCACCAGCACGGAGCAGTGCAAAGGTCTTTCACCCCAATTGATGCTGGCAGCTTCTCACTGTGCAGCTTGTCTTGCTCAGAGCCAGTGAGAGCAGACTTGGAGCATGGGCTTGGCAGGATATTTCAAAAGCTGGGATCAGAGCTGCTTCCCAGCTGGAGTCTAAAATAACTATGAGATTAGCTCCACAGGGGCGCAGCTAGCATATATGATCATAGAAACATGGTTTGGGTTGGCAGGGACCTTAAAGATCATTTAGTTCCACCCCCTCTGCCATGGGCAGGGACACCTTCCACTAGCCCAGGTTGCCCAAAGCCCCGTCCAACCTGGCCTTGAACACTGCCAGGGAGGGGGCAGCCACAGCTGCTCTGGGCAACCTGTGCCAGGGCCTCACCGCCCTCACAGGGAAGAATTTCTTCCTAGTATCTAAACTCAGTCTACCCTCTTTCAATTTAAAACTGTTACCCCTCATTCTATCCCTACACCCCCTGATCAAGAGTCCCTCCCCACCTTTCCTGTAGCCCCTTTTAGTACTGGGAGGCCGCTCTAAGGTCTCCCCGGAGCCTTCTCTTCTCTGGGCTGAACACCCCCAACTCTCTCAGCCTGTCCTCACAGGGGAGGTGCTCCAGCCCCTGATCATCTTTTTGGCCTCCTCTGGACCCTCTCAAGCAGGTCCATGTCCTTCTTGTGTTGGAGGCCCCAGAGCTGGACACAGCACTGCAGGGGGGATCTCACAAGAGTCGAGTAGAGGAGGAGAGTCACCTCCTTCACCTTGCTGGCCACACTGCTCTTGATGCAGCCCAGGACATGGTTGGCTTTCTGGGGTGCAAGTGCATGTTACTGGCTTGTAGAAAGTTTTCCATCCACTCATACCCTTAAGTCCTTCTCCTTGGGGCTGCTCTCAATCCACTCACTGCCTAGCCTGTGCTTGGAATTTCCCCAACCCACATGCAGGACCTTCACTTGACCTTGTTGAACTCCATGAGGTTTGCATGTCTCACCTCTCCAGCCTGCCCAGGTCCCTCTGGATGGCACATCCCTTCCCTCCAGTGTGTTGACCACACCACATAGTGTCATCGGCAAACTTCCTTAGGGTGCACTTGATCTCACTCTCCATGTCATCAACAAAGATGTTAAATAGCACTGGTCCCAACACTGACCCCTGAGGAATGTCACTGCTCTCCACTTGGACACCAGGCCATTGATCACAACTCTTTGAGTGTGACCATCCAGCCAATTCTTTATCCACCGAGTGGTCCATCCATCAAATCCATGTCTCTCCAAATTAGAGACAAGGATGTTGAGCAGGACGGTGTCAAAAGCTTTGCACAAGTCTGGGTAGGTGATGTAAGTTGTTCTTCCCTCATCCACCAGCCCTGTAACCTTGTTGTAGAAGGCTACCAAATTTGTCAGGCATGGTTTGCCCCTAGTGAAGCCATGTTGGCTGTCACCAACAACCTCCTTATTTTTCATGTGCCTTAGCATAATTTCCAGGAGGATCTGCTCCATGATCTTGCTAGGCACAGAGGTGAGATTGACTGCCCTGTAGTTCCCCAGGTCTTCTTTTTTTACCTTTTTTTAAATGAGGGTTATGATTCCCCTTTTCCAGTCAGCAGAAACTTCAATGGACTGCCATGACTTCTCAAATATGATTGATAGTGGCTTAACCACTTTATCTACCAGTTCCCTCAGTACCTGTAGATGCATCTTATCAGGTCCCATGGACTTGTGCGCCTTCAGGTTCCTCAGATGGTCTCAGACTTGATCTTCCCCTACAGTGGGTGGTTCTTCATACTCCCAGTCCCCACCTCTACCTTCTGCATCTTGGGCAGTGTGGCTAGAGCTCTTGCTGGTGAAGACCAAGGCAAAAAAATTGTTGGGTACCTCAGCCTTCTCCATATCCCAGGTAACCATGCTTCCTGTTTCCTTCTGGAGAGGACCCACATTTTCCCTAGTCTTCCTTTTATCACCAACGTACTTATAGGAGCTTTTCTTGTTGTCCTTGACATCCCTGGCCAGATTTAGTTCTATCAGGGCTTTGGCTAACCTGATCCCTGGCTGCTTGGACAGTTTCTATGTATTTCTCCCAGGCTACCTGTTCTTGCTTCCACCCTCTGTAGGCTTCCCTTTTGTGTTTGTTGTTTGGCCTGTTCCTCTCCCAGCTTGCTACAGTGTTGACTGGCTTTCATTCTGCCTTTCTTGAAAGCCTCCTTCACTGCAGGAACTATTCCTGCTGAGGGGAAAGAGAGGGCTGAGCTTCCCCCTTGCTGCCTCCTCCTCCTCTACCTCCTTCCCCCACCTCCCTGTCACATGGGGGTGCTTTGCAAGCAGCCTCTGGAGGGACCCTCTCCCTCTCTCTCTTGGCTGTCTGGCTGCCAGGTCCCTCTGCACCATCCGTACTCCACCATGCTCCCAGGACTGTTCCTTTCCCACCCACACTGGGAAAAAGGTCCCAAAGTCAACTGCTGGCAGACATATGGATGCCTTGTGAAAACAAATCTGAAATTAACTGCAGGCAAATAACTGAAGGGCAGGATCAAATCTGTAAAGCCCAGGATCAAACCCATAAATGCTCTTTCTTCTCCAGGATCAGGAGAGGAGAAGCGTGTGTCTGCAGAGGCTCTTATTCAGAGGCAAAGCTGACCTGGAAAAATGCAGCTGATCTCCCTTTGGGGATGAACTGAACCACATGTAACTTGGAGGGCACTTCAGAAGACTCCAGACCAATGTGTCTGTTATGTTCCACAAATTAGCTCAAATAACTCTACCCACTGACCCCACAGGAAGGCAACAAGATCTGAGCTTTTACAAGGATCTTCCAAAGACAATATGACCTCACGGGCCTCACCAGCAGCAGGGATGACAGGTTTAGGGTCACTTCTGTCCCTAGGGTTGATGTAGAGCTCAATACACCTCTGAACTTCTCCACTTTTACACTTTGTGTGCAGACATCACATTGCTTGTTCGCTAGATTCTTTACTGCTGGGCTCTGCTTTCTGCAAAGTAATTCCAGCTATTAATTTTGCAGAGGGCTAATGTGCAAATGAATTTTCTTCTCCCTTGAGAGCCTTGCATGGCTTGTGTTCCCCTGTGTGGCCAGGCCACTATCAGCTTGGACTGGAATTTTAAACATTAATGCTATGTCACACTGAAGCCAAGGGTTCTTCTGGCATGAACCATCCTGTGAAAAGTCAACAAACACAGAGACACAAACTCTTGGGCAAGCTTGCAAGAGCCATTTCTTTCCCCACAGAGCCAAAACCACTAGAGATGGATGGAATAGCTGGGGCTGGAGCCCAGCACCAATGCAGAGGACTGGGCAAGGTAGACATGACACTTTGTCCACCTGTTCAGTTTGGAAATCCTCTCAGATGTGTTTGAGGGTTTAGCAACCACTGCTGACAGCTGGCTGGGAAGAGGGGAATTAATGATTGCGGGATAGGCAGGGAGGGTGGTATTCAAAGCAGACATGGGACACCATGACACCAAACAGCCCTGGAATACCTCTTTGCTCAATGGAAAGACATCTGGGAGACCTCAGCAACATAACAACAACAGCACATCTGTTAGCAAAAGCAGGAGATTTTCACAGCTGCAGAACAACAACAAGCTGCCCACACATTAGGAGAAGAGGCGAGGACAGTAATACATGGTTATACCCAGCAGACAGTGTTAAAGTAACCAGACACAGGTGACTCCAACACTGTTAGATGCTAGTTATTGTTTAGCATAAAGCTAATCCTGTTTTGTCCTGAAACAACAATTTCTTAGGAGAAGAGGTCTGACAGACAGTGATGCTGTGAGGGTACAAATAGGCAAAGAAATGCAGCCCTCCTCACCTTCCTAAGAAAAAGGGGTGATTCTGCAGAAACCGAGCCTTGCATTCCTGAGGGACCACCCCAACACAGCTGGTCATTAGCCAAGCTAGACTAAATGACAGTGCTCATCTGTGACTCCATGCCAGAGAAGGATGGATGCTCCTTCTCGGCCTCTCCAGTTTACTAGCACTGAGCTGGTGTCCAACAAGACTGGCAACAGGAGAGGCTGACTTCACTCTCTTGCTGGTTTTGGTTACAGATATGTCAGCAGCTTGGGTCCTTGCCTGTCTCAGGCACACTGTTACTGGTCCCCAGGTACCTCTGGTGACTTAGATCACTCCCATGCACGTGTTCATCCTGGCCACCTAAAATTAAAGTCTCAAACTTTGCAGAAGGTAATAAATATAAATTGCAGCTAACATGCTCTGGGTTGAAAAGAAATGTTTAACTGAAGGTTAAACACAGCGATGAGTTTTGACTCTAGCTTTCTAAAACCCATCAAGTAAGCTGAAGTAAGATTCAGTATGAAATAATTAAATGGGGCTGCTGAAAGCTTTTCCTTTAGAAAGATTTCACATTAGATTTGAGATTATTTTTTTGTGGCACGCACATTTATCAAACAGCATGAAAAGTTTCAGCCCATCCAAATCCAACTTTCCTAGGTCCAGAAAATAATAAATATAATTATGATATAATTATGATAATGACAGTGATAATTATGACATAATTATGTAAATTATAATATAATTATCATAATAATTATAATAATAACAACAACTACAGTCCCATTATTCGGAAGTTCCTCCTAGTCATGAGCTGGTTATTCCTTCCACGACAATGGCTGTGTTCCATCATTCTTTATGTCACCAGCCCTTCTTGGAAGGTCTTTGGACCTATCAAAAGGATACAGAAATGTATTTCTTTGGGCAGATAACTGGTATATAAAGCCCATCATACATGAAAATCATGGGCACAGAAGGTTGTGTACATGGCTGGCCACTCAACTCAGTATTGGGTACAAAGCATTGCACAGTTCAGATGCTCTGAAGCACCTGTGTATTAGAAGAGACTTTATGCTTCATCTAAGTTTTTAAATTATTTAAACCAAAGTGAAAGGTGTGTCGGCTGTTCCCCAGGAACACACTAGTTAACTTTACACCCAGTGTCCCAGGTGTTCCAAGTCAGGATACAGCACCAGTCTGGGGCTCTCCTCTCGCCTGCCATGGGAGCTCAGCATGGCCCTGGCACCAAGCCGCAGCCAGCAAAGAGGACACGGGATAGGAGTGAACAAACCCCACCTCCCCATGTCCTTCTTCATCTCTATTTAATGCATAAACTATCAGAAAGTGTTCTGCTCTACTGCCCAGGGCTCCAACCCCCATGTATAATGGATGGTGCACGTAGGTGGTGTGGACAAACACCAGGCTGAGCTTTTATAAAAATATTTACCTTGCTCTCTGCTGCCTTGGGGCCCTGGGAGACATCTGCTCCTGGCCTCCATGATGCTGTCCGGGGACCGGTGCTTTCAGCCTCATGGATGCAGGCAGCATCAGGTGTCACCTCTCCTAGCTGGCTTAAGCCAGGAGCCTCATTTTTCTGCAGGCTGTGACTCAGAGACCCCTGCCTCGGCTAGCATCTGCTGCAGCTTTGGGAAAATGGTGGGCACAAAGGTAAAGGAGAAAGATGCAGAGGAAAAATGCTTTCCACCTCCCCCTTGTGCATGCCATTAAAAGTGCTAAATCTGCTCAGTTATAACCCAGCAGGGTGTGAATCAGGCCCCGACATTCTCACCACTGCTCCCAGGTCATCCGCATCCCCTGCTATGGGTGAGGGGACACCAGGGTCTGATCCTTGGAGGGCACAGGGCTCACCTAGGCTCAGCCCCTCCTTGCCACTGATGTCCATCTCCCTCTGTGAGGAGGCTGCATCTCCCCAGTGCGTGTGAGGCACCCAACTGAACCATAACTGGACTTTCTTAAGTCTTTGCTTGGGCTGTTCAAACATGAACTTGACTAACAATAAGTTCTCTTGGATCCTCACATAAGTCATGTATTTTTGGCTGCCCACAACCACATGGCAGAGTCAACAGCAGACCTGGGGCATGGAGGCAGAGCAGAGTGCATAGAGAGCGCAGGACTAGGAGTGTGTAGGTAAAGTGCTGGGTGTAGGACTTTCACCTCCCCAGTACAGCCGGAGCAAGGACACCCAAACACATTTTATCCTGCTGCGAGGAGGCTCAAGCCAGGAGGCACCACAGCTCTTCCTGCCCTTCCCCAGATGGACCCAAGCGCAGAGCCACACAAACATCCCGAAATCTCTCCATATACTTTTCTCACATCTTCCCCAGACTCATCCAGCTCTTCAGGGGTGAACACATCCCACGTGACAGTGCTCACCCCAGGTGTGCAAACAAGAGTGTAACAGTATATGTGCCTGATCCCCCTTTTCTACTGCCATGGATTGGGGCAGGCTGTGGGTGCCATGATGCTGAACAGTGGCTTCTCCTTTGCTGCAGCTCACACAAGAGGTTTTACTCCAGGCAGGCTCCCTCAGCTGGCCCAGTGTGTTGCAAATCATTGCCATAAAGCCCAGAGGAGGACAAGCAGCAGCTGGTGTGAGGATGGGCATGAATTATGGATGTGCTGGCCACCTTGAAGAGCAGAGGGCACCTGCTGCAGGGCACCTCTTGCTGCAGAGATGATGGCTTTTGCTCCACAGACCTCACAGAAACACAGCACCAGACAAATTGACGCCACATTTGAGTAAAGCACAGCGCCCTGGTGATAAAGCCAGGAGGGCTGTAGTTCTCCCTAGGTCTCTTTGGCTGTTCTTGGGGCTGTGGAGACAAGTGGCAAGGAAGAGGAGAAACCAATCAGGGTATATGGCATCGGTACGATTGACTGCATATCCAGGACCTGGCTCAAGAAGAAAGTTTTACTAGTGGTCAGGTTATTCTCAGCACGTGGCATTCAATGGACCACTAGAAGTGCATGGTGCTGCCCATAGCCAACTCATTAGGAAGAAAAAGAGAGAAAAAGCAGAGCAAAGCACAGAAACTCGTGAAGATCTAGTTCTCCCAGCATGTCTCCATCAAACTTGAGAAAAGTTACAATGTCATGGAAAAGCAGGTGCCAGGCAGGGGTGGGAATATGCTAAAATTTAATATTCAGAAAAAAACCCTCTGTTTTTTCTAATTTCCAGATTGAAAAAAACAATGCAGATTAAAAGTATCAGCTAGTTTGTCATAAAAGACACTTTATAATACATAAGCATTTTATAAATATATACATTTTATATTTCAATATGTCTCTAATTATGTTTTTTTAATATATACTAGGCTGCACAACTGATCTCACAGAAAACTGCACTTTTATCCCAAACCTGAGCAAAGCTCACATTTCAAACTGCTGTATGTGAGAGCTTTCCTGGGCCAGCCCAGAGGAAGCTTCTGGTTCTGTATACTGCAGATACTTTCTTAGATCAGATGGTCATGTGGGATGAACAAAAAGATCTCACAGAAGTCTGTTGTAACCACATGCTCACCCTTCTCCATCAAATTTCTTAGTTCATTTCAAACATGTTTCTGATGTTATTTTTAATGGGAAAAAAAAAAGAATAAAAACCACCCAAATTTTATTTTGCATAAAGACAACACTGCATAATAAGAGAAACCTTTTCATGTTAGAGCAACCAACTGCCCTTCTTGAGAACTTTCCCTGGTCCATATAAACTCAACTGACATGCTGGTCTCTGGTATCCCACCTGAGTCTTTCTAAATACTAGCAGAGTATTTGCTTTCTCCCCATTCCTTTAAAATCATCAGACACTCAGACCACCAGATCAGTGATTCTTTTCATATACCCCTGGGTACCAACTCTCCAAACCTACTGAGATTTAAATCTTTGTATGTCAGCTGACTTGCTTCTTTTAGAGACTGGGGTTCACCATCTCACCCTATCCACTTTCTCTCCACATTGCCTGTAGATTCCCAAGGGACAGAATGGGCACATGAAGTCTGCTTTCTCTAGACAGAAGTCACAATCTCCAGGCTGTCCCGAGAGCCTTCTGAAATGCCACATCCCCACAGTGTACCAACACCCACAACCCACCTTGAAGACCAGATGGTGTCACCCACTGGAGCTGGCCAAAGATGCTCCTGCAATAAAGGGACAATGCTCATGGACTGGCCAGGCAGCAGCTGTAGTACCCACCACATGGCCCAGGCCTGCTCAGCCCACCAACCTCTCCAGCACTGCATAAAGTACACTCCAGGTACTTATGGGGCTGCAGACATGCCCATGGAAGGAGCTGGAAGATGGGTGGGGTGCACCTGGCATCCCAAAGGCTGCGAGTGTTGCTGTGGTGGGGTGGCTGTGCTCCTGGCTGCCCGTCATCCCAACAATGGCTTCACCTTCAGCTCTTCCAGGCTACGTCTGACATGTGGCAGTCCCCAGCATCAGATAGGACAACAGGTCTGAACCAAAAGCAATTGCACACAGAGGAGATTTTCTTCTCCAGGGACTGAACATCACCCAGAAGCAGCTTTAATCTCCCTGAACAGAGGGCTTCTTACAGGCAGGGCTAGCAGGAACCAGAGCCTACAGCCCCAGCCTGACTACACACCAAACCCACATGCAAGCTCAACTGCCCCCTTCTTCAGCTATTCACAAAGGTTTCCAGGCTGGGCTCTCTCCACTGCATGACCTGGGCATACTCCCAGAAACAAGGAAAAGCAGGTACAACCTGTGAAAGCTCCTTTGCAGGAGCCTTTGAGGGGCTCTGGCTTACTCTGGTGGGGGAAATACACAGGAATGCACCTTGACTGCGCAGCTTGCAACTGCCTTCATCATACCAGCATGAGCCCAGCCTGCCTCTCTCACATGTGGCTGCTGCCCCAGTTCACCAGCGTCAAGACCTGGGCTCCAACACTGCAGCCAGCCAAACCTTGACATGCTTGAGACAGGGAAAAGACACACAACCAGCAAGGGAGATAACAGGGCCTGAGGTCCAAAAACATTTATTGAAATGAAAAGAATAGAAAGTTCACATGAAACCAAAGCCGGACATGCAGGAGGAAGGATGATGCTTTGTCAGGTTTCTTAAAGTGTCGCTGTATTTCCAATCTTCTGAACAGCCTATTTGTTCCATTCCATAGGATGCTACTTCAGGAAGGTACGAAGATTTTTTTCTCTCCACTGGAGTGGCATAAAAATAAATCTGTCAACTCGTATTATATACATACATATGGGCTGTGTTTATTTTATGTGGGAAAATATCACTCTATCAGTACTTAATTTTAAGTATCATTATACTTATCTTACTGAAAACTTTTTTTCTTTTTATACAGTAAATCTGAAATCTCCTAAGGTTAGGCAGCTCCACTATTTATCTTCAACCTTTTTAGGCACAGATGCTTATATGCCAGCCAGTTCTTGCTGTTTGAGAATGAGACCTGCTGCCTGTTCAGGTACCTCAGGACCCATCACCCAGAAGAACGAACTGCTTATCAGTCAAACTGGGCATATCACATAGAGCACAGCAAAACCCAGGGTGTTCGCTAGAGGAGCTCTAATCTGGATCCTATCAAATGGGAACATCTGGGACACAGAGAAACCTGGGGTGGAGAAGGACCAGTGCAACACAAAAACCCAAGTCAGGATTCACTTTCTTTATAAAACAGGCATTATCTGTACAATGTGGCCACAGCCACAAGCGCCTCGCTGAGATCGCAGGAAATTTAGAGGTGAAAACCTTTCTTGTCTTTTTTTTTTTGGATACAGAAGTCTTGCATCTGTGTTGGATCACGCATATAATTGCAAAGCTTTGGTAGAGCTGGAGGACATTAGCCATCAGAAACCCATCTGTCCTTTGGGGCAAGGGCTGCCCTGCACAGACACTGTCAGGGATTACCAAACCATGGGAGCCAAGTGACAGCCATGGAAGCAGCCTGGGTTTCCAAAAGCCTGGAAAATGCACCAAAGAAATGCATTCAGTTAACAGCAGAACTGCAAAGACTGGTGCAATGGAGAGCTCATTCCGTGGCTTCATGGCAAAGTGTGGGATTTGCCACACAAACATCACACCTTCAATACAGCAGCATGGCTGGCAATAGAGAGCAATCCTTTTTTTCTTTCCAGAGCAACAGATAGTCTCCAAATGCCATTTAAAAGACATAAAAGGCCCAAACATTTCAAAGCTGACTCAGTAAGATGCGCAGGCAGGATGGGCAGATGCTCACCCCACCAGGGAAACAAAAGCAAGGAGGTTGGGTGGGTAGGATGAGAGATGGCAAGTGCAAATGTTCTCCGAGATGCTCCAGTTGACCAAGAGCCACACAACTCTTGAACACCATGAGATAAAGATGAGGCTGCATGCACTGCCTGACCTGCACAGCAGCCCAGCCTGTTTCTGTGCCCTGGGGAAATCTGCCCTGTAGCTCTGCTGCTGGCTACAGAGACACTTCCGTGGGACCAGCACATGGAGCCTTGGCAGGGTATGATAATGGGAATTTGATAAAAATGTAATTAAAAAGCACAAAAAAAACACAGCTGAGCCAAAGCAACCAACATCAAGAGCAATGAATGGCAGGACATGTGTGGCAGGGGGAAGGTCGCAACTTGAAGGCAGCTCCTTCCCCAGGGAACAGTCCTGCTTTGTCCATTCCACTTCTCTCCTAGAGACAGAAGTCACCACTGGAGGCATGAGGGTGATCTGGCAGCGTTTCTGCCCGAGGGTGCGGCTGGCGGGAGGGAGGTAGGCTCCCCCCCAGCATCGGGCAGTCTCTGGAGAGTCCCACGGAAGAGATGGGCAAAACACAGCTGCTTTCAGCCTAGGAGAAGAGAGAGAGGAGAGAGTGTTGAGGCATTTTGCAGTGTTTTACTGGTACTGGTCAGGCTGAGGCCCAGAGGAGGCTGGCAGGAGGGGGAGGAGGTCTGTTCCAGCTCTACCACCCCCATGGTACAGCAGCTTAGCAGTAAACCCATACATGCACCCACACCTTCCCCCAGGTCCTTTCTTGCAGATGTCAACCTGTCACTTCATTGGCAAGAGGCTGCAAGTGCATAGAAGGCAAGTGCCTCCAACCCCCTCAGCTGGCCCTAATTTTCACCTACTGACTTGCTAATTGAGAACGCCTAACCAGGTGTCACAGCCCTGCAGCTCAATCATGTGCAGTAAATCACAGGGACCTGGACTGTATGTGAAGCAAGCACCTGGTCTTGCACCCTTGCTGCACTTCTGGCAAGCCAAAAGCATGCCAGCCGCATGAGGTGTCACCAAGCGCTAGAGATGTAGGACTAGTGAAGAACAGCCCTGACACAAGCTCCCAAACCCCTAGGCAGGACCAGAGTCAAGCTCTTCAACAAAGCTAGAAGGTGCCTGGTGTATCCAGTTAGAGGAGATGGAGAATGGCAGGACCTGAGGTGCCTTCAGGAAGAAGCAGAAGATGCTTTGACAGCATCTGATAGCCCCTGAGGTTAACATAGAGATCCCTATGAGACAGAAGGGTACTCTTCCAGTAGCAGATGATGTCTGGCACCAGGGATCAAGCTGCCCTAGGGACAGTAATTGCCAGGGCAGGGCTAGGTAAGTAGAGAGGAGGGACAGACCCACCCTAGACATCTCACCCTGCCTGGTAGTGCTGTGGACTGTGGAGGTATCACTGCAGAGATAGCCTCCTCCAGGACCTAGCCCATGCTACCAGTGCCAATATAGAAAGATGATGACCCTTACAGACATGCATGACATCTGCATCAGAGAGAGGGAAAAGGACCAGGCAGCTTTCACTCCCTATACCCTCCCTAGCAGCCCTGGTTTGGGCTGTTGGCCCCAGTCCCAGGGGAAACACTTGTGAGGACAGCCCCGAAGGGCACCGTGACACTCCAATACACTGCTGCAGGCATTGCCTAGTGATGCTGGAGGGCTAGCAGCATCCGGATGGGCTCTCAATAGCAGTTGTACACAGGGCAGGGGACACTTCCATAAAGGAAAGACCTTATGATAGAGATGATCTCACACATGCTTTGTACCACCTGTCAAAATTTACCAGTGCATGGCTGGAATTACTCCCTATACAGAAACGGCAGTTAAACAAACCATATGGAAATCAGATGCAGAGACAGCAACCTTCTAAAGGGAAGAACCCACACTCTGGTCTTTTGCTCTTCAACTCTTGGTGCAAAGAAAAGCTCCTGAAGTCTTTCTTTCTGGTTATGCACCAGCTAGAGCAAGGCAATTTCGCTTTACTGACCTGACAGTGCATGCCTCCCTGTACTGAGACCCCCAGGAAATACCAGCACAGAAAGTAGTGGGCATGAGAGTGGAGAAAGGCCCTTACCCTGTGCCTGCTCTCCTGGCTCAGTGTGGAGGAGTATGTCCTGTTCACGGGAGTCTCCAGTGGGCTGCTGATGCTCCCAAAGTGCCCTGCAGCTGAGCTCGGAAAAGGGGGCTGGGGCACAGAAGGAACAGGGCTCAGCTGCTTCTCGGAAATAAGCTGGTATGAGGAGGAGGGGAAAATACTGGAGTATGGAGCCATCTCTTCCTGTGATCTCCCATTGCTGGCAGCTTCCATACTGCTTAAGCCATTCAAGTTAAAGTGTACTGTCGGTGTGCCAGGCCCTGGACCCAAGCAGCCCTGGTGCTGGGAGATCAAGTCCTGGCTGATTCCATAAAAACCAGGCTGAGCTGGGGACCCCAGGAGTGGGGAAACATAGTCCTGCCATGGGCTGGTGCTGCTGCTGGGAAGGTGTGGAGCAGAGTCAGGGCTGTGGCCACACAACCCATTCATCAGCAAGTGACGCTGTTTTGGCTGCCTGGGTGGCCCCACGGGTTCCTGGCACTGGCCAGGCAGGAAGAAGGACCGGTGAGCATCCTCTTGGGCAGGGTGCATGGCTGGGAAGTCACCCTCCAGCTGCTGATCCTGGCGTGGATCCTGCGGGCAGGGGACTTCTGTGGGTGAGCCAGGCACCTTGTCCCACAGGGTGCCCCGTGCCGGCTGGAGGAAGCAGAGAAGACCCTCCTCCCCAGCTGGCCTCCACTGCAAGCCATTGGACAGCTCTTCTTCCTCATCCAGCTCCAGCAGCAGCGGAGGCGGCTGCCCCAGCACGGCATGGAGGGGCTGTTCCCACAGCGGAACAGGGGGCTGGCCTGAGGCAACGCTGGCCTGCACCGCAGGCTGGGGCAGGTACTTCGAGTCCTCATTCTCCACATGGTCCTGGTATGTAGCAGTGTCTCCACCTGGGCTCAGGGATGTGCCTGGCAGGGGACAGACCTGTTGTCCTCCCTCATGCTTGTTCACCAGAGTGGTGTGGATGTACGAGAGAATCTCATTGCTGGTGAAGCAGTCGTTCAAGGATGGGGTGTGGTCAGAGTCCATATTGACCATCACCATTTTCTCATCCAGGAGCAGGAGCTCCAGGTCCTCAGCGTTCAACCCCAGGCCCTCCAGTGCACTGAAGAGCTCATTGTTGGAACAGTTCTCATCACTCTTAATTGACAGCGAATCCAGGGTGGCCAAGAGAGGGTCCTCCTGCTGCAAATCCACCAGCTCACCTTTGAGGATGTTCCCCCTTGAAGAAACTGGAGCAGCACCCATACTCCAGGCATCTCTTCCTGCATCCAGAATGGACACGTTCTCGAGATGGTCCATGAAACTGCTGCTGAAGGAGTGGTTAGGTGTGGGAGCCGGATAGGACATGTACACCGCCTTGTCCTGTTGCATCACAGCGCCCAGCAGAGAACTGGGGTCAATGCCATTCTTCTGGGAGCACCCTCCATGGCTGTGGGAGGTCTTCTTGGACTTGCTGGTTTTCCCTTTACTCTGGAAAGGGTCAGGGAAGCCCGGGAGAGGGTAAGCGCTTTGGTATAAGAGCGCCTCTCCTGTAGCAAAGGTAAAGGGAAGATGCATGGACCGTTTCCGAAGGTGCTCTCCTCCTTCTTCATCTCTGCAGGGCAAGAAGAGGAAACTGTCTCTTGCATGTGCACAAACACACCCCACTAAGTGCTTCTGCAATGGGTAACTGTGATGTCTACATGCCAAAGCCCCTTTGCTATGACCAGCATGAGGATTGTACCAAGCAGAACCACACAGTTATATATATTTACATATATGTTTACATACAAGTACAAATATACATATTTTTATATGTACGTACACATAAAAACATACCTTTAGCCTAACCAAGAGGATACTTAAAATGCAAAGGGTAACAGAGCTCTGCCTGACAGCAGTCACATCTTTGCCTTGCTCATCCGTGCTGCAGCCACCCTTTAGGACAAGGATGTTGGGCTGTGCCATACAGCAGCCACATTAGATGTCTTTGCTGTTCCTGCACCCCTGTGTCCCTACAGCTGCTGGAGAGCAGTCACCAGTCTCCCCAGGGTAAGTCTGGGGCAGTGCCCAGGGAAGTGGGGCAGGGATGTGAGGTGCAGGGCACTGCTCAGTGCTCTCCCATACTTGCAGGGTGGCCTTGCAGAGGGGGATGTGGCTGAACAGCATCACAGCACAGTATCTGATGGCTGCTCCTTTAAAAGGCACAAGAAGCAATGAAGAATCAAACATCCTGCCCTGCTCAGGAAGTCCCAGAGCCCACACCAATGGAAAAAGCCGGCCTGTCCCCACCCTAGCCTGTGCTGACCCAGATGGCACTTACATGAGGGGTCTCTGTGTGACAATGATGTACTCAGGCTTTCCATTCTTGTAGACGAGCCGTGCATTGGCCTGCACCCACTTCCAGCGATTCTCCTTTGTCAGCAGGCGGAAGACTGTCAGGCCACTCTCCCCTGTCTTCATCACTGCCAGAAGGAAGCATGTGTGCCGAGGGCTGTCAGCATGTCACCAGAGGCAGGGCTGCCTCCAGCGACACTGCCATTTCCAGCCAGGAAAAGCAGGTAGTCACAGCAGTAGCATGGCTGGCACACACAGGGGACGCCATCTCAGCTAAACACCCCTCACTACACCCCACCCCAAGCTCCCTACAGCAGCAAGAACATCACAGTAAAGCATGAAGCAAAGCAGAGCCCAGCAGCTCTTTCCCCATAGGATGCTTAGAGGTGGGCACAAGTGACCAGGGAAGGGACTTACTCCTGACGTGGTTCTCAGCACAGTACAGCATGTCGGCAGCATGGATGAACTGGTAGCCAGTGCCACACATCCGCAGCTCTGCCTCAGTGTAGCCCAAAACGATCTTCCCCCTGTGGAAGGCCGAGAACACACCCCACTCAGAGGCAGAGCCAGGGTGGGACATCACCCAGGCAGGGTATGGCATGGCACACTGGAAGCCCACAGCATCACCCCTCAGATCAGCTCTGCTGCTTACTTGGCATCGCATGCCAAGGGGGTGAAGTCCAGCTTGTGCTTTGTCCTGAAGATCATGTTCTTGGTTCGGATCTGCAGGATGGATGGTGGCTGCAAGGGTGTGGAGATAGCGAAGAGAGCGAGCTGGGGTGGCAGTGCAGATCCGTCTTCAGACCTTTTGTTCTGTCCATGAAGGAATTTCAGCCTGCCTTGAAGGTTTAAAGCCTGGGAAGAGAAGTAAAGTTTGGTGTCACACAGAAAATTGGATGGAGAGAGAAGAGGAGAAGAGCTGCATGGAAAGCAAGCCATCTCTCTGTAGCTTTGATGCAAATAATTCCTCGTGACTTGTCCCTTGCGACTTCATGCTCCCCACTAAAATAAGAGAGAGGATCAAAGGGATGCTACACTGAGTTCCATGCAGCAGCAGCCCACTGCTTTCTCCCCCTGCAGCTGCTCACTGCTGGCCCAGGGCTCAGGCACATGGTGGCTGCAGGACCAAGCACATGCTGCAGCTCCATCAGAGCATCACACAATACATGAGCTGCTTTGCATTTTAACTGAGCTGTATCACAGCCCCATCAGGGATTGTAACATTGCTTCTAAACAAGGGACAGTTAGGGCTCTTTGTACCAAGTTTCCAGACTAAAGTGGGATGAGAGAGAGAAGCACAGTCATTACACCTGTGGTTATGAAGGTAAGAACCCCATTAACTGGCAGAAGAGAGAAAGAGGGATGAACACCACCTACTTGGTCTTAAGACAAGACTTTAGCACAAAAACCTAGCAAAACATGTGAAGGAAAAGCACTTTTGTTCAACATTCAGCATCTGTGAGAGGAGAGGAACAAAACCTACACAGAGAGGTTGTAGTTACAGACCAAACCTATGAAAAACAGCAGAAATATCTCCATATTGAGACAGGCAGTTGCTGCACGTGGCAGAAATGAGTGCTGGGTCTTTCAAGGCCAACTTTTATGCTTCAGTAGTGGCATGAACCCCTCGGGGTGAGCCTGCACCTCTCTTGTTGTGGAGGTCACTGCGTGGGTCTGTACTCACCAGGAAGCCAGAGGAATTATCCAGGAGGCAGCGAAAACGGCACACAAAGCTCCTTTCCAGAAAGGAGGAGTTTTCTGGGGGCAGCTGATTAGGCTTGTAGGCAACAGCAGAAGAGCAGAGACCCTTCCCTGCTGTGGGAAAGAGGGACAGAGAGGAGCAAGCAAGGATCTCCCCTCAGCGAGGGTTGGAGGTTCCTTGAAAGGGCTGGAGGTCCCCAGCATGGGGCACTGCAGCGGTTTCCAGAGCACAGCAACAGAAACTCGGGGAAAGCCACAATGTTTGGATGAAGCCATGGCTTGAGCCACTGGGACACAAGCCCCATACAAGCGGCGTCAGGGACTTGGGCTCCCCAGCGTAGGCAGGGAGCTACACATCTTGTGTCAACCAGGCTGCCTGGCTTCCAGACTGTGTTTACCTTCTGGAGAAGGCTCACCCTCGGGAACGTGGGGTGGGTTGAGGGCCCAGTGGAGGTTGCGTCTGAATTCCTGTTGGTCCTCGGTGTGGATCAGCTCAAAGACGCTCTGGTGCATGACATCTGTCTAGAGGAAGAAAATAATGCATGAGCTCTGCAGCCTGTCCCCAGGTGCTGGTTTTCACATCCCGCCTGGAAACAGCCTGTCACAGCCCTGATTTGCCATATCTTACCCAATTTCCCCGGTGCTCAACTAGGTCCCTGGCTGAATGGAGCTGGATACCTTCCACCACAGTTGATGCTCATGGCAACATACAGCACATATGGCTTTAAGGACCCTTTACTCATGTTGGTCCAGACCTCCCTCCATCCTAAAGAGCGACTAGCATCAGCAATACGTCTCCCCTCTGACATGCTCGTCCCTGTAACATGGTGTCCTTTGAAATCTGAGCGCTGATCACTCAGATCAGAGTGAGAAAACATCGAGAGGAAAACATTGGTTTGAGAACAAAACAGCAGCAAAGCCACTCCATCCCTACCACTGTTCCCGAGAGAACAAGACACCTGCTCCTGGACTTGCTCCCTCTGCCTAGGAGGACAGAACTCATCTACCCGAGATGTTGGGGAAAGCCAGCAGTGTGGGAGCAACACCAAACCACAGTAATTTAAGGATTGTAGATTAAGTCCCACTTCCCTGTAAATCTGACCTAGTACCTTCAAGCATTGGAGCCTTATGGGATTTAACACCCAGAGGAGTGGCTGCCCAAAGGCAAACTGGGCAGAGAACCGCAGACATCTTAGCATGGCATTGCACAACGGGGCCATGAACCTCATAGCCTGTCAGTGTGGCTGGTGGAAACCATCTGTGGACTAGTGAAGTTGCTTTGATGCCTCCCAGCGACCACGTCTGGCAACACAGGGTCCAAATTCACAAGACCAAGGAAAAGCCCCATGCAGCCCCACTGAGACCCTGTGATCCCCGCAGAACTTCATTCTTGCAAGGAACTTGGGGCTCTTCTCCACCATCAAGGAAAAACCCACCCTGCAAACCCATCACAGTGAGTCAAAGGTGTCCCACCAACCTGGTGAAATCCCAGATAGTCCTGAATCGTATGTGAGGAGTAAAATATCAGTCCTTCTGATGTCACCACCAGCACGAAGCCATTGAGCGCCTAGGGTAGAGAGAAAATCAACAGGTACATGTCATGCTCACATCACCCTTTTCTAGCAGGGCAGTGAGTTCCATTCTGCTTGGACACTGGTCACCCAAGTCCTGGCACGTCTAGCAGCTAGCAGGCAGCTGAGCCACTGCCCCACCAAGAGAAAGGTGCAGGCAGGAGATAAAGCATGGGAAGACCTGGAAGGAAAGGAAGCCCTCTCCAATGGCATCTTGCTGTTGTAACACTGAGTACTGCCCTGGATCTCACCAAATCCTCTGATGCACTGTTCAAGCAGCTCCTTGGTTTTATACCCTTCCTGCAAGATGGGGTCAGCACCAGAGACCTCCATCCTTGCAACTGCCTCTACCTTGCTGTGGTGCCAAAGCACATGCACCTAAACCACAGGTTTTTGCAGACCTGATGAGCCTGCTTTACCTAGCAGAGGTCAAAGCCTGCAGCTCATTCTCAGATTTTCCTCCACTCTGCCTTGCTTGAGTAAACAGCAACTGAAGACTGGCTGGAGAAAAACAGGGATCAACGCCAGCAGAGATGTGCTCACCAAGAAAACAGATGGTACCTTCTGCTGATTTTCTCTGAGGTCATGTAGCTCTTCTGTACAGCTGCCCAAGCATATCCTAATCCAGACTGATGGAAAACTTTGCATCCATCCCAGAAGAATTTGCTCAGACTCAGATTTGGACATTTATACTTATCCTATTTGAAGAGCAAATTAAAATCTTGGAACTGATTGCAGAATGGAACTGGATGCCATCAGGACCTGGTTCATTCTGCTATTCTGGCAGAAACAAGCCTTTCTGACAATCTTGAATCAAAACAGTATTTTATGTCAGCTGCATTTAATGTTGACCCACATCTACCTGGTCAGCTCTGCTCATATAGTTCCCACTCTCCTGACAGCACAGGAGAGTCTTGGCAGCTGTGTGTGGCTTAGGACAGTGTGAGGCTGAAAAAGCTGGGGGATGTTCAGTGGACAGCAAACCCACCACAGATCACTGCATCCTGCAGCACTGGCTGGGCATTCCCTGCTGCTGCTTGGCCCATGGGGATGGGGATACTCCTGCTGGTTTGAGAGAAACCTGCCCAGCTCCTGGCCTTGTTTGCATCCCTCCTGTCCTCCCCTGGTACCAGAGGAGAGGCCTGGAGAAGGACTATGGTGCACCTGCCTGGGTTGTCCATGGGCAAGGAACAAGGCCTAGTAAGGTGGTGTCTCCACTGCCCGCTCCCTCCTCCTGCATCACACCCTGTGGTTGAGGTGGCCAGCCCAGCTTTGCAAAGAGCCTTAACTAGTGAGAATGGAAAAGGTGAAAGCTTAAGCATAAGAGTTTGGTTTTTGAAACCATAGCAAAACCCATCTGATTTCTAAAAAGCTATTTTCTTCCAAAGCAGGAGGGATGACAGGCTGAGTTTGGTCCCTGGACTTGGGGGAAAGCCAGAGAATCACTGGTTAACCTCAAAGTACCTTTTCCTTTTGACAAATGTGTAGTTCACCCCAAACTCACACCCAGCAACAACCTGCTGCAAGGCACTCATCCAACCTGCACAGCACCATCCTTCCAGATGTTCATGGTGGGAAGGGATGTCTGCAGCCACCTGTGCCTGGGATTGCACACTAGCGACGAGATGCTCCCAGCCATGCTCCTCTTCCTCTGGAGCTCTTTCTCTGAGTGGGGTACAGATTTACACAGTGCTAACAGCCTGTCCTGGAGCATGTGCTCATTTGTGCATGCCCTCTGCCCAGACAGGCTGAATACTGTGCTCTGTTTTCACAAAATAAATACTTAAGCATCTTTGCCCATGCAGGGTTGAAGCACTAAGCCCTCCCCACAGAAAAGAGCAAATGCAGCCATCAATCTGAAATTTCCAATGCATTTTTAATGTTACACAACTTACATATTTTACAGTTCACTGGCCCTTCCATCCTCTCCTTGAGCTCCAGGACTGCAAAGTCAACATCCAAGGGAGCACTGCATTTCCCAGCAGGAATGGGCTGAGCTGCTCAGAGCCTCTGTCTTCCTCAAGAGGGGCTCACTTCTACCAGCTTAATAAATTTACGAAGTAATTTGTGTGTTTTCTTTGAGCCAGAAGCCCCAGGGCTGGCAGGACAGGACATAGGAGAAGGGACCAGGGTGCTGGCTGACAGTGTCCTTTGCACCTGGACATCCATGAAGATTAGAAGGTGCCAAGGAGCTTCCCTAACAGTTTGGGAGTGCAGATGATGTCCAGGAGCCCTGGTTTTTCATCTCTGCTCTCTGGCACCAGGCAGGACCTGATACACAGAACAACATTGCTAACATAGACCCTGGAAGGATCCAGGGGAGTACCCCTAAGTGCTCCAGGCAGGCACTGCACCAACCTTTGCCAACGACGGGGGGCAAACCTCTGGCACAGAGCCCAGTGCTTTGAAGACCTTGTCATTACCTTGCTAGGGCTGGAAGCAGGCCCACAGGAATGTCCTCCCGACCCCAAGTGATAGGCATCTCTCTGTGACTCAGTTTCTCCAGCTCTGAAAAGATCCCAGTAGACTTCCAGTAAACACCTTCAAGCCCATGGTGCCGCCTAAGAGCAAGGGCCATGAAAACCCAAGAAAATTACCAGCTTAGCTCCCCAGAAGCTGAACAGCTTTCACTGCTGTGACAGCACCACCTGGCCACCCCTCCCTAAGGGCAACAGGTCCCCATGTGGAAAGCCCTTCCACCTCGAAGCAGGAGCCCTCTAGAAGGCAGGGGTCCTCCCGCAGTGCTGACCCCAGAAGCCCTATGGCTGTCTGAAGCCAAACCCACCCTGTACCACTAACCTGCTGCAGGCAGGGAAGCCACAGTAGACAGCCCTGGCCTGCTTCCCCCACTTAGTAATGTATAGACATCAGGATTAATTAGGGTCTAGCGTGTAGTCTCGGCCAAGTCCAGCTATTGTTGCTGCCAACTCCTGTTTGATTGTCCAGGTCAGTGTTTCTCCCCCCTCTCCTTCCCTTTATTCTGGGCACAAATGCTCTCTCTATTTACTGGGGTTGATCTCAGTGTGTGGGAATCTGCTGCAGAGGTTAATTAGTGCTGCCAAATGCACTTTAACCCTTTGAGCAGTTTCAGAGGCATTGCTCTGCCATGGCAGGAGCAGGCAACATCTTGCAGCACTTTGTCCTTCCCTAACTGCACTGACCAGCAGGCAGGTTTAATACCCTGCAGCCAGCAATGCGTACCTGCAGTGCTGTGCACCTGGGCAGAGGCATTCCACCCAGTTCTCAGCCTTCCTAAGGTCTTAATCCCTTTAGAGCTATTTTCATGCTTACCACCAGTTTAAGATAACTTCCTCTGCTGAGACTCTGCTGGAGAGAGCCTTACTGGAAAAGGACAGACCAAAAAAAGTAAGGCTGGAAAATTAGAGGGGAAGGGAAGAATCAGGGTGAACCAAGAGATGAGGCAAAGAAAGTCTGAATGTCAAAGGTGACAGTCAGGGTGAAAGTAATTTTATAAACATGTAGGAGCATTT
The DNA here is from genome assembly GCF_003259725.1 of Athene cunicularia. Classification (NCBI taxonomy): domain Eukaryota; kingdom Metazoa; phylum Chordata; class Aves; order Strigiformes; family Strigidae; genus Athene; species Athene cunicularia. The sequence goes on along the minus strand of NW_020799107.1, from coordinate 11,659,385 downwards.
CCTTGGGGGACAGATGCATGTCCTGAGCCCCTGCCAAATTCAGTATCATGCAGACAGACCCCTGGGAGACCCAAACCTAAACCCAGAGCTTTTAACAGACAGCTTGGTATCTCCAAAATGATGGCATCAAACTCTGGGTGGAGTTGATGAGCAGGACATCAATCCCCAGCAATCTCTGCTGAGCATGGTTTTGTTATATCCACAGCAGAAAACCCTCAGGTTTTGATTATTAACCAAGCTGGCTTTAGCATTTCCCTCACTAGACACTGGGATCCTGGCTCCTCAGCTCTCAATTAGTTACACTTACTGCTGAGTGAGCTTTTGGATAGGAGTTGGGGCTGACCAGCATGCTCACCCCACTTTGGACAACAGCCAGGCAGGGGACAGTGCTGCAGCCTGTGCCTGGGTGCCAGGCGGGGAGGGAAGACCTACGTCCTCACAGGACCTCACGCTGCTGGAGCCTGACCTCTTCCATTTCACTCTGCACAGTCTGTAGACATAAGGTCATCTCCCGGCATCTCTGACTAAACCAAGGAATCTGCAGGCTCAGCCCAACCATGCTCCAGCATCACCAGCATTGCCTCCAGCATCACCAAAGGAGACAACTATATGCCTCTTGCAGAGCTCCCGGAATACAACCATGTGCCCTGTGTTTATGGGCGGAGCATATGGCCCATCAGCACCTGTGTACTCAAGTGTTGTGCATCACTGCCTGAAAATCAGGGAAGACTTCCATAACATTCTCTTCCCTGTTTTCACTGGTGTTTGGACAACATCCCCAAGTTCGGACCAGTGTGCCCATGTTGAAAACCACACTCAAAACGTCTTGCTCTGCTTGGCTCCTCTGTTACACCCATGGCCCATTTACAAGGGCAGAGAAGCAGTAAAGCTGAATCTTCATGCTCAGAAATTCAGCACTGCTTCCACCAAGGTGGAGAGTTTCTTACGGACAGTTTACAGATAGCAATTTTCTCCAGGAAGGATGGGAAAAGGAGGGGAGAACAACACAGTTTCTGCCCCAGAGACCTGAACAGGTCTTAAACCTGTACTTAGTCAGAAGCAATGTGAGCTACACCACATGAAATCACTGCTTCACCAAAACATCCTGCAATCAATAACAGGTCTGTTCTTTGGGTAAAATTCAAAGAAGCTAGAAAGGGGACAAGAGGAAAATCCCTTAAAGGCATCTGCCAGGGGGAGGTGGCCAGTGAGGAGCACTAACCTGTAGGAGCAGCTCGCCCTCCGGTACTGCTGCTGAGCCCAGAGCTGGTCTGTTGCCGCTGTCTCCATCCCTCTCCACTTCTTTGGCACCGTGATTCTTTAGAGCAACTGCATGAAGCAAAGGGAAGGGACTTCAGTGCTGCAGTAACACGCGCAAGCCACCATCATGAATGTCCAAAGTGTGGACCTGGCTGCAAAGCTGGACAATGCTGTGCCAGGAGACGCTGTGATATAGTCAGCCCTTTGCTTCACCCCTCAAAAGAGCTGATTTTAACAGAACATTTCCCCACCCCCAATACTCTCAACTTTCACACACAGCCCTTCCCTTTTTTTTTTCCCCTCTCCCCATGACCTTTAACAACCTACAAATATAGAGCAGTTAAAACCAGGGGTCATTAAAGCAGATAGGCATCAGCACGTAGTACAAAAGGATGTGCTTAGTGAGCTCACCAGCTGGAAATATCTCTTATCATTTAGCAGTAGCAACCATGGAGGTCCCCAGTCCCGATCTGGACCCAGAGTCAATGCCTTACACCACTCCTTGCAAACACTAAGAGCCAGCCCTTGGTGCCACACCGTGTCCACCCCACTGGCTCTCAGGGTATGGCAGCAGCTCTGCTCTTGCTGGGGGAGTCACCACACCGAGCATTTCTTTGCAGTGCTGAACTAGAACGGATCTGCTCATGCATGCTCTGACTCTGCAAAGGACAGCAGACCAACAGCAGTAAAAGTCTGCCTTACACAAAAAGCACTGTAGCAAACCCCACTCTTCCAGGGTAAAGAATAAGCCATTTCGAAGGGTCCAATCCAGATAGCCCTGTCAATGATGTCTCACTACAGTTCAGCAACATAGGGGGTTTATTCAATCAAATTAAGGCAAGCCACGGCTCACAGTGGGAGAAAAACAACATGGGAAGACATACACAGACACTCGAGATCACAGGCATCCTAACAGTGATTGATGCACAATAAATATGGATGAGGAAATCTGTCACTCAGTTTAACTAAAAGGTGTATCTGTGAATTTTGTACTTTACTCCTCAAGAGGACAAATCCTGGGGATATTTTAGGGTGGATAATATTTAAAGATTAAGATGACAGCAAGCCTGTGTATGGCAGGCCTGCCCAGGAAACAGTGGAGATTGCAGCCAAGCTTCTTGTGAGCATCATGAGGACAGAGGACAGCATTTGGCTGCTGCTAAAAGGCTGCTGCTCCCACCAGCACCTGTGAGGAAAGATGTGAGGCACCAGTAGCAGCTACCACTGCATCCTGCCTGGTGCACTCCCTCGCTCCTGCTCAAAGCAAGCAAAAGCACTTTTGAACTTGCCTTTCCCAGTTCCTGTGCTACACGTGCCAAGGAGCTGCCATGCTCAGATGTGACAAGAGCATCAAGTGGACCCTGGAAATAATTTAACACTCCATAAAGCTGTCAGCAGGAGCAAAGCCACGAGCCAAGACAGCAGCAAGTCAGAAGGCACAACACACCAGCCTTCTGTAATACTCGGCTCGCCTTGTGCGTTGCCACAGTGGCTGCTGAAACTCAGCTCCTCCATCCACGTGGAGCAGATTCTGAAGGACCTCGGTGCCTGCATGTAGAAGCTTGCAGGGGAGCAGCTTCTCAGCCACTGCAAAAGGCAGATGCTCTAGATGCATCTCTGAGCCTTCCAGGACCACAAGGTCTGAAGCTGAACCCAGCAGCACCCATGTTCACAGAGCAGCCATGAGCAGAGGGACTGGTTCAGTCTCCAAAGCGGTCTTCCCATCTATCAGCATTTCTCTGCTGGGAAGCCAAGCATGTAGCAAAGGCAGGCTGCCCAATCTTCCACTGCCAGGGCTCACCATCCACCTCAAAGTCCTCTGCGTCCTCAGTAGGCATTTGCCAAGCAGTGGCTTGCAGGTGGGTTGGAACAAGGAAGGATGCTGTGGTCTGCAGAGCCTCACCGGTATGCACATGACATGAGGCTCTGGGGCCAAAACGTTCTTCCACCAGACACAGGACTACTCCAAAGACTGACTGCTCCATAGCCAAATGTAAAGCACATCCCAGTTCTAATATTGCTTTTAATTAAAAGAAACAAAACTGATATGGCATCAAAATCTCTGCTTCTGGGAGGTCCTGGAAACTCCCCTGAGGTTCAGCCTGCACAGATTATTTCAGGAGCTATTTGAACTGAGGGGTGGACAGCCTGGGATTAAGGTTACAGCACATCTTTGAACAACAGCAGGTCGATCCTGAGCATGCTGAGGCGGACATGCACACACTGCCATGTCCTGACTGCCCCCTGACCCTGAACTCCATCCCGCTGTGAGCACTGCTGCCCAGGGACTGCAGGGCACAAAGTCCTGGGCACAGGCAGGCCATCGGGCAGAGCAGCCTGCAAGCACAGTGGCTGCAACACCAAGGCAGGTCCTGTGGCAGGGATGGAGCAGGCTTCCAGCAGCGACTTTCCAGCAACTTGCTTTTCTGATCCCTGGGAGCAAAATGTAGGAGCCATGAATTATTAAAAGTCTTCAGTCCTCCTCTGCTAGCTTCCAGACTGCTGCGCCAGAGGTGAAAGATAAAAATAAACCTGGGTAATAGAAGAGCAGCCAAAGTGTGTTGCCCTCTACTCAGAGGTCTGATTTGATATTTCCCTGCAAAAAGAAAATTTGATCACAACCACTGCCTAAAAATAGACTTTGCTATCATCATCTGGGCTGCTCCTAGGATGTGGGGCCAGAGGAAACACAAGTTAAAATCAGAGGATGGCCCCGTGGGGGTTTTCCCGTGACCTTTGCCAAACAGCATGTTTTCTATCCAAGCCACCCAAGGAACTCCAAAGATGACCTGCTCTTGGCTGCAGACATCTCAGGCTGGCCTCCCGCCTGGTGTCCCTCGGCTTTGTCTCTCCATAAATAGCCCCGCGCAGCCCCTCGGGTCAGCAATTCAGCAGAACTGTCACAGCGCATCAGCCTGACAGAGCGGAGACGAGGCAGAGAGCGCTGCAGCATCTTCCCCTCCTGCCCAGCTACCCTGGGGAAGGGTAAGGCAGGAACAGGGTGAGCTCAGCACCGGGGGAAAGGTGGCCTTCCCAACACAGCACTTGTCTTCATCTTGGGCAGGGAGACAAGGTGCAGCCTTCACCCTTGCTGTGTTAACTGGGGACAGGCATTTGCAGAGAAGAAAAAGAAATATTAAAAAAAAGGAGAGAACTGTTTTTTCCTGGGCTCCCTCACTCCAGCCACTAGCAATACCTTTACTGCTGGCAGCTGTGGAAGAAGGAAAGTGAGGAGAGAGAAGCTGGTCACCTGAAAGCAGCAAGGCTTGCACGTTATTCCTGCTATTTCTTCAAAGAAAACTAAAAAATAGTTTCTGCCAGGACCCACAGGCTATTTTACCATAAAAAAGGCTTTTAGCTGAGAAGAAAATCTGTCCCTGCCTGGACTCATCTCTGAGGAATGAGTTCCCTGCTGGCATCTGCCTCCCCACAGGAGGAGGATGCTTTCTGCACGGTGGCTGTCCTTGTGCCCATGTATCCGCATTGCTGGCCAGGTCCCCGCTGCCCCCTGGGGAGCAGAGGGCCAGGGGGCCAACGGGGGTGGGTTTCCTCCCTCCATCTCCAGGACAGCAGTGCCCAGCCTGGGAAGCTGTTTCACATGATGCTGAAGGGACACCTCGCCGCCTACCAGGTTTGCCCGTGAACTCCTGAACCTTCCAGAGCTTTGCAGACCTGAGAAATCTCTATACCGCCAAGTGGGTATTAAGATTTTTGAGAGGATATCCCCCAGCCCCCTTCCCTCCACATGGCAAAACCTCCAAGTGGGAGCAAAGTTTTGCATTTGCCACTGATTGTGAAGGAGGAAAACAACACAACTCGGCCCCACACCCACTCCAGATGTTGATGCAGGAGAAGCAGCAGAAGGAAACCCAACAGTTTCGTGGCTCTTCAAGAGCAGCAAGAGGTTGTGTTTCCCCACCACTGCTTGGGATTTAAAGGAGGTGAGGAAATGCTGAATCCAGCTGCAAGTGATGGCAGGGACACCTGTGTGGCAATTATTAGTCTGAGCAGGTCTTGGGTGGGGAGAGAGGAGTTTTGGTAATGGTGCTCCCTGAAAGCATTCTGCCATAGGGCTCAGTGCCCCAGTGTGCATCAGTCACTCCCTAGGGGAAGGAGAGATTTGTTGAATTATTTATGAATTAAATTGCCTTCTATCCACCTATCTCTTTCTGCCATTTGTGTCAGGTCCTTGAAAAGCAGGTCTTCTACTCACAGGGAAGTAAAAATCTTACCAGAAGGTATCTCCAGGTCTTCCTTTCCCACCCACCTCTCCAGCTCTGAGATGTTTATGGGCAGAGGATCCTGCAGCTCTGCTGCTTGATATATAAACCCTCACATTAAATAACCCCTCAAAATTGTTTTCCTGCACTTTGTTGCAAAAAAGCAGCAAAATATTGGAAACTAAGAAAAAATCCTCTTTGGATTCCTTTTGAATAAACTGAGGTTGTTTCATTTTTAATTTAAATTTTTAATCTAGAAGTGTCATTTAAACAGAAAAATGGTATCTTCCCAGTCAGGATGATACTTTCCTTTTAAAATAAGTAAGTAAAGGGGTTCCCCTACTGTAAGAAAAAAACTTTGCTGATGAGCTCACACAGATCCCAGGTAGGAGGAAGGTGACACCTGCCACAACCTGCCAGCAGCATGGGAGCAGGCAAGTTCCCTTCCCTGCCACAGCAGCCTCAGGTTGCCCGTATCAGATATCACATATCTCCCTCTTCCCTTGGCTTGGCAGGGTCTTCCCCCAGTAACAAGGACTTCCACTGCCCAGGGCACTGCTGGGGAGATCCTCCCAGACCTGCCACATCCACCTACAAGAGCAAGCATGTCCACCCAAGAGAGCCAAGGAAGAGTCCAGCTTTCTCCCTCTATCATAACACACAAATTCTGCAACGCTCCAGTAAAACCAGCACAAGACCTTTCATTTCCACTGGTAGGAACCCATCAGGTGACACAGCCATGGCTCAGCAGGAGCATGCAATGCAGAGAACAACAGCATGATGCTAAGGGAGCAAAATTTGGCCCAAATATCTTCTTGATGGACACGCTCAAACTGGTGGAAAGCTAAATTGCTGTTGTGAAGGCAGGTGAAGCTCCTCTCTGGTTTCTCCGATGGCATCTATGCTGTCAGCATGCCAAATCTGATCATTTAATCCACATGTTTTACAGCAAGCTTACACACCTCCAACTATTTTGAGAAGCAAAGAACAGGAGCATGCACTTAGTAAAGTATATCCTATTCTGTTTTGTTTTGTTTTTTTCCTTGTGGAACATGAAATGAGCCCTTCCTAGACAATGCAAAATTGCTCACTTCCACGTACAAGGTGGACTCAGTGGATGTAGCCGGCAGCTCCTCTGAAATGCATGAGAAGGGAAGAGCATCACAGAAACAGTGAGAGAAGCAGGACAAGATTTGCTGAAACTAAGTAGCAGATCTGTCTCCTCCCCAGCTTGCCAAACCATCAGTTCATTTCTCAGCGCTGAGCTGTACAGAACCCATTTTTTAGCAATTGGCAAATACTTATTGAGTTTCCCACTGCTTACTCATAACGGATACTACAGTTTTACTTACCATTTCATAATACCTGCCACAGCTCCCTGTTGACACAAATTTCATTAAATAGATGAATTATTTATTCCTTGCCTGAACAGTGTGGATACACCACCTTCCATGAACATGTGTGGTGAATAATGGATGTCCTGTTAAAAGATCTAATTGAACTTTTAAAAGCAAGGAGGCCTTGACTACACTTAGCTTTCCGTTGTGTCACTGAACGCACTTGAGTCTCAAAGGGAGAAGCAAGTGCTGAGGTTTAAACAGGGACAAAGCTAACAAGGACCTGCCACTTTCCCTTCTTGTAGCATCAATAGCGGTTTGAACTCTCCTGTTCCCACCACTCGTCCCCCAAGAGCTTTAGGTATGCATTATCCCAACCTGAAAACTTAACCTGGAGTTTCTTGCCAGCTCTGCTCCCATGCTCGTGTTTGAAGAAGACTTAAGAGTAAGCAGCAGAGCAGGCAGCCACCGAGAGCCTAGGGAAAACCCCTGGGACATCCAACAGCTTCCTACTAGCGGCTCTTGCAAGAGCCAGGGAGAAATACTTGGCAAGGAAAGCACAGAGCAGGAAAATTGCCTGACTAAGGGAAGTCACAAGACTTTCCCAGTTTAAATTGCTCCTCAAGGCCAGCTTATTAGCTAGGCAATTAAGAGAGCAGGGTGATCACAGTGCTAGGCTTTATTTTCTTAAATCACCCCTTAGGCTTTATTGCTACAGCTATTTGCAGTACACGCCTGAGCAGCTCATAGGGTGGGAGAGCTGATGCAGTGAGGAAACAAGCAATGTTAGTCATCTCTAAACAACTGCACATCAGTAAATGCACATCCCATCCTCCCTCACTCACCCCTAAGCAGATGTTTGGGGGGCACAGTTATGCATTCTATAAAAACTTTGTAATTTAAAGCACTTTCACAGTCTGACCCGATGGCCAGGAAGCAGCTTACACACTTTTTTGGCCATCACAGCTCTCGTAATAAACTGTCCAGATTTGTAACACAGTTTAAAGGGTTAGGCTCAGCCTTGAGGCTGCACATCAATCCTACAGGTGCCACCTAAGATTTTAAGAGAACTCCAGGAAAAAAACCCAAACGCTCAACATCCACAGGACTGCTGGTTTTTTTAAATATGTGGGAGAGGCAAACTGCTTCATTTTGGATACGTGACACTAACCTTCTGTATAAAACATACCATGCATAGCTCAGAACTACATACAGCCCACAAAGAAGGCTACATCTACCCTCTGATCCATGGTGACAGACCATGAAGCTGATAATCCATCCTGAGCCAAAAATTTCTAACACGGCATTACACTGGTATTTTTTTCTCCTCTGCTCCCAGCCAGCAATGTTTCTGAGCTGCCCAGAGCAGCTCAGCCCTGTGCCTTGGCTGCTGGCAAGCCCAGCTCTCCAGGTAGGATGCTGCTCACAGGCAGAGGTGCATCTGCATCCCCAAGGAGCCCCATTTTGAAGCAGAGTTAGCCCATTACTGGCTTATAGCAAGTCTTGGCAGCGGGGTTCAAACATGTACCACTCAGCACCACAGACTGAGCTGTTCTTACCCATCTTCCTATGGTTTATAAACCCCAAACTTGATTCAGACCCTCATGTGAGCCTCAAGGTCTGCAAATTGACTTCCCACCGAGTGTTTCAGTGGATGAAGCAACACATGTTAACTGACAGCCACACAACAAGGCACCTTTGAGGCATCTTCCTCTTTGCTAACAAATCACCACACAGGGTGAGACCCAGTGGTAAACCTTCCCCTGGAGCAGCTGCCTTTTTTCTCTCCCTGCTTCTAGATGGTGAGGGAGACAGAGAAACAGGGACCCCCTTATAAGCCAGCAGCATTTGCCTGGGCCCTAGCATCAAGGGGAGGAACAGGGAGGGATTAGAGGGGAACAGCCTGCCAGGCACCGCCAGGCTAAGCTGGTGGTGATCATCTGCTACAATGTGCCGCGCAGACCCTAGCACGGTGGCACCAGCTGCTCAACAGCAGGACACGCGGTAGGAGAGAGGGAGGATGGCAGGAGCAAGGCTGCTTGGGGGCTTGGCTTTGCTGCACCATCCCGAGGACAGTCCTCAGCATCAGGAGAGAGAGAGGAGTGGGCTCCTGGGCTTGGGGGAGATGCAGACCACTATGCCTGACTCCTCAGCTCTGGGGAGTGGCAGTCCTGCAGCATGCTCCCACCTCTACCGAGCCACACATGCTGAAAGAGCCTCCTGAAAAGCAGGGAAGAAGGTTAAAATGGTGAATGAGAATTATCTCACCAAGGGGGGATAAAAAAAATAAGACATCTGGAGGAACTGTTGTAGAGGAAAAGAGACCCGGATAAGAAAGGAGAAGGTAGAAGCCCTTAAGTCAATTTGCACTGATGTTTGGATAAGACCCTCAATTTGGAAGCCAGCTTCAGCTCCTTTCAGTCCTCCTGGTCCAAACTAATGGTGCTGGGTTTGGATTGCTGATGCTTTACTCAGCAGGATGGGATGTGGGATGGGCAGGGCTAGGCTTCTCTCTAGAGATCACCTTCTGCAGGACATCTCTCCCCAATGTCCTTCTGTGGCCCTGCTCCCCCACCTAAATTCACCTCTGTCATGGTAAGCAGTGTTCCTGTGGACAGAAGGCATTTGTATACACTTATGAGCCTCAAAACCAGGCAAATAGGTAAAAGAAAGGCACCTGGGCATCTTGCAGAGGACAGCAATGCTGCTCCATCACAAGAGAAATCTCTTCCACCACTGACCAAACCTGGAATGCTGGGGTGTGCTTGCTGGGAGCACAGCTGGCTCCCCACCATCCCTGTCGGCCCTGTGCTGTGTCACAGGAAAATCTGCTGTCCTGGGGTGGGCACTCTGCAATCCCAGGCACTTCTCTGCTTTATGTCCTAGGGGCCAGAGGATCCTTCAGATGGCCAAAATCAGAGAGAACCTCTGTTTGACATAAAGACACCTGTACACATGATTTGCAGCCCAACACTTATCTAAACAGTCTTATATCATTACCAGTGCACAAGGCAAAAGCAGTGCTCCTTCCAGGAGGAGACCATGGCCAGGGGCTGTCAGGGCCCAGGAACCTCCTTTCCCAGAGACGCTGAACGCATGCGGCAAACTCCTAGCCCTAAACTGCTTCCCACTTTGTTAAAATGAAAAATTTGCCAGATGAAAAAAGGAACAGAATTAATATACAAACACACACACGGATGCTCTTGTCCCTTGGACTTCCAAATACCTGCAGAAGACCATCACCTGGCACCAGGGGTTTCACAGCACAAACACCCAACCCAGTACTTGGCATATCAGCCTGAGGAAGTATTTGTTTAGATAAATAACCCTGCTTAACAAAGACAATGTCTGAATATCTCTAAACCACTCCAAAGATTAAACAACAAAGCACTGAGCAGCCTTAAATCCTCTGATTTTAGTCATGCCCCCAGACAGGCAGAAAGGGAGCAGGGACAGTTTCACTTGAGGCCATATAAAACATAAAAAACCTAAGCATGAAGGAAAAATGTACTTTTAACAATCAAAAGCCTTATGTCAGTACCTCCCCAAACTGCGGTTCAAAACTCCACTGTTCAGACAAAAACACATGCAGACACTTGCATGCCGTATCTTGGCCATCTCTGACAGCGAAACAGCAGGTTTCTTCCACTGCGCACCTCAGTCAATCCACCCCGACCTGTGCAGGTCAGCCTTTGTAACGTACATGCAAATACATCTTTAATGATAGCTGTGAAGCCTGCTCTGCCTTTTGAAGAATTTATCACGTGGCCAGAAGGTGATAGGGAGCCCAAAACAAAACGAGAGAAGATCCCAAAGATTTTACCAGTGACCAAGATCTAGAACCCACCTATTTTTTAATCACTTAAGGCTGTATGAATTCCCCATACACCAGCTGCACGTAAATCAAAATGCCAAAATAAAATTAAAAAATAATTAATTTTCAAATAGCCAGGAGGAGACACACAACAAATTATTTAAGACGGGGGCTAGAGAAACGGCAGCTGGCATAAACCTGCTGGGTGAATTGATGTCAGTAATCATCGGCACCACCTGAGACCTGCTCCAGGAGGACATGCTGCAAAGATGTTTCTCCTCACAAGGCATGGAAGTGCAGCCCAGTTTATGCCCTTGCTTCAGCTTGGTCTTTTTTCAGGGAATGCTGAAGCAGGGACACACTCGAGCTAGGGAGATGGCAACTCCTCCTTCCTCCCAGACAGTACGCGGGTTTGCACTCCCTGTTTCTAAGCTGACTTCTGACACAAAAAGACCCCAAACCATTTGTGTTTTCTGATCCAATCTCACTCAGGACTTGTCAGCATTCAGCAACTAAAACAGCCTCCTCAGGATCCCTTTTGACATACCCAAGGATGCCGAGCAGGAATCAGAGCACACAAGCTCAGCCGGCTCAGGCAGGCAGACCCCGGCTGCCCTTCCTAACCCTATTCCCTGACAGGCCAAGCAAAAAAAAATCCCTAAACATGTGGATGACCAGAAAAAAAAAAAAAAGTAAAAAGGCAAGGAAGGAATAGAGTATTTCGAACTTTGAATTTTGAAGGGATAAGCAGAGCATCTTTTCAGCCTTCCAAAGCTAAACTTTATCTCAGCTTTAGCACAGCTTGTCAGAGAGCAACATCACTCTAGCATTCACACTGAAAGGGACTAATATAACAAAATAATTTTATTTTTTAGAGGGCTTGCCCAGATATCCTTTTAAACTTCTGCAGAAGAGACTCAAAGAGGTCTCAAATCACTATTTGCATCTAAAAGGATGAGGCTTTTCCCCTTCCCTTCCACACCTTAATTACTGTGACCTATCTTAAACCAGATAGAGGCAGGTACCATCCCATAACTTCAGACATACTGATGTGCTCAGTTGTTGGGAAGTTGGCACCACGAAATCAAACCAGATAGAATGATAAAAAAAAAAAAAAAAAAAAAAAAGAGAATCTCAGAACAGCATTTCCCAGTTTCTCACAATGCAAACCCCAAGTAACCCATGGTGCTGGAGATGCAGGAACATCAAACCCCAGGATGCAGAATCCTAGCAGGATATTTGTGGAGCAGTGGGACTGTGTCCACGGGGGTCATCCCGTGCTCACCTTTCCCTGGCTGAGCTGGCACAGCATCGCAGCACAATCACCCTCAACAGGGCAACAAGCCCCAAAGCAGCTTCTGGTGGGATGCTTTGCAACAAGCCCAGCCATTTCAAAACTGCCATTTTAAGGAATTGCTACCACCCCTCCGTTTTATAAATTCTTTAAGCTGCAAACTTTAAATTATTAGTGTTTCAGGGGAAGAGCGAGGCTTGTACTGCACCACAGACTACCCCTTTGTGCAAGAATAAGCATGCCCCCCCCCCAGGGTGGGAGCCTTCAGAATATACCAGCACCACGCTGGTCCCCCTGCTTCAGAGCAGTGTCACAGATGATGGGTTTTGGGCAACACGTTCAGCATTGCAAAGGCTCATGCAGCAAATCTTCTTTCCAGGGCAAAACCAGTGTGGAAAACACAGTCGATATAGCCAAATAAATTGATCTGATACCGCAAGGTAAATAATTCCTCTCTGAGGCCTTTCAGCTTTCATTTCACCCGCTTACCAATCCTACTAGCAGAGTTTAAAAGAGAATGGAAAAGGAAGAAAAAGAGGGCATCCAATACATTCAATTTGGAGTTGAAAAGAAAATTACGGTGTTTCTGAGGTTTTATGCAGCATTCTAGTTCACCGGGAGCTGCCTAAATACCCTCCTGTGGGCTTCTATTAATTACAACAATTCTAGCCCAGTGGAATGCATACATGCCTTTAACACAGTCTTATTTTAAAGGGTTCTCAAATAAACTGTAATCACATCACAGGTGATTATTATACACCATCATCACACTGAGTATTTTACCAGTCTATTATAATAGGAGAGGAAAAAAAATGCAAGTCACTTGCATCATGAAACTTTCCAACGGGGCTGCACAATCCACCACTACCCTCACAGCTCTGCCTGCCAAAGCCTCAGCCCCAGAATCGCGCTGAAACCCTTCAGCCTAAATCTCAATCTTCTACTTCAGCAGAACCCACAAACAAAATCAGCTTCATCTGTCCCAATCCCTATAATTCCAAACAAGTGGGAGAGCTCTGCTTTCACCCAGGCGCGATGCATCCTAAAGCCTCCTCGCAGCTTGACATCGCAAAGCGAGAAAATCCAGTGTTAGGGGGAAGAAAAAAAAAAAAAAAAAAAAAAAA
>NW_020799107.1:11615938-11646286 GCF_003259725.1 Athene cunicularia | reverse complement strand
CAGGGATGGGGTTGAGGTCTGGAGAGGGATCGGGAGGTGAGGAGGAGCTGGGGAGGGGGGGGATGGATGGGCTCTCTGTGTGGCAGTATGTGTGCCAGTGTGAGAGTGTGTCTGTGAGAGCTATCTCTGAATCATCTCAGTTGGAAAAGCCCTTGAAGCTCCTCCAGTCCAACCATGACCCTCACACTGACCGTTCCCAACTCCACCAGATCCCTCAGCGCTGGCTCAACCCGACTCTTCAACCCCTCCAGGGATGGGGACTCCCCCCCTGCCCTGGGCAGCCCATTCCAACGCCCAACAACCCCTTCTGGAAAGAAATGCTTCCTAAGAGCCAGTCTGACCCTGCCCTGGTGCAGCTTGAGGCCATTCCCTCTTGTCCTGGCGCTGGTTCCTTGGTTCGAGAGACTCATCCCCCCGCTCTGCACCCTCCTATCATGTAGCTGTAGAGGGCCATGAGGTCTCCCCTCAGCCTCCTCTTCTCCAGACTGAACCACCCCAGAGTATGTGTGTCTGTGTACAAATGTGTGTGGTGGTGACACCCAAAGAGCTGTGCACACATGTCAGCATCAAGTGGAACCATGTGCATGAACCCCACCACCCTGCAGGGCAGTCAAGGGGTGGAACCAGCCAACAGTGTCACCCCCCTGCTGCTGTGCATGGCCACAGTGGCTGGGGGACAGTGAGAACAAGTGTGTCACATGCAGGCTGGGCTGGGCACACACAGCTGCACACTCACCTGGTGGCAGGGGGTACATGTGTGCACCAGCCACGGTCACCCCAGCTCTCTCCTTCCAAAATGCTCCACTGAGTCACATGCAGCAACAGGGCCAGGAACCAAGCAAGGTCAGAGCCCAAAGGCACCGGGCAGCAACCTCTGTTTTCATTGCCTGCAGCATCAGAGGGTGTCCACATGGCTGCACACCTCCTCAAAATGACACTGTAAGAGGCAAAGCACAGCCCTTCCCCATCTGTGATCCCAGCCCCATGCCTCCCCACATGCAGGAAGAGGGGGTGAACCAGGACTGTCCTCCTTCAGCTAAAGCCCAGAGAAATCAGACTCGGGGCTGAGCCAAAAGGAAGCTTTTTCAAATACTTGCTCAGTCAAGAGGGAAATGGAGACACTGGTTCAGGTCAAAACAAACCATCACCACTATACAAAGCAAATCGCCTTTTAATACGTAACCAAATACAGGGGGTGAGTTTCAGGACATCTTTTTCTCCTCAGCATTATCCGTCTGCCAACAGCAATACAAAGAAATCACAAAGCGTAAAATGAGACACTGTCACAAAAATAGATGTTATGTGCACATACACAACGTATAAAGAGATAAGACACAAGTAACAGAACACCAGGGGTTTGTCTTGGCCCCAATCAGTAGAGCCTGGCAGGGTGCCTCCTGCCCAAGGGCACCTTTTGCAGGACCAGGGGCCCTCAGCACCCCCCAGCCAGGGCCATGCACTGTTTCACATCGCCTGAATAGGTGCCAGGACAACAAAGGCTGGTAAGCAGAGTCCATCTTGCTCCTTTTCGGGTCTGCTGCTTTGTAAGGCTCTGTACCACAGTCAGTCAGCTCCTTGCCCTGCCCTGGGCACTCCTCCAGGCCCCGTTGGAGGGGTCTGGCCTGTTTCCAGGACCTCAACCCTTCCTGAGCCCCATCTTGCCCACAAGCAGCCCAGGGAGCCCCAGCACAGTGAGACAAAGCAGGGTATGAAGGAGGAGACCCAGGGAGATGAGGCCACCCCACACCAGGACACATGCAGGCTTGCTGCTGGGCTAGCCCTGCCCTAATTACCTGATTTTACTCACTTGGCAAACAGTATGTGGCTTAATACTGGTGTGAGGGGTGCACAGGGGGGAAAGGTATGCAGGTCTCCAATAGCTCTGACAAACCTGCCAGATCTGGTCTTGAACCAAACCCTCTCCCCATCATTGCTTTTTCTGGGGGGGGGTTAACCTGACAGATCTGGGAGACTTTGCCCCACAACAGAGAAAACAAAATAATTTCACATCTTAGGTTAAAAAATACAAAAGAAAGGTAATTCCACAAAGTGGCTGTGCTCGTCTCCAAGATGACAGTTTGAAGGTTACAAACTTGGTCCAAAGGGGAGAGGCAGACAGTCACTGTACCCCTTCCTACCTTTCCTTCTTGCTGCTTTGGCAAAACTACACTATCCTGAGCAACTGCAGGAGCAAACCCCATCATTTCTCCATCTAATGGCACTGCTGATCACAGGAGAGGTAGGCAAGGACAACCCAGTGACAAACCCAAGGGGAGCCTGGCTGGACCTTCCACACCCTGCTGCCCAGAAAGACAACAGATTCCCTGGAAAGGCTGCCAAAGAGCCCCCAAACCTGAGCTGCTTCTGCTCTCATGCCCTCCACCTCCCACAAAGACCCTTCAGGTACTGCTGAGCTTCTCAAGAGTGCTTCATAACATCCCCTTTTCTAAAGGAACTGGGTCACTAGGGGTTCAGGAGGAGATGGAGAGCACAGGAGGGAGGGAGCAAGAGCAGAGCAGAGGGGCTCAGGCAGGCTGAGGTGATGCAGAGGACTGAACAGCAAGATGTCATGTGTGGTCCGCGCACATAGGTGATGAGGGGACCACGCTGCATCGAGAAACAGCAATTCAGTGCCACATGCCTGTAAGGCAGCAGGTCCATCTGCAAGAGGCTGCCACGAGCAGCAAGCAGGGTGTCCTTCCTTGGACCCCAAGAGTCTGCAAATCTCCCCATGGGCATGGCCACATCTCCCTGAAAGACTTCTCATAGGGGGAAAAAAAAAACAACAAAAAAAACCAAACAACAAAGCAAAACCAAACCACGTGAAACACTTCATTCTAGACTGCCTGAAAGCTCTGCTAGGGCACCTTGTTTCAGGCACTGGAAGACAAAATCCTGAGTGATCAGGAATCTTGGGGCACCACTCACAAGTGTACACAGCCAGAAGAGCTTGTAACTGCTGGTGGCTTTTCCAAGTGTGGCTTCACAGTGAGGTACCCACCAACGATGCCGTGCCTGCATCCCCCGTAACACCCATCACTCCATCCGTGCGAGCTGGGGCACCCCTCAGGTCCTGCAGCCCTCACACCTCACCTTGAGCTGGACCTCGCAGGCACAGAGCGGCTGCCCACCTGCAAAGGACTCCGATGGGAAGAAGCCAGGGCTCTGCTCAGAGGAGGGCAGTGGTCCTGCACCCACCTTTGCAGGGAGAGTTGATGAGCACCTCAAAACCGAGCCCTGTGAGTAATGTGATACTCCAGGGTGGCTCTCACTGGGAGAAGGGAAAGTTCCCAGATGCTGGGGAATGGATAGTTTGGAGGCATCCCTAATAAAGTTGCCCTCGTGTCTACAAAGGCTATTTCCATACTGACACTCAGGCAGCACAACATGGTCTGTCCAGTGGGTACTGGGACCTGTGCTGGACCCCAGCAGGAGCCTGCTGTGCTGCACTGCACCTGCCCCACCACATCTCCAATGAGATGCCCCAGTCTGCAGGAGCCATGGCTGGCGCTGCGCGAACCGCTTGTCCCCTCGGAGCACTGCCTGCTCCCCTTCCCAGGAAAAGCTGGGCTCAAGGTGGGATATCAGGGGCCGCTCCAGGAAGCCACCATTTCCTGGAAGGTGGCTAACTCCTAAGGGTGCTGATGCTTGTGCAGGGAGAGCAACCTCCTCATGATGGAGGTCCCCAGCCCCAGAGAACGAGGACTCATTCAAGCCCTGTGCAGGGCAAGGAGCAGGTTGGGAGGGCAGCAACCACGGCCCAGCCCCCTGGGGGCTCTCGGGGCTGCCAGCCAGCAGAGTTTGTGACTCTACATGTCTTCCTGCCACTTCCAGCTGTTTTGGAGCTATGGCCATCCAAGCCTCTGATGGGCAACCTCCAGAAGTGCTCTGACCCAAAGCATTGGCTGGGTTTGCCCGGACTAGGACATTATGCCACTGAGTCACTAGTGTGTTTGAGTGTAACAGAGGTGGGCAGCTTGAGCCCACCAGCTTGCACCTGGGCTGGATCTGATCACTAGGAATAACGTTATCTATGGGAGCAGAGGTGTTGACTTCTCCTTGAAGCACCTGTCCTGGGTTTGCCAGCTGAAGTGCTACAGAGGATTTGCTGCTGGAGACTGGGACATCCAGAACAGTCCCCTCCACCAGCCCAGACGAGTTAAACAAGACCTGCTGTTCTGGTTGAGCAGAGCTGACTTTAGATGTAATGGAGACTAGAGAAATCACAGCATCTTGGCCTTGTGCACCAGGTTCCTGGGACTCTGGTGGGGCTTGAAATACTGAATTAGTTGCCCAGCAGTGCTGGAAACGAGGCGCAGCACTGTTTTCCTCATCACAGGGTGATGCACTGCAGTTCAGGAAGTCCATGCTCTTCCCAGCATCCTCCCTGAGGAGCATCTGCTCCACAGAGGATGTCACCTCAGCACCCAGCCTCTTGCCAACCTCCTGAGCTGGTGGCTCCTCCTCTGCATCCAAGGTGAGCAGAGCCTCCTCCCACTGCTGCAGCTCTGCACTGTCCACGTTGAGGCTCTGGAGGGTCTGACAGATGTTTCCGTCCACCCCACTCTTCTCAAAGAGGGTTTCAATAATGACCAGGAGGGAGTTGCTGTCCTCCTTAGCATCACTGACTTCCTCATTCTGGCTCAGTCCATCAGGCTCAGTGATGAGATCAGGCAAGGAGAACTGGGGCACATTATCAGTATGGGAGATGTATATGGATGCATCTTGCTTCATCATGGCCCCAAGAAGAGAGTTGGGGTCTACTGAGCGCTGCTTTGAATGGGAGTTTGCTTGTGTCTGCAACTCCTCCTTAGCCTGGAAGGAGTCCAGGAACCCAGGAAGATCATTCTCATACAAAACTGCTTCCCCTGTGGCAAAGCTAAAAGGCAGCTGTAGCTTTCTCTTCTGCAGATGTTCCTCCCCTTCTTCATTCCTTCAGTGTGGAGAGGGAAAAAAAAGAAAACAGAAGACATGGAAACAGCATGAGCACCTCCTCTGGGCCCTGCAAAACCACCCTCCCAGCAGCAAAACTGCCCTGGATTTTCTGAAGAAAAGGGTGCTGGACTGGGCTGGCTACAATGCTGCTGATGGAAGACCGGGCTCTGGGGAGCCCACAGGGAGGTCTCCATGGCTCAGGAAAGGGCTGCATGTCCAGGGCTCACCCCAGGCAGGAGCAAGCATGTCCACAACCACCTTCTCGGAGCCGTTTCACATGTGTCTCCCTGCTACAGGAGGACACGTGCTACAAAGTGCCAACCGTGCAACCCAACCACCCTTCACTCTCATTGTCTCCATGTGACTTGGGCAGCCCCATGGCCACCCAGGCAAGAGCAGGTGAAGGCAGCCTAGCAATACTCACGACAGGGCTCGCTGCTGGGCAATGATGCAGTCAGGCTTGCCTGCTCTGTACACCAGCCGGGCGTTGGCCTGCACCCACACCCAGCCACCCTTCTTGGTCAGCAGCCGGAAAACTGTCAGCCCGCTCTCCCCCGTCTTCATCACTGGGGCAGAGAGAGAAGAGAGGCAGCACAGACACGGTAACTCCACGAGGGCAGACAATGGCACATGCAAGATGCCACAAGGTTCTTGCAAGTGGGGGCAGAAGAGGGATGCAGGCCAGCACACGATGCCATGTGCAGTGCTGTCCTGCTGCCAGCTCCCCGAGCAGGTAATACCCAAGAGGGGAGAGCCTTTAGCACAAAGCTGCTCCAGACCCAGGACAGACGGCCCAAAGAGCAACAGTACTGGCACGGCCAGAGCTGCACCAGAGCCGGGGAGCCATGAGGGCCCCCACAAACACACCGCCCCAGCCAGTGCTGCTGCTCTCCCCCACCCAGCACTCACTTCTCACGTGGTTCTCTGCACAGTGCATCATGTCAGCCGCGTGCACAAACTGGTACCCGGACCCCCTCCTGCACAGCTCCGTTTCTGTGTACCCCAGGACAACCTTCCCCCTGGAAACAGTGAAGAAACCCCATGACACCAAGGATCTATCCCCCAGTTGCATCCCCCCCACTGGCCAGACACGATCCAATCCCCTGCCCAGCACCCAGACAGCAATACAAAGCCTTCCACTGTGGGGGGTGCAACTCTCCATGCTGGGCTGAGCTGCATCCCCTCTTTCACAAAACCACCCTGTGCTGGATTTTCTGGGCTAAAACACAGCAGCCAAGAAGTGCTGGTGCCCAGTTAATCTGCTCCCTGTGTTACTGTGGTGCAGCAGACAGACAAAAGCAGACACCTTGCCATGGGAGTTGCGTCAGAAGTACCCTGCTCCCATGCCTCTGGTTTTCTGTCTAGCACCAGGGATTTTACCACGGGGAAGATGAGAGATGCCCTACCGGGAATCACAGGCCATGGGAGTGAAATCCAGCTTGTGCTTTGTCTGGAAGATTAGCGTCTTGGTCTGAAGCTCCAGGATGGAGAGAGGCTGGAGGACAGTTGCGATGGCGAAGAGAGCTAGCGGGGACCTGTCTGATGCCTTCTTCTGCTGCCCGAGAAGGCATTTCAAGCGCCCACGGAAATTCAAAGCCTTGGAGGGGATTAGTAGATGTTGGTGTGAAGCAAACGGTGATGGGAACTGGCTGTGCTCCCAGCCCTATGAGACACGACTGGCCCCTAGGGAATATACTGGGGGCAGAGGGGTGTCCTGGTGTGGGGCTGCGTTACCAGAAATCCTGAGGAGTTATCCAACAAGCAGCGGAAGCGGCAGGTGAAGCTCCTCTCCACGAAGGAGGGCTTCTCAAGGTGGAGGTGTTGTGGGCTGGACACAGTGCTGCATCCATCCAGCAGCAGCTGGTTGGCCGGAAAGGCTGGGAAACCAAAGGGAAAACGAAGCCAAAGGGTGGTGAGGCCCTGGCACAGGTTGCCCAGAGAAGCTGTGGCTGGCCCCTCCCTGGAAGGGTTCAAGGCCAGGTTGGACAGGGCTTTGGGCTACCTGGGCTAGTGGAAGGTGTCCCTGCCCATGGCAGAGGTTGGAACTAGGTGATCTTTAAGGTCTCTTGCAACCCAAACCATTCTATGATAAGCTTTCCAAGCTGCACACCTTGAACTCACAGCCTTGCAGACCTGCTCCTGTTGGAGATTTTGCTTCTCAAGCAAACCCATGATCTTCACAAGATGGGTGAGACCTTGCCATGGGAAATTATTGGTTCACAATAGTTTCTGGTCCCCTGGCCTCTCAGGAGAAAGACAACAAGCCACCCCCACTGAAATAAATAGGGTTTCAAACACTGAAAAGAAAAAGGTTTGGGATAAGTGTCCCCATCCCTCCAGCACAGCAAAAGACATCACGTCATTGCTGTTGGTAGCTTTTGGCAAAACATGGCTGTTCCAACCCTCGGGATGATTGCGAGTCCCAGAGGGAGGTTTATGGGATGCTCCTCAGTAAAGGGCTGTGCTTAGTGGCTATAGATGCCACCAGGAGGGTTTTCCAGCATGGGATGGCCATGCAGAGGAGGCTGGCTGGTCCCCAGGAGTCTCCCTGGCACTCACCATTGGCAGCGTGCTGGGTGCTGCCAGATGCTGGGGCCTGGTGCAGCTGGCAGCGGAAAGAGGCTCTGTCATCCGCGTGGATCAACTCATACACGCTCCGGTAGATGAGATCTGACTGGAAGGACAGGGAAGAGGGGTGTCAACTCCTGCCCAGCCTGGCAGAGGTGTCTGCAGAAGGACACAGCAGGAGGCTTTCCTTCGCAAGTAGCAAAAGTGCAGCGACTGAGTGTGAAGAAACAGGCAAATGCAGCCAGCTTTGTGTGTCACATGGACAGCAAGGACCAGGAATCATCTGCTTTTTTAGGCTCAGGAAGGACAAAAAGGGAGCAGAGAGGGAGTCTGCCTGGGAAAGTCATGGGAATGGCTCAGAGGCTTCTAGAAGCAATAGAAATGGCGATGTCTGAGTAACCCTGGCTGCTCGGGACTGCCACGCTTCCCATTTCCCCACTGTCCTCTCGCCATAGCTAAGCAGAGCTTTCCAGCCTGTTCCACACAACAGCAAGGCTGAGGCTCCCCTGGTGTCACCCAGTTCTTCCAAGGATGTTCCACCCTGGCCCTGGCTCCTGATCCTTAACCCCAGCCCAAGAAAAATGTTGGAACTCCAGCTCCCTCCCCTGCCACAGGAGTCCCTGTGCTTTGGGAAGCTTTACTCTCTATCTGCAGGGTGAATGCTACAGCCGTGTCATTTGCCTAGTAGGTCTTAACTTCTAGTATCTTCTCGGAATCAAGTTCAGATGCAGCACCAGAAAGGCTGTGGGTTGTCAGAGGGGAATTTGCAGGGTACAAATTGCCTGTCTGCAACAGCATGCAAGATCTCTTGTGTTGCCACCCCTGGTCTTTTGCAAATAAGCAGTTTTGTTTCTTCCACAGGATCAGTGTAAAAAATAATGTCAAAGTTGATCAACACATTTTCACCAAGCCTTTTTTTTTTCATGCTTATGCAGGGAGATTTGCTGTTTTAAAAAGGTTTTGTAGGATTTTTTTTTTTTACTCCCAAACCATGGGAATCTATATCCCAGTGCAAGCCATCTTCCTTCAGTGGACCTCCAGGAAAGACAGACATGCTGATGCTGGGCTGAATGGCTGGCCACACAGCAGAAAACACCAGAAAGCTCTCATACCACCTGCTTCCCAACACAGCCCCCTTCTTCTAGGGCCATGCCTTAGACTAGCCTTGCCCATCCCAGTCCTGAATGCTGTGGTGGTCAGCATGGTCCTGCCAAGCCCACGAGCAGCTCAGGATACTTACTGCCATTGCCCTGCCCTCAGAAACATGCCAGAGCAGAACCTCCTGCTTAACCAGACATACAGGTACTTTGAGAAGACCACTCACTGCCAGACAGCTGTTTTGACTTGGGCCATCAGCCCACAAGGATCCCAGTGAGCTGGGAAAGGGTGCAAAGAGAGGACAAAGAAGAAAACACATCAGTCCCTGCAGGTGCACCAGGAATCCATGCAATGAAATGGGTTTGGTAGCCTCCCAGGCCTCCTGTTGACTCAGTCCTTTGGCCAAAGGAGCTGGACATCAAGGGAATCTGAGGTAACAGGGCTGATGTGGGGAGAGACCTGCTTTTCCTTCACATCCTGTGTAACCCATGGTACTCCAGGGCACTGACACCGCTCACCAGCGAGATACCCTTGGCCCTCTGTGAGAGCACATATGCCCAGCAGCATGATACAAGAAAAATCTCACACCCCTCTTACACACAAAGACAAGAGGATACAGAGCCTGCCATTGCTCAGCTTGCATCTGTTCCTACTAAAGTCACAAGCATGTTTGTTGGCTTTCACAACCCCCAGAGAACATAACTCATTTGAAAACGTACATAAAAAATGACCCAGGGGAGCTGGGAAGGGAGAAAAAAGCCCTAGCATGGCTATCACAGCACCTCCTTCCCAGACCTGGACTGCATCTGTCTGTTTACAGCCAGGAAAAAACAGTACCCACCTGATGAAAGCCCAGATAGTCCTGCACAGTAGGGGAGATGTAGAAGATGTAACCATCTCCGGTCACCGCAATGACAAATCCATTGAGTGCCTGAAAGCAGAAATTGGGCCCAGAGTTACTCTCTCTAGCTTCAATCCAGCTGCTGAAAGGTGGACTTCTCCAGGTGTTTCTTCAGCATTCAGGGACAGGAGGGACCTTCTTCATGAAGAATGAACTCCACAAAAAAGAAAGCACCTTGTGACCGTGCAAGACTTAAACCTGATTAGTTGTTTTGTTTGTGGGGTTTTTTTTCTTCAGTGTTAGCATGAGCAATGATCCAAGGTGGACTGATCACTTTTTCTAGATCCATCATTGAAGCCATCTCACTGCAGGGCAGCTCCTGCATCAGGAAGGGCCAACTAAGGAGAGGTTTCATGGAGGACCTAGTGTTAGTTACCTCCTCTCTAGCTGTACCAGCTGGTATAGCTGTACTCTCTTCTGGGGCTCTGATTTTCTCTAACAAACCTGCCTACATCTTCAGTAACAGGCAGCAACAAGCAGCGTAGAGGGAAGGAGGACTGCTCTGAGCCATGCAGGAGCCTGGTGACTCCAGGATGAGCCTAGCATCAATTCAAGCATACTGAAGCCTTCAGAAATAGTAACCAAACTGCAGTCAGCCACTGACCTGGACCTATTTATCTACTCATTCATTTTAAGGATGAGCTCCAAAGACACTCTGGGCCTTGCTCCTCACCCTGAACTTCACATTTAGGACATTATACAAGCTTATTTCTGTATGTCTTCTCCCTACACTTACTCCAATGACCCCCCAAAACCCTGCCTTTTAATCCTTAGCACCTGAGGACACTGCTGTCCCCTGGACTCATGCTCTCAGCTCCAAGGGTACATGAACAAATCACAAAGTACATGAAGTAAGAGCAAGTCTAGTCACCACTATCAAAGACAGTAATACAGCTAAAAATGACACGCACCTTGAAAGCAAAAGAGGTAGAAAAATCTAGAAACTCAGATCCTAAATTTGTGAAGGCCCTGACTACACATCTGTGATGCCTGACATGGCGCACCCTGGTCCTTATAAGCATGCAAACATCTTTGAGGAGGCAACAGTTTCATATTCTCATTTGTTTCCCATTACACAAGACCACAACCTCTTCTCATTTAATTTTGTTCTTGTTCCTGACAAGCATCTTAATAGCAATGGGACCTTGAAATGTTTGTCAAGAACAAGCCCTATTGCCCCTTAAATACATCCTGGCATTGAACTGCCGCTGTGAGATACCATACTGGGAAAATTACTCTCCTCTTGTCAATGTCCTAGATGACAAAAGATAAGGCTTTAAACACAAACCCCCCAAATCTCTATTAAAGATATCTTTGTGCTCACACCATCTGTCAACTTCACTCCTCTCCTTGCACTCCACAATTATATATGTTCTGCAACTAAATCCATACCCAACTGGTAGTTCCTTGCTTGAAAAAGATCAAACCCACACCAAATTAGAGAAACGATTCCAAAACTATGGAGATCATGGCTGTGGTGGAGGGAGGGAGGGGAGCTGATGCATCTAGTGAATACCCACAAAAAGAGGCAAGATGA
Organism: Athene cunicularia; assembly: GCF_003259725.1. NCBI lineage: Eukaryota > Metazoa > Chordata > Aves > Strigiformes > Strigidae > Athene > Athene cunicularia. The sequence goes on along the minus strand of NW_020799107.1, from coordinate 11,635,247 downwards.
AAATTCAGAGATATTTGGTGACCATTTCAGGTTGATTTTCTTCAAAAGGAAAGTACTGCAGTAGATAGTAATTCTTGCCCCCTGCTTTTGTCTGTAATATATTTAATTTACTAGTGAATAGAAAGAGATAAATTAGGAAAAGAAAACCCTGAATGGAAGTCTGTGTTTAATCAAGACATGGGCAGAAGTTTCAGCAGATCTCATCAGCATCAGGCTAGGACCTGTCACAAATATGGACTTCTGCCCTCACTGCCCAACTTAGCCATGCTGAGCTGGCCCTTGGTGAGACCATCGGGACATGCTGTTTGCTTGAGACCAGGCTGGAGGGAAGGGTCCAGCCACCTATGCTGCTCCTTTGGCCCTGCTCACCCTCTCCCCCCATGCAAAGAGGAGGCAGGAGTAATCGACCAACACAGCTCAAGCATTTGCCCATTTAGAGTGACACTAAGGCTCCCATGGGCTGGCTTTTTTTAGTAACTTGGATTATTTGAAAGGCTGATGGATTGAGCATGTTGCCAGATATTGTACAGATCCAACCCCTTTCCTTTGTGTGCTGCAGCCCCTCAAGGGGCCTTGAGTCAGAACTTTCTGCACGTGACAGTATCTGATTAAAATGTTCTTTGAGGAGAAAAGAAAAAAACAATGAAATATCAGGCAGCTCAGCCAAGGGATTTCTGTCACATTAGCACCTCACAAGATCTCCAGATGCCTTCAATCACCCAAGGCTGATAATGCTCTGGTGGCTCAACAAATTGCCATGATATGGTCCAGCTCAAACCCCCAGAGAGCACTCAGGAGCAGCTCCGTCACGGGACTGGGGCAACCACAGGGTCCCTCCTGGCTATCACATTATTCCAACTGTTCCTCCGTGATTTGCACTTGCAGACAGCTGAGAGCACTTCTGGGAGCGAATCCCACAAGGGGGACCATGTGGCCCAAGCTTCACTGCCAAAAGTCACATTGGTCTCCCAGTAGTCACCACCTCAGCAAAATCCCCTGTGGGGGCTCCTGCTGGGGCTCTTGTGAGCATTCAGTTAAGGCTGTGCAGGAGCAGGGTTGAAGGCACCAGAGACAGACTTTAAGGAGAGCCAAGTATTCATCTGCTTTTGTTTGGTGGAACAAGGGAGAAGAGAACTCAAGGCCCAGAAAGCACAGACATATGCGATATCAAGAACACAGCTATGGAATGATTAAAGGTCTTGCACAGACTTGCCCTGCAGCCCCAAGGAGCAGCATGTTTTAATTGAGATGCCTAGATGTTTATTCAGCAACGAGGCTTTCCATGGACCCTTTCTATCCCATTTTGTTCCAGTTTACATTTATAAATTGCAGCCCAAGCAAACAGCATCATGGCCAGATGATTCACCAGCTCCTTTTTCTCTGAAATTCAGCAAGAGCTATCTCATTAGACACACTCTGGCCTTTCTACAAAGCAAAGCTCCCACCACGCATTGAATTTTTTCACCACTGTCTCCCAGATCCACCTTCCTTTCTTTTCTCTCCCTCAATCTTCAAATTGAACCAGAGCTTTTTCCATCACAGGCAGGATGTGAACTCATGCTAGAGTCCTCATGCAGTGCCCCAGAGAGGGCAAACAGATGTTTTCTCCTGCAGTGATCATTATTTTCCTCTTGGCATTTACTAGCACACAAGGAGCCTGCCACCTGAGAGACCAGTCAGGGATCATTCCCTGCACTGCTGTATGGTAGCCTTGCACCCTATTGGTTGGGATTTACAAACCTGTGCACGTAGGGTCCAGGAGCTGTAGCAGGTCCCAAAGGAATATGCCAGCTTTGGGCTCAGTGACAGCCAGCGCCTGCAAGCCACAGGCACAAGCAGCACCCAACACCTTCACAAGAAGAACACAACCCACCACCCCAAGCTCTGCTCTGTTCACAGATGCAGCTTATAGCACAGAGCTGCTGCAGTGTAACCAAAGTGGTAGCAAACTGCAGTGTGGCGTGCAAGGGAATGGTGGGGACCGGGACCCATCCCACCTAGTCAGTGTCACTGGTCCCTGTCCCAGGTTGCTCAGTGCCTGTTGAAATCACAGTGAAGCAGCCCCTGGCAAGGCAGGATCTCCTCTTGCTCCATAGGTGGGACCTCATGTTCCATAGCTGCTGTATGGTTGAGCAAACATGGGTCAGTCATTATGCCCAGTGGATTACAGAAGCCAAGAGAAGACCAAGATATGGCACAATACCTGGAGCAGCAGTTCCCCCTCAGGAAACAGCTCTCTGTTGGCCTGCAGGTCCATTTGTCTGTTCCCTCCTGGGGCTCTGGGCACACAGTCACCAACATCCGTAGCTGTGGCTGAGAACAAGAGGGCAAAAAATCAGCACAGAAGGGGCAAGCCAGGAACCTTCCCACCACAGCGCTGCTCGGGCACAGCTGCACCGTGCTACCCAGTGCCCAGGGACTGTCCTCAGAGGAAGATGAGAACAACAGTAGCTGCAGCAGACACCCTTTACAGAGCCATCCCCAACTTGCCCAATGCTTCCTCCAAGAGACTATTTTCCCTGTTTGGTCCTATTTCTGTGAAACCTTACTTCTGCCAAGGTCTGAAGCAGACACGCAAAGGATAGAGAGAGATTAATATTTTTAGGCTGCCCAGGCTAGAAAACACCAACCAACACAGCAAGAATTCTTCATATTAGAGCCTGGTAGAGCTGGTGTTGGCTTCAAGCTGCCACAGTGTTGGCTTTCCTGCCCTTCAGAGTTGATGAAAGGCAGTGGCAAACCCTCCCAAGCCATATGAGATGCCATCAAAGCACCTCAGCAATATTTTTAATCCCTTCTACCTTTGGCTGCACAGAAGTAGATCAGAGGGTTGGTGACCACAGCACTCCTAGTGAGACACCTAAGCAGATCTCTGCTCCCAGAACTCACTGCCATGACCTCCCCATGCTGTCTCATGCTTCCTTGCTAGATGCCTTCAACACAACACCCATGGGTTTAGCCAACATGAAACCTCCTGCCCCAGTTGCAGGACCTCAAACATCATGGGACACACAGAAAAGTTGTTCAGGGAACAGGAATGAGGATGGCAGCTCCTGGGGACATCCCCAGTGTGGTACATCATCTGCTGGGGAATTATCCTTGAAAAACCTCAGTCCAAACTCAGCTTCCAACAAAAGGACAATTTTCAAGGCATGTTTTTGTGCCAACTCGACCAAAAACCTGCAAGAAAACCTCAAAACAGCTCCCATGTAAGAATCACCCCACCTCTGTGAGCACCTGCAGCACCCCAAGGTTGGACAGAAATCGTACACCCCGTGCACAGCCACATCCTGGCAGAACATCGCTGCTTGCCCCACCAGAGCCCTGGGTTTCTGATGGTGCTGCATGACCTTGGCTGGATCCAAAAGGAAAAGGCCTTCTGAATTTGAGGGAGCAGTAGGAAGTGAAGAAAAAGCCCAAACCATCCCAAGTCTGACAACACATTTAATTTTCTCCATGGTAGAAGCTCTGACATCACCACTGAAGGGTTTTAAATGTTTGGGTTTTCTCCCCCCAGTAGCACCAAGTTCAAAGCCAAAATAATTCCAATCCCAACAAAGTTTCATCTGAAACTGCTGATATGAGACATTTTGCTTTTCATCAAACTATCAATATGTAAAAGCATTTTCCCTGACAGAGCTGCATTTTTGTATTAAAAAACAGTTTGAGGTCAAAACATCACTCAGATCTATTTACATGTGGAGTTGAGTGACAACAAGCACCCACCCACACAGGTGTTCAGCAACTAGGCACATGGTTAAAGATAATTAGCTGAAGGTCTTGCTTAAGGTGACGCAGAGAAGCCAACAGTTGCAGTCACACAGGTTTAAATACAAGGCAAGAGGATGCTCTGAGCCCATTGAGCAGAACTCACCTCAATCTCTATTGCTGATAGAACTGGGCTTCTTCAGCCTCCCCTAAACCTTGAGCACTCCTTGAAGATGCTCAGGCTGCAGTTTTGTCTTCTGCCCTTTCCATCCTGCACCATCACTTGCTGGAGGAAAGCCCAGGTTGTGGGGAACTCCCCCAGGACATGCCTTCCCCTCCCTGACAGCTCCCCTCCAGGTCAGTTAAGCCCACACCACAAATGTGCATTGCCCCCCACAATCTCCCATTCCCATTTCTGCAGGGAACAACCCTCTGAGTAGATACTTCCCAAACCAGCAAGAGGTAGATCAGCCAGGCCAGGGGGATACAAGACCTCCAGGAAAGGTTGGAGAAGGTGAGGTTCAACACCAGGCAAGCAGTCACTAGGCTGTTTGCTCATCAGTCAAGAAAAGGCACGTCCCAAGGAGTTTCACAAGGCAGGTTTGAGGCAATCACCAAGCAAAAAGCCTCCTCACATGACTGCCAAGTGATCCCCAACAAAAAACTTCCAAAACCCATCTGGACTACGGGTATGGCTTCAATTTGCACATGATGGAGCAAAATAGTTTCAAAATGAAACACTAAAATTTAAAAAAAGAATCAATTCTTTTGAATGGTTGAATCCCCTCTAAAGCATTGAAATGAGGCAAGCTGGTGGGGAAATCAAAAAATAAACCAAGTTCTTCCAAAACAAAGCTCCAAAAGGGCAGAGAGTGTTTTGAGCGATGAATGTCCCAAGAGCACATTGTCTTCAGCTCTTTGACAGTGTCTACCAGCAGCATCTTCAGGGAGAGCTGCAACAAGCTGGGGAGAGCAAACACTTATTTGCTCATTTTGTGCTTTCCAGCAAAATAATTTCTTCCAACTCCCCCACTGATCTTAGCAAGGGGCTTTTAATCTCCCATCAGAGAGGCTCACTTCCCCTACTCTGAAACACAGAATGGTCCATTTCTGCACAGCTGAGCTAGAAAATCCTGCAGTATCTATCTCCTGTGGGAGACACTATGATGACCTGTCATGGGGAGAAGGCCTGGAGCACAGAGAGAGGGTAGAAAACCAAAGAGATGGAGTCTGCCAACTGCTTTGCCACCAAGCATCACTGCACCGGGGTTGCAAGGTCCTAACTGCAGAGCATGGATTGTGACTGGTGCTTCTAAGTATTGGTGGTGTAGAGCAGCTGGTGTTCACATCCAGCCCAATCCTCACCATCTATATGGCCAGAGGCCAAGAAGATGCTGAGGCCAGTGCATGAGGCAAAATATTTACATGGTGCCCTCCAACCAAAATAATCCAGCAATGTGTGACATGAGCTCCCCTTACTTTCATCATCACTTCAACACCTACAGCCCAGTCTTGTTCTTGCAGAGGGCTTCTCTGCTTCAAGACACAGCCACTCTGCTGGATGGCTTTGCCAGTGATGGAGTGAGCACCCAGCAGACGGGCAGGGCTGGGGCTGCTCTCAGAAGCTGCAGTCGTTCCTCAGCAGTCTAGATGATCTGGAGACCTCTTGCACCCATTTTCAGGTGATAACTCTTCACATTCAAACATGTCAACACTGGGTGTCCTCCTCAACCAATAATTTGGGAGGAAAGCATCCCTGTGGCTTTCCTCCTCCAAACAGGTCTCTGAACTCATCCTCACTCAAATTGACAAGAATCACAGGGGCTGGATAGGAGCAACCCCAAAGGATGCCCGTGTACATCCAGAGGACTCCAGGCCCATGTAACCACCAGGGGTACAGACACTATTCCCAGTTACTTTTTGACTCAGAAAGGAAAAAAAATAAAATCCTTTTAATCCAAGTGCAGAAAAAAACTCCCACCCCATCTGCAACATGGGTAACCTCATGGGAGGGAGGGATCACTCCTGAAACATCCCCCCTTTGCTTGAGACAAGTTATTAGTCTCTGGGGGATTTCACCAGCACATAAATCCATGCTCACCAGAAACAACTTGCAGTATGATCACACCATGACAGGCAACACTGGTTCTGTCTCCCAATGACATGGGGTGGTGGCTTGAAGTCTCTTCCCCTCCCACTGGCCCCCAGTGCAGCTGGTCAAGGGTGACACATCAAGCGTCTCCAGGACATGCTGTGACTCCGGAGCAGAGCCTACAGCAAGGTCAAGCTGGAGCCAGCACTACCGAGAGCAGGGAGGACTGACAGCCAGGGTTCTTCACGTCAGCAGAGCAGGCTACGTGATGGGGAGATGCCACCCCTCAGCATCCCACCAAGAGGCCCTCAGCCTGCTGAAGGCATGTCTCCAAGGGGCTGCTGGCTAAGAGGCAGTGAAAACAATTGATGGCAAGAAGAGGAGATCCCTGTATGCTGCAAGGCAGGAGAAAACAGCTGCCAAGCCATGTTAAAAGCTGGCTGGTTTACCCCCCATTTGAGAGATTTGTTGTAATGGACCACTACATGTTGAGACACACTTCTGCACAAAGCAGCTGAGACCACAGTTAATGGGATTAAAACAGGTCCAACATGTATACAAGTTATAATATACCCACAGTAGAAGAAATAACTATAGACACAAGGACAATGCACATTTTCTGCTTGTGCCCAGCTTTTTCAGTCTCCTGCTCTGAATCTTTGAGAATTAATGGGAATGAATTCAAGGTTATAAAGACCATGACAAAAGTGATCTGCAGTAACGAGACAAATTCTAGGCATTTGCTGAAGCAATTTGGTGATCATTTATATTTTCAAAGTGCTGGGATAAAGGCTATTGGTGTGTAATGTTAAAGACAGGCAGGAGAAACCCAGCTCTGTCCTGATCCCCTAACACCAGTCAGAGCACTGCTAGAAGCTTCCTGCTGCTGGTGTGATCCCCCAAAGACTGTAAGGCTTTAATTCAAAAGGAAGCCAAGGGACATGTCATCCGGGAGCAGTAACATTTTCAGCATTAATGAATCAGAATGTGTTCTGTTTGTCCCCAAGAGCAACCCTTTCGGTTGGCTTTCTTGCATCTGCAAAGAAGTTTCTAAACTCTGCAGTGTGGAAGAAAGACCTCAAGCGTGAGAAAGCAATCTAATCTCCCCACTTTCTATTCATCACATTCACCAAGAAAAACAAAGCAATGCAACCATAAAGGCTAACATGTCCCTTGCCTCTGGCATGGTTTTGTCACAAAGGGAAAAAAAAAAGTTATTGGTAAAAAAGTCCTGGAGTCAGTTCTGCTCTCATGGACTGAGTTACACCAGTGGGAAATGACAGACTTCACCCATGGCAAGCATTTCTCTTTGAACAGACTCCAGAGATGCCTGGCATCAAGAAACCAGGAGCTCCCAGTTCTAGCAGCCACACCAAGCCATGTGCACCATTTTCTTCTTGGACCTGATCCCAAACCCTGTCAGATTAGCACCAACCTTTGCCTCAGCTGTTTAACAAAGGCATTGTGCCAAGCATTGTGCTCATGCCATCCAAGTAAAACAGGCAAGTGCCAAAACCACAGATTATAAACCTATTAGAAAAAGTCACCCAGTGTTTTTCTGAGGAGGACAGAAATGCCCAGGGGAGCACTGGCAGCTCTGATGCCCATGCCAACCCCACCCCTCCAACCTGCTGCTGCTGCAAGCGCTCCTGCACAGTCCTGCAGAATCTTGCCCAGGGAGGGATTTAAGCTTGACTCCTGTCACTGCATCGGTTAACTTAAGATCCAGACCTCTGTAACTCTGGCCCATGGTAATAGCAGACATGTAGATGAATAAAAAAGCTAATTTAATGCTGACTGTGTTGAGGGCACCTGGTGAAACTTGCAGTCAGCTGCCCTGCAGCAGAGCATTTCAGAGTTGCACAAAGAAAGGCAGACCAACCCCCTGCTCAAGCAGGGTCAGCCAGCGCAGGCTTCCCAGGACCATGAGCAGTCCCCAGCACAGATGGGGATCTTGAATCTAACTTTTATAACTGCATCAGTGCAGGGACAAGGAGTGTCTGAGACGGTTGGTGGGAAGCATGGATGTTGGAGGACTCATCTTGCCCTCCTCCATAGGCAGGAGAATGGAGACCCACCAGGACTCCAGCTCCCATGGTGGCAGGACCATGCCACCCAGCACATCCTTGTGGGATCCATTTCTGCACTGGTACTGCTGGTGCTCAAATACTTGCCTGCAAACAGCACATCTAGTGTAGAGCTAAGAGGCTGCCATCGTGGCTGAAAGGCAGCAGTCAGGGCCACTTGGACCTGGCACCAAGATGAACTCTTGCTCAGCACTGACCAAGCAGAAGTTCCCATCACAGCTGTCTGGAGAGCCCAGGGGAAAGGCTGCATCATGCAAGACCTTCCATGTTCATCCTGAGTATACTGCAACCCTGAAATGGGATCAGTCTAAAAATACATCCACATGTATAAGTGCCAGCTGCAAGACTGACTACACAAACTGTGACCTGACATCTCTGGTGTACCAGCATGAAGAAGAGCCCCTGAAGCTGGTCCCATCTGTGTGGCTTCTACCTGCAGCCTTAACTACTACTTTCCACCAAGCAAAAATGCCCAATAACCTTGTAGGAACTCCTTCAGATTCATACACACCTCTGTCTCAAGCTGTGCTTACATGGTGCAGTGAAGTCTATTAGAAGTTGCTAGTCATCTCAAGCTTTGCCAACCTTCAGAGCAGTCTCATACCAGGAGAAGATTTTTTCCACTGGTTCTTTCTATTGGAGACCTCACCATCTGAGTGATCCTAATCTAGGAATTGTCAGCACATACCCTAAGCACATCCTCTCCACCTTACAGAGGATTTTCAACCCCATTTTCTTGCTGCTCTCACCCTTGGCAGAGTCACATCTGCAACCCCCAGCATCTGCTTTTGTTAAGTGAACCCTAGGAAATGAACTCCAGCACAGATTTCCAGCTAGTTGGAGGTTTCCCAAGCCACTCAGCACTAAACAAACCCACCCAAGCTTTCATGAGCTCTCACTGCTTGCAGCAAGCAGAGCTCCCATCACACCATACAGAGTCCAGAGCATCCTGGCAGCCAGCAGCACTGTGAATGTAGAGGCAAGCTTTCTTCCTTGGGTACTTAACGCTCAAAGAGACAGGGGCCAGCAAAGTTACTTCATATTTATCTGGGAGACCATCAGACACAGGTCCAAGTACCAATCACTGCAAATTGGTTTGCAGACAGAAGCTCAGCACAGGTCGGGTAGTGAGGTCTGCTTATCCAACTGCAGACCCCAAGCATAAATCATGATAACTCTCCCCTGGATGGGAGAGTGGAGGCTGCAGAAACTCCTGTGTACCTGCTGCTGAGCCATGGTTCTCATGGCCAGTCCTCACCTTGGCCACCCCCTTGCTGCGCTCACCAACCAGCTCTTCCTCACACCCTGAGAGGAAGGTGATGGTGAGCTAAAAACAGCATTACAGAGGAGTAACACAGGGATATCCAGGAGGGGACATCTGAGTTTCACATCAGGCAAGCACAAGAAAGCCTGAGCTTTGGGAGTCAATTCCCTGGAGAATTTGGCCATCAAATTTTCTGCTTTGTTGATAGGGCCGGGCAAACACCAGCAGGAAGGGGTACCCTGGCCCATGCACACCCTGCTCGGCACCAGACCACTAAGCAGGGCAGCCAGACCTTCAACATGGGACCCAGATGACCTGGGTCTGATCCCACACAGACAACATGAGACAAGACCCTTTCCCTGGTGTCCACCATGTAAGCAGGCACTGATACTGGCATGAAAACCCACTACGGGTTGCCTTCCACTGTCTCACCCAGGACACTGTCCCAGACCTGGTGCTTGACTTCCTAAACCCCATTAAATAGGTCTGTTCCCAAGCCAGAGGCACACTGTACCCCTGTATCGGAAATACCAGAGAAGATGGAGAACATTGGAAACCCCCTTCCTCACACGTCTCCTCATGTAAGCAGCCAGGCAAGTTGCAGACAACACAGGGAAGCTCAGTCTTACAGCTGGGGGGAGGACTATAAATGCAATTTCCTTTCTGAAAGGAGCACTTGGACACTGGATATAAACCCAAGCTTGCAGAAGCACAGATTTAAGGGCCACAACACAGCCAGCCCAAACTGTGGCTTCCTGAAGGGTTACAGATTCAGTTGCATGGTGCTGCAAAACTCACCTCTAGGTGACTGAGATTTTTAACATGAACACATCATGAATCTTGCTTGTTTTGTCCCTCAGATGAAGCAACCTTACAAAAGTCACTGTGCAAACATTTACAGTAGGCACAAAAACTTGTGCAAACCCAGCTCTAAATCCAAAATGCAAAATAAGAGCTGGGCTTGCTCCTTCAAAGCCATGGTCCGAGATGCAAAGTGGTGGAAACTCCAGGAATTGTTAATTTTTTCCACGGAGAGTAGTCAACCCCCAAAATAGCACAAGATCAGAAAAGCTGTAAAGCTTGTCAGAAAACACTAACCATCCCTGCCAAGCTTTCAGTTCACCCACAGAAGTATACTATTTCTGTTCTGCTTCAAGGAGGTCTCATTTCTAAAACAGATCCCTCTCCACCAGTCACTGCTGGTTCATGGCATCTGTGTGGCAGATGATTTGACCTGGGCAGCACCACAGGTGCCATGTGCATTTTTATGAGCCTGATGGTTACTACAGCCTTGTCTGCTGGTGTCAGAGGGGAGGGTTCCAGGAAAACCTGGAGCCTCACCAGTGTTAACCTCCAACAGTTGAAATTAAAATAAAAAAGCCAAAACCAATTTTATTCATCTCTACTCACAGAAGCACCACCACGCACATCAGGCTGTACAGGAGACTTAAAGCAGGGAGTAAGAGCTAGCAGAAAGGCACCAAATGGTGGGCAGCAGCTAACTGCTCTTGCCTTTCACAACAGTCAGCCTATGTCCTGCCTCAAAGACCTGAATATCTGCTCCAAAGACACGAAGCCAAGAGGAGGGCAGAGCCTCAGATCAGTTTTCTGGCACATGCTGTGTTTCTTGCAAGAACCATCTCTAGCAGTACATGGTATTTTAACTTTTAACCTGTGATACAGCCCAGGCAGTCATACATCCAGGGTCATCTGCCAGCATATGCCTCCCTGACAGACTGGTTATAACCACATACTTTGGCTCCACATAGAACCTATTAACCTTTTGCCTAGGAGAAAGGGCAAGTGCCCAGAGCTGATAGAAATGCTTGAAAAGAGGAACTCTTTATCACTATGGCACCAATTAAAGCTGCCTGGAGTCAAGGCAACAGGCTTGGGCTGCTGATGGAGAAAGGTCGAGGTGGCAGAGAACAAGGATGCTCACTAGGCCATGACATGCTCTCCTGCTGCAGGAGAGGAGCCTGTACAAAGAAGAAAGCAGTCAACAGCAAAACTGAACCAGAAAGCACAGCACAAGGGCTTTCACAATTTCCCCTTGAAATGCCTGATGTGATACACCATGAACAGGCTGCTGTGACTTGCAGATGACACAAGTCTTCATCAGGCAAGGCTCAGACTGAGGCCAACCTTGATGAATCGGTGGGATGATGTGAAGTCAAAGACAAACTTCAGGGCAGACATGGGCAAAGCAAGGAGGCAGGGGGTGGAAATCAAAGGCACAGTGGCCAACTGGGAGTAATCGGCCTCACAGAACAGATCTCCAAGGAGGGGACAAGGTCTGCCACCAAATGTGAATACATGCAATGACAACTGTTTTTCCAAAGTAGTTCTCATGCTGGGAAGCACATGGTAAGTGCATCCAGTGGGAATGGCTCCTGCTCAGAGGCAGGGCTCCCAGCTGGGAGAGCCTGGCACAGGAGTCTCCTCCTGGGGATCAGCATCCCCAGCTGGAGAGTGCCCTGGGAGAGTCCCTGAGGGACAGGTGGGGCAAAAGCTAAGGGACCCAAGTTTATTCAATCTGGAGGAAAGGAGATGTGATAAGGAGCCTTTAAGTACAGAAAGATGCTGATGGCTTCCTGCCCTCATCAGGGTCCATCACCTGTCCCTTTGAGCCCAAGGCACTGGTAATGCAACACACTGTCTGTATGTCCTGACTCCCCCTCACTGTTGGGAGATAATGGACATGTGAGCAATCCTACATGTGTGCATGCCTCAGCAAGGACATGACAAGGACATAGAACAAAACTCAGCAACCAACTCCAGGAGACGGGTTGGGCGGAGAAAGACATTGAGCGTGGCGTTTATTAACCAGTCATGAGAAGGCTCGAAGCACGTGGACAAAGCTAACTGTCCAATCATAAGGATTGTACCACGTACCGTTTGCATACACAGGAGAAACCTATAAAAGGGCTTGCTTACCTTCAATAAATGGGCATTGCTTGATCACACTGGTCGTGTGCATGTCCATAGCTCCCGCACCTCATGTCACGCACGCACACCCACCCATGCCTCCCCCAGCTGCAGGAATCACCCCGGCAGCAGCATTGCTCCACAGCATTTAAGCAACTGCTTTTGTAAGCAGGTTATGAAAGCAATCCCTGGCATCCTTTCAAACTTTATTTGCACTGCAGCCTGCAGCGTTGTGGCCTGCTGGCAGGCAGGGGAGCATGGTGACTCACAGGTGTGCAGTGACTGGCCCCCCAGCTAGGCTCTGCACCCCCTTTTCCCCTCTTAGCCCAGACATGTGCTGGGTGCCACAGAATCCAGCTGTATCAGTATGAAGGGCTGGTCACAACTTTTTTGGAACTCTAGTGGAGAAAGCAATGTAGGTTAATGCTATGCCAGCACCACCTTGGACAGAAGGACCTGTCACATCCCCAAAACATTGCATCTTGCCATCACTGCTTTAGGCTGCCTTCCCAGCTACCCACCCTGCATCTCTGACAGGCAGGGAGTGAATCCTATTTACAGAACCATAGAATCACCTCGGTTGGAAAAGACCTTGAAGATCCTCCACTCCAACCATGAGCCTCACACTGACCATTCTCAACTCCACCAGATCCCTCAGTGCTGGGTCAACCCTATTTCCCAATTTGCCCCCTGAAAAGCAGACAACAAAGGAAGAGACACTCAGCAAGGCCTGCTCTTTGCCCAACCTTGCCTTTGAGGAGCCCCACACCATCCAAAGCATATCTATATCATCCCTCTCGTGCAAAGGCAGCCAGCACAAGACATTCTTCCCTCTGTGACAAGGTGCTTCTTTGCACCCCCATCATGATCTTTGGGGTCCTGCTCCAAGAAGGACCTGCTGGGTCAGAGCCTTTTTGACCCAGCCACAGTCAGCCAGTACCAGCACAGGTTCAGCACAGCCTTCAGCAGCCAGCAGCTCTGAAGACATGCCAGAGGTGCTTGGGGAACTCCACAAGAGAGGTCAGACCAGCACCTGGGGCCAAACAGTCAGCATCTCCAGGGCAAGAACAAGGGTCCACCACACTCAGAGCCACACTGGGTAGTATGCCAGCCACCCTCAAGTCCTTTGCAGAGGTCACACACTGTTGTGATGATCCGACTGCCCCAGGGATGGGACCTAGAGGAGAAGGAGGGAGCTGCTCTGGTTCCCACCTGAGAAACCATCTCTGCCAGAGAGATGTCAGCACTGCAGCCCCATGTGTGAGCTACAGCTTCAGAAATAGGAGACAGACCATCTGCAACACCTGGGCCTGGGAGAGGCTCCTTGGCAGGGTATGGCATGAGCACATGGTATGGGTGTGGCTGTGGCAAGAGGGCAGCCAGCAGGTCTCTGCACCCAGGGTAGCTCGGCTGGCCTCCTCTTTGCAGGATTTCTCTTGCTCATAAAGGCAGCACCACACCAGGTGATGTCTAACAGGGACCTCGCATTGCTCCTCAAATCCAAGGTCTGCAGAGAGACCCTGGAGCCCCAGAACAAACATTTTCACCAGCAGTAACTATCTCAGATACACCAACAACTGCTAAAAATCCACAGTGGTATTGCTGCTGTGACCTGTGAACAGGAGGAAGAAGCCCATGAAGGAAAAACACACCCAAAATCCCTGGTGCCAAGGGCAGGAGCAAAATAGCAGCGATGTCCAGCCACAATTGCTCTCCCTCTGTGGTTGCTGCCCTGCGCTGACATCTCTGCAGCAGCAGAGCTGCAGAGAGGCAAACATGAGGAGACTGGTTTTCCAGCCCTATCAGCTTAACCCTCCATCCTGCAAAAATGAACTGGGGTCTTCGGGTATGAGGCATCACCCTCAGTCTCATAGAAATGAGCTTTAGAGAAGTAGAACAGACCCACAACAGCTGAGCCCAGCAGGGCCAAGGTGGCAAGCACAGCAGTAAACCACCAATGTATGAGACCCCCCCACCACCAAAGGAAGAAAGGGGAGAAAAAAGAGCTGACGAGATGCCAAACCAAAGAACAGCCTTAGGAGCAGCCCTGTTGAACATGCCAACTTTGATGAGCAGAGCAGCCCTGTGCAACACATCCTACCCCTGTCTGCCCAGCAGACAGCAGCTCACAGATCCTGGGCATTTTCAATTTAACTTATTTATAATCTGCAATTCCAGTTAGATGAGGGAAATGCTGCTGTTCAGCAAGACACATTGTTTTATCTGTTGCTTCCTTCACCACAGGCTGGTGGGAGCAGGATGGGTTTTGGACATAAAGGAGGGGTAATCTGGCTGCTAATGAGAAATAAATGGAGAAACTCTGCAGGAGGTCTCAGATGCTGGGCAAGCACCCAAGCTGCTCCCCTCCACCCATGGTGCTGTTTCTCTGCTAGACACTCTCTCCAAAAGGGATGGGGCCAGAGTCTTCTGCTCCCAATACCCCCATAACCTCTCTCAAATCACTTGGCTGCCTGCTCTCCACCCCTGAGACTCAGTTTCCAAGACCAAACTAGGCAGTCTCACTTTCCCAAGGACACTGCTTTTCTGAGACACCAAGCACCCATAACTGACTGAAAAGGATTAGATGTGAGTGTGCAGCACACAAAAGTGGTGATTCCTTCCAGAGAAAACATGGATAAACTGTGCGTCATGTCAGCAAAAGGCCTGAGGAGTAGATATCCCATGAGCATAGCACCTTCCAGCAAGCACTGCCAACTCCTCCTGTGTTCAGGAGACACAACTTCCCACCCCAAAGCAAAGATGGCTTGGGATGGAATGTGAGCAGTGCAGTGGGGATTGACCCCAGGGGCTTTTTCACCCCTCACAACATGGACACTCACCCATCAAGTAGCTCTTCACCTTCAGGTATCCGACAGCCAGTCGTAGGATGGAGAGTTTATCAAGCCTGCTGCGCACATCTTCAGGGAATGGCAGCAAGTTAGTCAGCTTGTTCAGCTCCTGGTTGAGCCGGTCGCGATGCCGCTTGGAGGGGTTGGACTTCACACCCTCAGGGGGGGGTGGTTTGGGGCTGGAAGAGGCAAAGGAGAGTTTAACCAAACTGGGCCTGTCCAACAGGTTCTTTCCAAACCCAGTGTTGACTTCAGTGCAGCCACAACAGTAAAACATCAGGTAGCCAAGGCAAGGCCACATGGCAGCAAGAGAAGCTCCAGCAGGCCCACAAGGCTGGAGGAGACACGGCCATCCCAGATCACCACCTTGTGCAGCCCCAAGCATGATGTTCTCCAGCTGGACTGTGGGGAGATCCTCAGATGGGCACTTTAATGTGCAGCCTGGCTGAGATAGCTCAGCTGGATACTACAGCCTTGCTTCACCACTGAGCCCTGGCAGGGAAAGGGACATGGAGGGCGGAGACTCACAAGCCATCAGAGCATCCTCCTGAGGTCTAGCCTTTTACACACACTCTGCTCTGACCATCCTTTCCCCTCTTCTTCCTCATCCCATAGCCTTCCCACGCAGCAGGTCTCTCCCTGGCCATGCTCCACATGCTCACGCCAGGTCCTCACCACAGAAAGCATGACCTTGAGCTGTTCAGAAGATTCACATCAGCTCATCTGCCAGCCCAGGACTGAGCAGCTCTCAGACAGGCCTTGGCAATGAGCATGCTAACAAATAGCAAGAATGGAAAGCAGGAAGGTCCAAAAAGATTGTTATTTGAATTTATTTCAGCTAGCTTAAATTTCCTCTGACTGCTCAGAACTTGAATCCATTCCTTTAATGACAAATATTACATGGAGGAACACATGTGAAAGTTAACAGATTGGACAAAGAGATACTACATACAGAGGTTTAGGACACAGCACTTAATAAACAGCCTGTTTTTAAAAGAAAAAAAATGCATATTTTAAAAAAATAAATTCTTTTAATAGTTTGATTTCTGATCCTTCCAGGTGGGCATTTTCAACCTGAAACAGCATCTCATGCCAAGCTTAGGCTCTGGGAGCAACCCTCAGTCTGCAGAAGGAGGGATCACAAGGGCAGCTCTTGTCTGTCTTAAGCTGACATGGGAACCTGTCTCTATCAGCTGCAGTTGTTTCACTACAACTGAAGTTCCAGCCACAGCGGTAAGTAAAGTTAGTTAATAACTTTAATGAGTCTTGGATGTCACCTTGCCTTCTTTGATTTTTTAATGCCAATTTGAGTTTTCTAGCTGGAAAAAAAAAAACCTTCAGACCCCCACTCTGTATTTGGTTTGACTGTATCCCCTAATATGCAACTCACTGTTTTGATGTAATTTCTCTAACCACAAACTCCCTCTCTGCAGGCATCCTTGCTTCATAAAGTAGCTTCAAATAACAAAATCCATCAGTATTTAACAGCAATTTGGGCTCTCCCCTCTACTACTACTCTCAAATCTTGCCTGGCAGGACTGTTCACATGTGACAAGACAGGAAATGAACATTAAATGAAATGCAGTGAGGTGCCTGTTGAATTTTCATTGCAAACAGATACCAAGCATGAATGGAAAATTGTAGTATTTTGCCAGAAAAACTCAATCCTGTTTTGTAACATAAGCATCAGGAGAAATATACCCTGCTTCTCAGAGACACTGGGTACAACTCAGCACCAAACTCATCCTTACAAGCTGGGCAAAACACAGCAGCACCAGTGCTTTTATGTACTCAATTAGTCAGTGGCTTAAACTCTTTTGAAATCACTGTCATTCATCAGGAAGTTAAAAAAAAAAAAAAATTTTCCTTTGACTGATTTAAAAAAAAAAAAAAAGAGAAGTAAAGAAAATTAAGAAAATTATTCTGAGCTCTCCTTTAAAGAAAAGTCCTCTGCCTACTCACTGTCCAAATGTAGCCCACAAAAAGCCGTAAGGAAGAGAAAATGAGCTTGGAGATGAGCAAGCAGTGCTGCTCTTTATGGGAGGGGGCAAAATGCAGACCAAAATGTAGCAGGGTCTCTTGGATAGTCTGGCCCAGCACTGGAAGTGCTCTGGCTGAGACAGATGGGGTGACATAGCCAGCAGCAGAGCACCATAAGGCAAAGGCGGACACCCCAACATCTCTGTTCCTGCACATCCCCAGCTGCAGCATGCACGGTGCTTCATGGCCACCACTGAGAGGAAGGATGGTGAAGAGCAAAGCAGCTCTGGTGATGTCTGGCAGCTCTTTCGGTATCCCATTTCCATGGGAAAACGCTGCACCCAGGAGCTCACATGGCCAGAGGCTTCACTGTTCTCCATCCTTAAGGATGCCACGGGGAAACAGCTTCCAGGTCCTCATCGGTGACAAATCTGTTAGCACTCTGCCTGGCAGTTATGAAGCTCCCAGGAGCTCCGTGCAAGCTGGCAGGCAGGGCCAGGAAAATTACCAGTCCCCATCACACACATGCACCAAGGGAAAGGCATTGGCTTGAGCACAACCACATTATTATCCACCACAATCTGCATAGAAAAACATTGAAGGAAAGGACATTTCCCCTGCTAACAAAAAAAGTGAAGCTTGGTCTAGATGTTTAACACCTGTTTAAATTCCCTGCCTTTAGGACTGTCTCCATCCACAATGCAGGGCAAAGCACTGGCAGTCTCTGTTGGCCCCGGGCACCGTACAAAGCTGTCCCAAGGAGCACTACTACCCAAGTGCAACCCTGGGGTTCAACAAAGCAGCTCAACACCTACTCATCAAGCGAGGAAAAGGCATCTTAAAGAGGTCAGAACCCCCATTCTGTTTGCAAGAGCCCTAATGCAGCAGAGTCTTTCGAAATGGATGCAGTGCAAAGCTCAGTGTGGTTGTGCCACGAAGTTCATGATGAAGTTGCTGAGAAGAGCTGCTGACCCCTGTGTAGATGGACCAAAGCAGAGGCACAGGAAAAGCTTTGCTTCCAGCAGGGCAAAGACTGTGCCACTGCTTCAGTGTTGTTTTTCCCCAGCTACCCTTTGAACTGAGAACCCAGCAGGAAGTTTATCACTTTTTCAAGCTGGCAAGTACCAAGTGATATTAACTCTTAACAATAGCTGAGGTTGTCTGAGCTGATATATTGTATCCTAATTTTTACTGATTTTTTTAATAAGTAAAAAGCCCTAAGCAAGCTGAAAAGGGACCAGAGAACACCCTAACCCCATCCTTCCCTCCCCACCAGGCTGGCTGCTCATCCCGCCACCCCCAGCCCTGCTCTGCCTGACCTCTCCCAGCAGGACGCTGCCGCAGATCTGCCCAGTCACAAAGGAAAATAATCTCTTCCGATTCCCAAGCTTGGCCCTGCAGTACCAGGAATTGAGGTCTCTTCTGCTCCAAAAGGACACCCTCTCCCACACCCCGGGCCACCAAATCCGGCCCAAACCCTCAGTCTGGCCCCACCGCAGGGCTGGAATTGCCGCTCTGTGAGGAATGGGGGAAAGGTTTGAGGCAGAGAAACTACTCCTCACATTTCACACTTCTTTAAGACTCTCTCATAAACACCCCAGAGAGGCTCTGGATCACCTTCGCACCATAGATTTATAACACTGATGCTCCTTCCTTCATCCCAGACTTGGGTTCAGCTTATCTGATTCCCCCTCACTGCCTCCTAGAAACATATATACACCCTTATTTCCTATACACACAGTAACCTGAGGGAAACAGGCTGATGTGACTTCAGAGCTAGTATGGGGGGAAGACATGGGAGTCCCAAAGCCAGGGAACTCCAGCAACACAACACCTATTGAGCAGCATGCTAATTAATTATTAAGAAATAGGTAACTTTTGGTAACTAGTAATTGTTGTATGTTTGATTTATGCAAGCACTGAAACACAAGCCAGACAGCAACTCCAACCAGGGGACCTCTGAGCATCTCAAACTCTCCAACGAGCTTCCTCAGAAGAACACCGGGGACACGGGACAGTCATCACCGGGATTTTTATTTTCCTCCAGCATGCCAGAGCCTACAAAGCATTAGCTCCAATTAACCCTAATTAACACAGAGAAGCCCAAGCATGCTGTCTCCCTATCTCTTTTGCTGCTCCAATGCTCACATCAGAGCAGCTGAAGGCAGTTCCCCATAACCAGTTTAGCTCTCGCAGCCCGGTTTTCCACCGCCCCGCCCGGTCCCACACACCTGCCCCCCGCTCCCTCCGCCCTCCCGGCGGCTCCCAAGCTGCCGCAGCCGGGTGTTACAGGAGCAAACACCCATCCCGGAGCACACCCGACACCCCACCCCCAGCTACACCCACCTCTTCGGCACCGGCTTCTTCCTCTTCCTCCCGGCGTACATCCCGCCGGCAGCAC
>NW_020799107.1:11607350-11615888 GCF_003259725.1 Athene cunicularia | reverse complement strand
CCGCCCGCCCTTCCAGGGGCCTCGGACCGGCTCCCCCGTGGGGTCCCCGGACCGGCTCCCCCGTGGGGTCCCGCCTACGGGAGGCAGTTCTCCACGAACTTCTGCGACGTGAGTCCTTCCCACGGGGCTGCAGCTCATCACGAAGTGCTCCAGCGTGGATCCCTTCCAGGGGCGCAGCCCGTCGGCAACAGGCTGCTCCGGCCTGGGTCCCCCCACGGGGGTCACACGTCCTGTCAGCAAACCTGCGCGGGCTCCTCTCTCCACGGGGCCACAGGTCCTGGCTCCAGCACGGGCTTCCCACGGGGTCACAGCCCCCTTCGGGCATCCCCCTGCTCCGGCGGGGGGTCCTCCACGGGCTGCAGGGGGGTATTTGCCCAGCTGTTAACCTCCACGGGGTGCAGGGGTGTATCTGCTCCACTGGTGACCTCCATGGGATGCTGGAGCACAGCCTGTTCTCTCCCCACGGGCTGCAGGGGAATCTCTGCTCCGGCACCTGGACGTCTTCCTCCCCCTCCTTCACTGACCTTGGTGTCTGCAGTTGTTTCACATATTCTCACTCCCCTCTTTCACGGCAGGTTTTTTTTCCCCCTTCTTAAATACATTATCCCAGAGGTGCTACCACTGTCACCGATGGGATCGGCCTTGGCCAGCAGTGGGTCTGTCTTGGAGCTGCTGGCATGGGCTCTATCAGATACAGGGGTGTCTTCTGTGAGAAGCTACTAGAAGACACCCCTATAGCCTCCCAAGCTACCAAAACCTTGCCACACAAACCCAATACAGCCCCAAAGTCACTGTGCCCAGAGGGTCACTGTGCCCCAAAAGTCACCATGCTCACAGCTCACTGTGCCCATGAGCCACCATGTGCAGGGGGCCACTAAATCCTGGGAGCCACCATGCCTTTGGGCCACCTCTTTTTTCTGCAAAAGGTGATAACTTCAGAGCAGTTTCCGTGCTCCTCTCCTGCTGCGATGTCTTCAGGACAACATTTACCCACAGGCTTGTGTTGCTGGTCTCCACGCATCACGCTTGGTGGCTGCACTGTCCCTCCTGCCAGCCCCAGCAGCCAGGCTGGTGTAGCCCAGGAGATGTAGTCCTGCAGCCAGAGAGACAATGTGGAACTGGAGGCACCTGAATTACTGCTCTGTTTCAACATCAAGATATTTTGTCACACAGTCACCAGTGAGAAATTAAAAACTGAGCAGCAAGATGCAGTGAAATTCTTCATTGTCCTGCTCCATGGAATAAACCTTCCCTTTTCCCTAACCCGGCAGGTACCTCTGCCTGCCATGACTTTGCAAGATAAGCCTCCACACCTCCCAGAGTCTGATGTCCTTGCTGGTGTCCCTCCAGGAACTTTTGCTCTGCTACCCAACAGCCACTTTCAGGTGCTGTTGTGAAAACAGGGGTGACAGAAGCAAGCAAACATGAACACAAAGAACAGACTGTTAAAACAGACACAGAGACGTCACATCTAACTATGGTTTTGTTTTTGCCATGAACCTTTTGTCTTATAAATCAAGCCTGTTCACGTCCCAGTGGGAGGAAAGCATGGTGGAGAACCATGTTCTTTCGTGACTACGTTGGCAGTGTGGGCAGCTATGTGCCACGGCACAGAGTGGTGATGTGGTGGGAGGTGAGTCTGTCCTCTGTATTCAGCAGTGGCCACAGGAAGATTAAGAATAGGACAAGCAAATTTGATATTTCCCCTGAGGAGTTTCCTGGCCTCCAACTATTTTCAGCCCAGACATGGTTTCTACCTAGTAATGTTCTTCCAGTCTCCCCTTGAATCTGCATAAACATTTAGCACTCTTTGGCAACAAGTTGCACAGCCCACCCATCACTGCACAAAAGCCCACCTTCTCTGATCTGATTTTAAAGCCTGGCTTCCTCCACTCATGTCCTTGCTTGCCCTTCTCTTCCACCATGTCCCTTCTGAGATGAGAAGGGTCATGAGAAAACTGGGGGTTCATACTGGTGCCAGATGATGTCCTTTATTTTCTTCTCTACACCTTTCCTCACCGCTTTCCTTTTTTGATCCTTGCTGAGCTGATATATTCAGAGACAAGATGCTGCCCCTGAGCAGTAAAGGCTCAGCTCAGACCCCATGTGTTATGTGTCCATGTGAGAGTGCATATTCTCACCTGCATCACTTTTAGTTAACTTACACTGAACAGGACCTGCTATTTTATTGCTCCATCATGGAAGACCCCTTTGACATTGTCCCTAGGACAAGTAACCACCACCAAACATTTAGGGTGTTGGTTTCAAAGACTGATCAGTCAGAGCTTGACCTCCTGGTGCTGTGGGAACAGCTCTCTTATTCCTATGTGGGTACAGAGGAGCAGGAAGCGATGGTCATCAAGAGTCAGCCCGTCCCTTGCTCTGGTCACCCCTTCAGCATCCTTCCAGCCCTACAGCCTCCACTGCTGAATTTTTCCTACCCTCTCACTGGAAAGACTTGACTGATGTGCCAGCACATTGCAGAGAGAGCTGTTAAGGATAGAGAGCCAGACCCAGACATGTCATATGTGGGTTGTTTTTTTTTAAGATGTTTGCAAATTCCAGAGATAAATTCTTGGAATGAAACTTGATCACTTCTTGCCAAGGGGCAAAGCAGAAGCAGCTAATGGTATCAAAAATGTCCCAGGTCAGCAGAGCTGATGTCAGTTTGATGGGAATTGTGTTAATACATTTGTTTATTACCTTCTTGGACCATACATAGAGGCCCAGTAATTTAGCCATGCTTTTTAATAAGGCAGGTAAAGATCCAGCTCAGCCCTGGAAATTGCACTCCGGTGTCTCCATCAAATGGAGAAGGGAAGCTGCAGGAGGAAGGTGTCCTAGCCTCAGCACCGCAGGCTGCCCAGCCCTCTGGTTTCTCAGTGGCAGACAAGGCTGTGAGAAGGCAGTTTCCAGAGCCCATGGAACACCCCCAGATTTGGGAAGCACACACATGGTCTCTTGTTCAGTCATAGCCCTCCAGTCCCTTTTTGCCCCCAATGCTCTCTCTCCTCCTGGACTTCTCTTCCTCAGCTCCTACAAACTCCAGTGCTTTTCCAAAGCAGCTCTACATTGCTCACCTACATCTACTCCCAGGTTTCCTCTGGGAAAACCCACGTGATTTACATCTTTCTATGCACTGGGGGTGGAGTTTTGTTGGAGATGGAGCAACACCTAGAGCAGCTTTAAGCAATCAGACTTTGTAAGGCATGTCCTGCAAGGCAGAGTCAGGCTTGGGGCACTGCACATGTTTCAAACCTAAAAACCAGGAACCCTCCAGGAATGTCTCATGCAGCAGGGAGGGGGCTGTGAATGACCCACCAGGCTGCAAAATGAGTTTCCTGGAGCTGCACTGAACAAGAGGCAAACCCATAGAGCTGTACCTCTTTGCTCCCTGCTCACCTGCCTCTCATCACCCCACTGTACACAGACTCGTGGGGGTGCTGGTGGGAAGGGACCTCTGCAGGTCTCCAGTCCAACCTCCCATCTGGAGCAGAAAAGGCACGAGGCACTGAAGTGGGTCAGCAGGGAAGTTATCTGAAGCACACAATCCTGTGGGTGAACAATGCAGGATGCCTGTTCATGTGGGCTCACCCGAAGGCAGGGAAGTTTCGAGACGTTGGTCAAGCACTCAAAGCAGGGGTGCAGCGGGAACATGAACAACCGATACTGAAAGAGACAGCAGCCCAGGCAGAAGACAACAATCTCCCTGATGCAAAACTGGCCCACTCGGACAAGCCAGTTCACCTGGAGATCAGCTGCCTGCTCTGCAGCCATGGGGAAGCTTCTGTGGACACCCCTGGGTCCAAATTTCACCAACTGTGGAACTCAGCTGTGCAGCTTTATCAGAGCAAAAGGCAGAAATGCACATCTGTTTGTCTGTAGAGACCAGTTCGTCTGTATCTGCCTCTCCTGCAAACACGGGGCTGGGAATAAGTGATGGGTGAGGGGAGTTGCACTGGCTGTTGTGCTCTATGTGAAAAGTGCCTAAACCTAGTCAGGGCAGTATAGGGGCAAATCTTGACCCAGCAAAAACTGGTAGAGCTGCCTTGTCTTTGATGATATTCATAATCTCCAGTGTGAAGACTTCCCACAGCCCCTTGTATGACAGCTATGAGAGTCAAAAGTCTGTTACTGGCTTTCAGCAGGGCACCGACATTTGGCCATCCAGTGCCAGAGTATCCTTAGAGGTAAGTCTGACTGTGATTGCCTGAGTTCAAGGACAGCAAGAGATGACAGAAAGGAAACCCTCTTGTCCAGTTCAGAAGCCGTGGAGGTGCCCAAGCTGAAAAAGAAAAAAATACCTCATGTCTAGTATCAAAACGGGTCCAGTGTGTAATTGAGGACTCAGAGCTCAGCAGAGTGATGGCAGCCCCTTTCATCTCAACTCACTGCCAAGGAGCAATGAGAGTCGGGCTGCCCTGGGGGGCTGGATGAGCCATGGGTGCCTGCTCTGATGAAGCACTCAAGGGAAGGGGTGGTGTCATGGGCAGCTTCTGGTGACAGCCCCAGGCAGGGCAAGCTAGGGAGGTTGGTTCAACCTGGGGGAGGCCAGGAGCAACCAGGAGATGGAGGCTGAACAAGAGACAAGGCTGCAGCATAGGTCCAAGGTCTGTCTGGGAGACAGAACTGGGGACAAAGCTACCTGCAAAGTAGATCTAAGGTCCACCTATGTGCAGGGAGTTTAGAGAGGGACAGAGATAGACAGGGGTAAAGGTACAGCCTAAGACCAAGCCTAGGTACTTGAGGTGGAGATTAAATGGAGCCCACAGAGCTGTGAGCAGAGGGTGAGGTTGACCCGGGCCACTAAGACCTGCTGGTGCTCGCAGAGCCCTGGCAGATGGTCCACCATCATGCAGGGAGATGTCCCTTATGAAGTGCTGTGGGTGCTGCAAGTCACTATGGAGTTACCTCAGGGTGACACTGAGCCAGGGCAGGGACATGGTGGGGGAGCTTGAAGCTGGGACAGAGATGGGGAGTCACTAAGATGCTCCAGAGGCTGGGTGGGGAGGTGGGTGGGAGTCAACACTGAGGGTCCTCATGTAGTTATGGAACCCAGTATCATGGGCAGGCAGGATTTTAGAGAGTGAAGGAGTGCAAGATCCAGGGGAGCCAATGGAGGCAAGACCCTGCAGGGGTCAGGGCTCGTGGTGAAGGCAACAAGATGAAGAGCTGGGAGCCAAGGGGAACCCCAGCACAGGCAGGACCCACACGGATGGGATGCAGCCCCACAGCCTCTGGATTGGGCTCAGGACAGGGCTGAAAGCGTGGCCATCTCCCTGGAAGCACTCTCAAGGAGCTGCCCTGCTCACCCACAAGAGATGCCAGTCCTCAAGGAGACAGCAGGCTGATAATTATATGATGGTTGAAAGCAGGACAAAAACAGACAAAGAAATCTGATTATGGAGGAAGAAGTCAGGCAGAGACTGGTCACAGGTTAGGGAGCAGTGCTGAGCCCTGCCACATCAGCAGAGTATTGCAGGGACTAATCCTGCAGGTGACAGCAATGGTTTTCTGCCCACCCAGCTCTCCAAGTTGGCCTGGAGTGGCAGTGGACATGCTCTGCAAGGCAGCACTGCCTCCATTTGCTCCCTTTTCTGAAGGAGTTTCTTTTCCAGCAAGTTAAAGAAACCCCAGCCCAGAGAGCGTAGTCTTAGGTACAAGGGAGACACCCAGTGTGGGGCACAGCCATCCCTTCCTACTCTGACATCCTTCCTCTTCCTCCCCATTTGTTTCAATGAGGCATTTCCAAGACCTCAAAGCTCGATCAAGAGCTGAACATTAGAAAGTCAGATTCTCTGGTTCATTCAGTGGTTTCTCTGCCATTTTCTGCTCTTTGACCAACACGGGAGGTGAGGCTGGCCGGGCAGATGGATCTTTTCAGATGCAAACCAAATTTGCTCCAAAAGCTTTCCAGAGCAGAGCAGCTTCTCCAGCGTTCTTTTTGGTAAGCATGGAACACCAGAAAAAAAAAAAAAAAAAAAAAAAAAAAAAAAAAAAAAAAAAAAAGGAAGTAAAACTGCCCACATGGTTTCCAGCAACTTTGCATTGCAGCTCTACAGAGACAGGAGCAGCTTCTACGGAGAATGTGATACCCCCAGATGTCAGCAGCGTCATCAGCCTTTTCCAGTCTCCAGAGAGCCCTGGGCAAGATGGGGACTTGCTGATACTCATAACACGGCTCTATGGGACAAGCCGTGGTGGCGAGCAGACGTAAAGCAGCTTTTCTTCAGCGTTACCTAGCCCCATCTTGTGGCAAAGATCAGCAAAACCTCTGAGAGCAGCAGCGCGGTTCGCCACCGCCACATCTGCCTGCTTGTGTGGGCATCAGGGTGCTTCCCAGGATGTGTCTTCTCCTGCCCTATGGTTCAGGAATCTCCTCTCCTCCAGCACCCCCAGTCCAGCCTCAGGCAGGAGCCAGTGTGTGCATGAGAAGGTTGTTCTCAGCTGCTGCCACCCGAGCCCTGAGCCTACCGCGGGTTCTGTGCAAACAGGAGGGGCTCGTCTTGACTGTAGAAGCACACATTGGTGAGTTATCCCCCCTGTCTCTCTTTGACACCTCATCGTGACCTCCAGCACCAGTTCATCCTTAATTTTTGGAGGTCACCAGTGGTGTTCACCCCCATTCCTGGTGAAGGAGGCCCAGGGAGCTCTGCCACAAGCACTGAGCAATGGTGAGAAGCACCAGGCAGATGCTCTTCTCTCCACAGAGAGCGATGGGGATCCTCTCTGTCTGGTGGCCAAGCAAGCCCAGCTTTGGGAGCTTACAAAGAGTGGCATCACAGAGTGACCAATGCATATGCAGGTAGGTGGATCTTCACTGTCCTTTTCCCCAAGGAGAACAGTGAGACATGTAAGGATAGAGATGAGAATGGGATCACTCAGAGGTGCCAGTATTGAAGGTGTTAGGCTGTCTCCAGCTAGCAACGGCTAGCAAAGACAACCCAAAACAAAGGCCCAAAGCATATGGCAGGAAGTGTTTTAGATGAGGATCTGGAAGCTGTCCCAGTCTCCCATACAGCTGGAGAAGGAGGTAGATCTTGATTTCCACCTCTTTGCCTTTGCAAATCTTGAATGGTATGGATAGGCAGACATACCTGCCCATGCCAGGTACCCACCAGTCTGGAAGGGGGACCGGCGGTCTTGCAGAGGCAGGGGCAGCACACAGGATGCATCTTTCACATCTGATTACATGGCAGCTGATGACATGATGGACACAACATGGTTGGTGGCTAGTCATATCCTATTGTAGCAGCAGAACCAGGAATAAGCCGTTAACCTACAGTGAGACACAGCTTGCTTCCCCAAAACTCAAGCCCTGAACATCCCACTCCTCCTGACTCACAGACCCAGTGGGTAGGGGGAGCGTGAGGGACTTCAGCATGAAAACTCCTGTCCATTTTGGCTGAGGGGTTGTTGCATTTAAAGTAATGAATTAATTTGGTAAGAGATGCATTCTAGCCTTGTGTTCTAGCTGGTCCTCTCAGATCAGAGGGGCTAGGGGTGGCTGGACTTATCTCTTCATAGCTATGCCAATTAGGCCGGTAACTATAGGCCTGACACCAGACCCACGAACAGCCTGTAGGCTGTAGGTCCTGTTGCATTCAAGAGAAGCCGTCAGGGTCATGAATAGTACAGTTTATTCTTATGCAACATCTACAGATTCTTTGAGATTTCCTGTGATAAACATACAAACTGCAGGCTGGCTCTATAGCACTACACATAAAAAATGATTGCAATTACACACAATTCCTGGGCAGTCACTCGGCGTAGCCAAGGGCCCAGCTCTTAACAAAAGGCGTCCCTTCTGCGGGGGGGAGCACAGACCTGTCGATCTGTCCTTCTGATCTGGTATCGGATTATTGTCCCTCCAAATCCAATACAAACTCGGGGTAGTATTTATCTAAGTGTGTGTGAGTGGGTGGGTGGGACTGTGATCAAGCCATTGTTTCTTGAGTAGCAACACAGCACATTCCTTGGTGCAAGGTGTGTGCTAGTTCTGTGGGAAAAGAGGAAGAATGAGAGATAAGGTCCACAGGGTACTGCAAAAGAGTCCATACGAGAAGGGGAAGAGCAGGAGATAAATCTGCATAGTCGTGTCAAATATTCCTTGAGAGAAGTGGAAGAATGGGACCGCACAGCCTCCACCTCACTTCGCATTCCTCCGTGGTACCATGGCAACACAAATCACTGTCTCCATCCTGTCCTTTGTTTGTTCTGGGCACCATGTGCTAAGGAAATGTGTGTTTTGCAGTTTTTTCGCTGTTTTGCTTTTCCCACACTTCCCACAGGGGTCAACGCCTGAGGAGCCACCGCTGGTGACATGGGCGCAGTGCTGTCATTGTCCCACCACCAGGTCTCCTCCCAGCACCTGAGGACGTGCTGAGGGAAGAACGTTTGTCAAGGAAGTGACTTTCTAGGCGCAAGGAAGCCAAGGTTTGCCAGGCACAGCGCAGGAGAGGCCGGCGTGTCTCCTTACCCCTGGTGCTGCCTGCCCCCCTGCCAGCTCTGCCTATACTGGGACAAACTTGGCGCCAG
>NW_020799107.1:11471912-11607300 GCF_003259725.1 Athene cunicularia | reverse complement strand
CGGGGAACGGGGAGGTCCCTGCGCCCAGCCGCGGTTTCCCTGGCTGCGGCGGCCGCCCCTGAGCGCGGCCGAGCGAGCTCACCTTGGGGTGCCCGGGCTGCTCCGGCCTCCCCGCGGGGCTGGCGGCGGTGGGAGGGGGGGTTAGCCTGGCCCCTTGCGTCGCCTTCTCCACCTGTTGGGAGCGGGGCTATACCCCCCAGCTGGTCTCTGCTGGCCTCCAGCAGCGTTGCTGTGCTGGGGGAGGGCTGTGTGTCCGGGGAGCGTTTAGGACGGCCCTGGGGCGGGGGGCTGCCCCTTCGGAGGGGACGTTCTTGGTGGGCAACTGCTGCAGGGGTTTCGGAGAGGAGGCGAGAATTAAGGTAGATGCACAAATAAATACCTGAGGTCAGATTATGATGACTCCATGACAGCCTTCAGCTTGTGAATGTGATCTTTGGCACTGCAAGCAGAAGAATATGAAATAGTCTCACGTGTGTAAGTGATACTCAGTTTTTACCAGGGTCTCTGGGTGGCTTTGTAGGGCAGGGCTCAGTAAGGTAGTGCCTTCAGATTTATAGGCCAGGTGGGTGTTTCCACCTTTGTTCAGGAACTGTGTCGTAGAGGAATGAAGCTGTAACTCTCCCAAGAGACTGGGAGAAGGTTTAATGTTAGTATATACCTAACAACAAGCAAAGAAAAATGCAAGCTAGAGCCTACTCTAGGATCTCCCTGGGGAGCGCAGGACACATCATATGTCTGTGGCCTTCAGGAAGTTGGGGAAGCTCCAGTCATTGTGTAGATTCAGAGCAGAGTTCTGGCAAAGCAGTCCCGCTTCAAGCTTTAAATACACTGAAGATTTTTTCTTGTTTTCGATCTTCTCAGCCTGAATACTGTTTCAGTCGCTAAGATGAAATGGCAGTGCTAACTTTAATGTATGAAAATTCCTTGTATTAGATGTGCCGGTGTGTATAATCCTGCATGTGCAGTAGGCTTTAAAAAGCTGCACTTTGAGCATGCCTAGTTCACCTAAGAAAACTGAAACATACTGATGTTGTTGTGTTTTCTTTCAGGCAAGAATTCATATTAGCCCTGAGCAGAATTTGCAATATGGCTGGCTGGCTTATATGTTGGGAGAGAGAACTACAAAAAAGTTGACTGAATACAGCAAAATCTTTACAGTGGAGGGAAACTTGTCTTCTGGGAAGGGCAAGCTTGCACAACAAATAGCAGAAAAACTAGGTACCTCTTTATCTATTTCTCTAAAAGTTAATAAAATTTAACAGTGTAATTGTGCTTCTGTGTAAAGAAAGTTATTTCACCAAACCAGCAGTTCTTGACTAGCAAATTATTAGTTAGGCAATGCTACAGTTAATGTGGAGGGCTTATAGATAAGGGGATAATAAAATGTTGGTGAAGCTTGAGAGGAGGATGGGATGTTTGTCAGATCTGTGGTATATATGTGTAGGTGTGAGTTGTTGTGAATGAAATTTCAGTTCTAATGAAGTCAGTTTGCTCACTGAGCTTCCAGCTCTGGTAGAGTCACTGAGCATATTGAGAGGTAGGATTTTCTGCTCGGCTGTACACAGTAAGTCACGGTGATTAGAGGACTGGTGGCAAAAAGGTTCTGCTTGGAACGATAGCTCAGCCCTCACTGGGGAGGTGAAGGGTGATAATACTTCAGAGTAGGTTTGTCTGTCCTCTGTGATGTTATTGACCAAAGGATTTTGTGCTGTTATCAAGAGTTATTTAAAGAACAGCTGTATATTTAAGCTGAATAGATGTTTACTGTAAATGAGCAAAACTAATTATTTTGATTGGTATTCTGTTAATGGGTTTCTTTTTTGTCAGGAATGAAATATTTCCCAGAAGCAGACATCTATTACCTAGACAGGATCACAGGAGACAGAACGCTGCTGCCTGAAAAATTTAATGGTTTCTGTAACCTAGAGAGGTTTTACAATGATCCAAAATGCACTGATGGACACTCTTATCGACTGCAAGCTTGGCTGTTTGGTAATCGTGTTTTACAGTATGCTGATGCCTTGGAGCATCTGCTGGCCACAGGTTAGAGTTCAAAGTAAATACATTTCATTTCTAAATTGACTTCTGAGTATAAGTTGTGAGTAAGCTGTTTTGAAGTGTTTTGCTAGTATGTGCATTTTAAAATGAAAGGCTCTTTTATTGTTAAGCTTTTGATATTTTTCCCCCCTTAGTGAGTATAGGTTAACAGCCCATTTAGAAAACTACCTTGCACATTTTCTATTAGAACAGTATCTTGTATCATTTCTAGCAAAGGAAATATGTACCAGTTACCAATTTAATCAGTTTTAATTTGGCAATCCTTGATGATTATTTTCAAAAAGACATCTTATAACAAGATGGCTGTGAGTTGTACAGCTTTTTAAACACTCTCCCTAGATTTAGTTCCTGATGGTGTCTGTTTGTTGTTCATTCTTTTTGATTTCATCAAATACTGTTTTGTGTTGCTATTGTTATAATTTGAGTGCCTTCCAGTGAGAAAAGATTTCCTATACAAGCACTGATTTACTTGTTGATTGTGCTTCAGTAAGGATTTTCCAAAAAAGATTAAAATATTTGAATGTCAGAAAGTTTCAGACGCATATATAAATGTACTCCTTAACTATAGTATTACTTAGCTACTGTACAGGCACAGTAGGAGAATATATGGGTGAGACAGGCATGGCCAGCATACATATCCAGTATGTTTGTGTGAGCCAAAACCTTGCTCTTTTTTATTTAAAATTTCTTGGAAAAGCATTTGAAAATTGACCATTGAGAGCATTAAATTGAGCAGTGTTATCTTTATTTTTAAATGTTGCTGCCAGCAGTCTCTTTGAGCCTTTCTGACTGGAACCTACTTTCAATTACAGGACAAGGTGTGGTGATGGAGCGCTCTCCCTACAGTGACTTTGTGTTTCTGGATGCAATGTTTAAGCAAGGCTATATCCACAAACGATGTAAGTTACTTGGATGCCAAAGGAAGTTATTTTGCCATAATCTGTCAGAAGTGTGGTAGTCTGTTTTTTTTAAAAAAGAAACAAAAATGCCTGCTTGGAAAATGGACTCCTTTAAATATTCAGAGTTGTTCATAAGGTGCTTAGCACATTGCCCTGAGGACCGGCCTCAACCATGAGACTTCCAGTTTTACTTCAAGGCTTTGGTTCTGCTTATATGTTAAAGAAGGTGTATTCTGTGTATTGCTTGTGTCCTGTCAGGCAGAGACTCCTGTAGTTCCCTGTAAATGTGGGTGAGCATTCTGATGAAGACTAGAGGTCCTTTAGTCAGACCGTGATCTTGCAGCATGAGATGGGAGGTAAATAGTGGGTCAGCAGGGTTTGACCTACTTGCCTTAAATGGCCAACTCCCTTTTGAATCTCAAAGAATGCAAATGTTGCCCTTGTCATCAAGAAAGGCAAGGGGAAAGATCCAGGGAGCTACAGACCAGTCAGCCTCATCTTGTTCTGCAGGAAGGTGATAGAGCAAATTGTCCTGGAAGCCATTTCCAAACATATGAAGATGTGAAGGTGATGGATAACAGTGATCATAGTTTTATGAAAAGGAAATCACACTTAAACACCAGATTATCAGCTTCTCACAGAAGGCTAGTGGAGAGCAATGGCTATTGTTTACCTTAAGAAAGGCTTTCAGTGCTGTGTCTCATCAGCCCCTCATTAGCAAACTGGTGAAGTATGGATTAGATATGGGGACAGTGGATTGAAAGCAGTGACTGAACTGCTGGGCTCAAAGGGTTGTGATCAGCTGTGCAAAGTTCAGTTGGAGACCGATAACTAATACTATATCCTAGGGGGACGATACTGGGGCTGAACCAGATTTAAACTGGGTTTAAATCATGGATGGCAGGACAGAGTGCAGGCGCAGCAGACTTGCTGGTGATGCAAAATTGGAAGGGGAGTGGCTGACGCACCATGTTTTTGGCGCTATTCAGAGGAACCTGGGCAGGCTGGAGAAATGGTTGGATGGTAACCTCATGAAGTTCTACAAAAAGAAATGCAGAGTCCTGCAGCTGAGAAGGAATAACTGCAGGTGCTTATATAGGTTGGCTTCGGAGGCAACCGTTGAGGAAGTTATGCAGAAGAGGACCTGGGTGTTGAATGTAAGCCAGCAATGTGCCTTTGAATCAAAAGATGCCACCAGGATGTTGCATGAAGAGGAGTGTTGTCAGTAGGGCAAGGATGATGACTGTCAAATCCTGAGTATTGTGCCCAGTTCTGGGCTACCGGTTAAAAAAAAGATGCAAACTTACTGGAGTGAGTCTGGCAAACGGCCATGAAGGTCACTAAAATTAGAGCTTCCAATGTATGAGGAAAGGCTGAGAGAGATGGGATTTTTTTGGCCTGGAGAAAAGGCGGCTCAGGGGGATGTATATAAATACCTGATGGTGTTTATGTTTATAAATACTTGATGGGGAGGAGTACTGGGTGGAGCCAGTCTTTTCTCAGTGGCACTTAGTGAGAGGACAAAAGGTGAAAGGCATTAATTGAAATACAAGAAGTTCCATTTATTAAAAAAAAAAATTGTTTCTACTGTGAAAGTAGTCAAACGCTGGAGCAGATTGCCTGGGGAGGCTGTGGGTTCTCCATCCTGGAGATACTTGTAACCTTGTGGGACACAGTCCTGAGCCACCTGCTGTAGCTGACCTCGCTCTGAGCAGGGTGGTAGAATCAGCTGCTCTGTAGATGTTCCTTCCAGCCTCAGTGATGTGGTGGTTCAGGGCTGTGGGCGCTGAGCTCCTGAGCAGCGTGGTGCTGCTGTGCCTTGCGGGCAAGCTCATGCAGTCTCCGTCCCTTGGCTGGTAATGGAGCAGTGATGTGGCACATGCTAGGAGACCAGCTGCAGCCAAAACATGCAAACTTACAGCTACACAAAAGTTTGAAAGTCTGGAGAAAATAGCTGGAAATCCCAGTCATCAGCTGACCCCTAAATATATTGCTACTGAATTCTAGATTCTGCCTGTTCTTAGGAAATCTGGCATTTTGGCTACTTCAGGGTGAAGGTAATTGTTTTCCTGACTGCCTCATGTTTCTGCTGTCTTGTTTGATTTGTCTTAGATTTAGGAGGGGTGTATTTTTTTTATAACACCTGTTAGTTACAACACCAAGTTACAACTTCTTGCTGAACAAGTTTGAGAGCTGATTGTAATGAACTGTGTCTTACTGCTTTGCACTGGAGAGGCAAACAAAACCCAGCAATCCACCATTTATATAGTTAATATAAAATTCTGACAGCAGATAATGGATTGTACTGAAATCCTCAAACAGCAAAAATATTTGAGGAGGAGAAGGCTGAGGGGAGACCTCATCACTCTCTACAGCTACCTGAAAGGACTTTGTAGAGTGGTTGGTGCTGGTCTCTTCTCACAGGTGATTAGTGACAGAGCAAGAGGGAATGGCTTTAAACTCCGACAGGGGAGGTTTAGGCTGGACATTAGGAAAAAAAATTTCACAGAAAGAGTGGTCAGAGAGTGGAATAGGCTGTCCAGGGAGGCGGTGGAGTCACCAACCCTGGATGTGTTTAAGGGTGAGATGTTGGGGGATATGGTGTAGGGGGGAATTTGTAGAGTAGGGCTGATTGTTGGACTTGATGATCCCAACGGTCTTTTCCAACCTGATTGATTTCTGTGGTCTTGATTACAGGTATTATTGACGACTGCAGCACAGTAGGCTTTGAATTTTTCACAATCCATTTGAATTTGAAAGCCTGGCACTGCACTTCTGGCTAAGCTGCTGAGTCTTATTGAGGAAAACTTGTGCTTGAGCTAGGTTAAATGGAGCCTGTGCTATTCATGCTATTAAATGTTGAATAGATGTTTACCCTGAACCTGTGTGGCTTCCTAATCAGCAGATATTACCCCCAAAATGCTTTAGGTTATTGACTGATGTGGTAGAAGAACCCAGTTGCACAAAACTGACCAACTCCTCTTGGATACATTTTTCTGTATGGGAAGGTGAGATCCTCCAGTCCCATCTTCCAAAGTGGAGTCTGGTGGTTGTGTTTTTGGAGAGGTCTGCTGTTGCTGGTGTAGAGCACAGAGCTCTTAAGTAGCAGTAGTACGGAGTATGCCTTCAATACCAGTGAGGAAGGGACTGAGCTGGGTTAGTGACCTTTTAAAATATTTGCTTTACTCCAGCATGATTTTGTGTATGCATTGGAGGGCAAGGCAAATGTCTGCTTGATTCTATCCTTGCGTTTCCTCCCATTGTGGGAAATTGAGTTATTTCTTGCAAAGTCTTCTTGAAGCATGTGACTTATTCCACCTTTGCCACACTGCCATCTTTGCAGTAAGACGGCACTGTTTATTTCATGTATGAATCTGTGGCAAAAGGCAGCCCCAGCCAGTGGTCACTTCCTGTGACCTGAGTGCCACAGTCTCTCAGTGATTTTTGAGGTGTTCTCTAAACAGTGGAGGAAAAAACTAGGTTTCTCTAAACTGAAGTAAAAAATAAATCTCCCTTTTGATGTAACTGATGTTAGATTCTTACATTTCAGTGTTTGAGACTTCTTAGTTTGTGTTTTACTTTCTGTTTCTGGAAGACTGTTTATTCTAAAAACATCCTGAATCCTATTTAAGGAAAAGCCTACCCTAAACTTGCTATACCAACCAAGAAGAGGAGACTACAAATACAAAGGTGGGGGATATGATTTATTTGCAAATAGAATGTGTTTCAGGAAATGCAGGAAAAAACACTCAATAAATGATTGTAGATTCATTATCCGATAGGTTATTATTTTAATGCTGTTCCTGTTGTACCTACCCTCATTTGGAACATGCATATGTGTTCAGCTGGGCTGCCTTTAACTCTCCAGCGTGCTTGGTTTTGTCTTTATACAGGTCTTGATCACTACAAGGAGATGAAAGAGGTCAGTATTAGTGAATTCCTGCCACCTCATTTGGTCATTTACATGGATGTACCTGTCCCAGAGGTGCAGAAGAGGATCCAAGAGAAAGGAGAGGTAACTTTCTCTCTTGTTACTGATACTACATATTAATGTCTGTTGTAATCATGCCCTTTTATGTGATTTCTGGGGTGTTTGATGCAAAATTCTGCTTCAGAAAAGCTTCTTGTCCTCTTAGGTATAAGAACTGTGTTGGTGATGATTGTGTGGGTATTCTGGTATGCTTGCTCTTTAAAAAAAAAAAAAACAAACAAAAAAA
The DNA here is from genome assembly GCF_003259725.1 of Athene cunicularia. Classification (NCBI taxonomy): domain Eukaryota; kingdom Metazoa; phylum Chordata; class Aves; order Strigiformes; family Strigidae; genus Athene; species Athene cunicularia. The sequence goes on along the minus strand of NW_020799107.1, from coordinate 11,600,126 downwards.
ACCCAAACAAACAAAAACCCAACCAAAAAAAACCCAGCAAAACTACCCCCCCTCCCCCCAAACAACAGACTTTGTGACTGTATCAGCATGCTGTCATTTCTGTAATGTGAAATTCTATGAAATTCACCTGCTCTTAAAACCCAGTCTTTTCATAAGTCATATCCTGGTAATATGCTTCTTGCAGTATATTGTAAGATGATCTGTACTTCCTGAGCATCAGTAGCCCCAGCTGTGGTCCCTGTCTCTGGGTTCCCCAGCTGACTGCTATTTCAGACCCACGTTGATGTTAGTGTGGGTCACTTGTGATCAGCAAGTTCAATTATCTCTCTGAAATTAGCGACATTACTGCTTGGTGCTTTTGTGTTAATGCAGAGAAACCACCAACTTTAAACTTGAAACTGTTTTTTGTATATGTATTCCATAAAATACAAAATCCAGGGCGATTTCTGGCTAATCTCAAAGAAGTTGGTTTAAGAAATACAGGTGCTGCTTGTCACTAGTGCAACTTCAGTCTAGTCTGAGATCGTGCTTTGTGACTCACCTGTTGCTACTCTTTGACAGTTGTGGGACTTTCTCACTTTGGCTTCCAAAACCCTTTCTTAGAGGTTGGCATAGTTTCTCTCTTCAAGATATCATTTTTGAAGTCATGGTATTAGGTGGAGACTACTGGTAAAAACACAAGAAAATTAACTTCTGTAGCATTGTCTTCAAATTACCTCTTTCATTATATCAGCATATTGGATTACTTGGTTATTGATATAGTCTTGGATCAGAAAAAGCTGCAGAGTGTTTTTGTATAATGACTAATCTAAATATGGTGTTTTCTTTCCACTCCTGTGGTATTTGGACATGTGCTTGTGACTGTTCTTGGATGTATTATGAGGATTAAATGATGTTTACCTTGTAGCTTGCTCAAAGGCTGAGGGAAATTGTAGTCGAGTGAAGTATTTAACTGTGGAAAGCCTGATAGATTCAAAGAAAACTTTGATTTATTACTTAAAAATTTAAATGGTTGGTGCTGCCTGCTGCTTGGAGCATGTATGTGTATGTTAGTGTGCTAGGGTGAGCTAGCAGTGTTTTGTTTTGCAGTTCCCTGGTCATTTAAGAGGGAGACTGATGGTTGCCAAAGGGAAGTCACTCCAGAGCCATGAATGGAAGGCTGCCCTTGCTGTTTTGTGAGCTGTGGCCTGAATTTCTTAGTCTACTGATGGAGTGACTCTGCCTTTCTGCCCTCCAGCACTTTAGGCTGTGACTGAATGTGCCTCTGTTCTTTAATGAACAAGATTCTTTTGTATAGGAAAACCATAGCTTTTTAGTGAATTCAGTGACAGAATTAGAAGCTTCGTAATGTGTTGTGGGAACCTGTGAATTCTTTGCCCTTGTGAACATTAAAGGTTGGTGGCATTTTTGAGACCTTCTGGCAGAAATTGCTGCTGTAACTTGTAACTTCCTTGAGGCAGTGGCACTGCTGAACACTACTGCTTGTTTGAGGGAGGTATTTTTGGGAATTCCACGTTATTGGCAGATGCAATGTTTGATTGGTATTCAGCATGCTGTTGTTGCAGGGCAGTGGAAAAAGAAAAGCCCTCTAGTGGGCCCAACTAGCAGAGACGTAGATCCTCCCAACATAATGGGCATTTTGGATGAACGTTTCAAGCAGGAAAAGTAATTTAATTTGAGAATTGAACTGAAGGAACACATGGTAGACTAGACAAATTCATGGCATTTTGCAAATGTGGCATTGAAGTACACCATGTGGCAGATGCAGATGGTGGTGAAGTGTTTAACAACAGATATAATAGCCATGAAATCTCAAGGAAAGATTTCTGCAGTGAGTGGTTGCCTGTGCACTTGTCTGAAACTGGAGAAATGGATGCAAGTTGGCCCTGTCATTGAAAAGGCAGACTTGAACAATCTTCTGTGATTCTCCTTTTTTCTGGATTTTTATGTATAACTTGAATATGCAGTTAGCTAGGATTAATCAGTCCTTGGAAAGTTAAACTTTTTGAGACTGTTGATTTTTAGTTTATGTGAGCTCAGTGAAAACAAAGTGACTTTTGTAACTGAAATAAATTGCAGGAAAGTTCATTTTGCTTTTGTTGAATCTGCTTTTCACTTTCTTTCTAGATTCACTAATGTATCAGAAGAATCTTGCTCATACAGCTAATTATTAAAACAATGGACATAACAGTACATGGTAACGCAGTGATTAATTCAGACTGATTTCTTTCTTGGATTACTCTAGATATTTAGTGCCAAATAAGAAATTCTAAACATTCCAAATGTCTTAATTGTTAAAATTTTCATTAACGTGTATGTGGTTCACTGGACATTTGGCTGCTAATACAAGAGAGTTCTTGACAGATGGTGTACCAGAGCCTTCTGCTTAGACTGGAATCTGCACTGGTGGGAAAAATAAAACTCATTTCACAACATTGTTTTCTGTTTGTTTTTAGCCGTATGAGAAAAAGGTGTCTCCTTTGTATCTCCAGAATATTGAGGATGCTTACAAGAAAACCTTCTTACCAGAGATCAGGTTAGCAAACCAAACTGTTTTGTCTGAGTCTTTGAGTGAAAATATGTGTAAATCCTAAAATCTCTGCCAGTATAAGGAAATCGTATCATGTGAGAAATCCTCTTTGTGCTGTGTACAGTATTATGTCCTAATGATGAGGTATTGCATCCATGGCATAATATTCTTGTGCGTCTAATAGTTACCTCTGTCATCTGAGAAGCCTGATGTCACTGTTACAGTGTTGGAAGATGAAAAATGGAAGTTTTTTAGGTGTGAGCTTTATAAAGCAATGTTTTTCAACTCAACAGATTCAACGTGGGTGAAGTGTTGTACAATAATAAATTCATTGCATTTCATTAATTGACCTATTTGATGTTATAGAATCATTTAGGTTGGAAAAGACCTTTAAGATCATCCAGTCCAACCCCAACGTGTAGCAAATATGTTGCAAATCTGATGCTGTCTTGGGGCATTGCAACTTTACTCTCAGGGATTAGGTACAGGAAGCATACATTTGTTCATAGTTAAGATACTTCAGCAGCAAAGCCAGGAATCTGGTCTGTGTTTGCTGTGCAAAACAACTTTTGTCTTCCTTTTCTGACAGTGCTCTGTGTGGTTGGTGTCGATGCCTTTGTTTCTCTTTGTTAGCTTGCAGCAGGGGTTGAACTGCTTTCTTGGAGTGATGTCCAGAATGCTATAGCTATAGCAGTGTTTGTGTTTGCATGACTTTAGGATTAAGTGATGCGATATAAGCTTTTCCCAGGCCTTTTTGGAAAGTTTGGGATTTTTCTCTCTTAAAACCACCTTTCAGTTGTCACAGCTTTAGTTAGTCTCTTGATAGAGAGTGAGAGGCGAAAGAGGTTTTCAGGTCAGGACTTGTTCCCTCTGCTGCTTCTGTTTCTCCATCTCATGAGGCATACACCTGACAGCCTTCCACATTTGAAAAGGATTTGACGGACTTGGTGCTGTTAAATAAAGATTGCACTGCTACCTGTTCTGAGAGACTAAAGGTGCTCTCCATTTGGGCTCCTCTGCCTTTCCCTAGCTGGGAAGCAAGAGTGTGTGCACTTTAAACTTTAGATGAGTAGACTTTTCAGTTTGCCAGCTGTCCCAGTTCTTGTAGAAGAGATCTATCAAAAATCAAACTGTTTTTAAAAGCATGTGAATGTAAGCAACCTTGGTCCCTCATAAACAAATAGCTTTCTGGAAAGGGAATTCTTAAAGGTCAGAAAGCCAGGCCTGCTTTACATCAAAACTATCTCTAATTGTGCAAGGTTTGCTGTGTGCATGAAGCTGACTATGTAAGTCAAAGTAAATTTTCAGGTATATTGTAGCCAGCTTGTTTCCCCCTGCTTTCTCGCTCCATCTCCCAGGGTAAATGAGTGTAAATGTGCTGTCAGCAATTGAACTGAAAAACTTCATACTGAGCTTGTCACTCATACAGGGCATAAGCTGTTGGTTTCATGTATGGTCAGCTGCCTCCCAGCATGTCCCCCGCAGGTTAGCAGCCAGCACATGGCTCTTGAAAGGAAACAGGGGCTGAGGATGGAGACTGAGGGTGGGAAACCTTGGGACTGTCATTGCCCCAAGGGCAGAACTGTTTTGAATGTACTGGCGAGGAGAAAAATGCTGCTTGTTCTTTGGATCAAATCGAGCCCCAGAAATATATAGTGGTGTTTAGTGAGGCTAAATCCTAGACCTGATCCTGCTGTGATTTCAACTCTTTTCCCTTTGTCCGTACATGGTCAGTACACTTGATAAGCAAACACCCTCTGGTTGGCATCCTCATCAGTGGATGGGCTTACAATAGCTTGTCAGATCAATCTTTGTGCTTGGGTCTGAAGGAGGACATCCCTGTCCCCTTGATGTGGGGGAGTTACAAACGTGTGAAACTAAAGCTTTATGCATCTGTGGACCTCACTGATGTAAATTGTATATTGGATAAATATACAGAAGCTCCAGCTGTCTTTAACTGTTTATTTGCTGGCTTGCAGAGTGATGCAGTGAACTATTCATGCTTGGCTGTTAGTATCTAGGCAGACTAAAGTATTTGATTCCCTAACTCTTGAGGATGACCAAAATCTGGTTCAAACAGGCTGAAAAGTTGTTACAGACTGTTGAACAAACTCCTGCATACTTGCCATGTTCAAACTTATGTGTGATTGTTCTCTTGCTTTTCTTGAAATGCAGCAGGAAAATAGTCTAGTTTGTTACTTAGCAAAACTTCTGTTGTTCCATTTAATTGGAGCAACTTGATAATGCTTGAAGCGGTGTGTTTTTTAGTGGATATTTGGCTATCTTAAAATTGGTACTTCCTTTCTAGTCTGACATGTTTATGAATGTCTTTTAATGTTTCTTTTGATAGTGCCTGGTGCTGTGGCAGGTACTACCTCGTGATTTTTGAACAGACAGCTTGTTTTTAATTTCATTTTTCTTTTCCTGGACCAAAGCCCTAAGATTGCTAATGTTCTCTTTCATATCCAGTACTGCTTCCACTGAGCAGCTGTTTTCTCTTAATGAAAGCACTAATAATCTGCGGAGTATCAAGTGATTTGATCTGTATTGTTATTGCAATTGCCAGTATAAGTCTCTGGTCAGGTCTGACCTCTCCCTTTGATTACAGGCAGTTGATATTGAAGGATGTGAGTATGTGTGTTTCACTGTGACAGCAGCTCCCTTTGAAAGGGGGCCATTTATCTTCTTTCTGTGACTGAAGAGTTGTGTGAGGCTTTCTGCTTTGTTCTCAAGTTGAGAACAAACTCTTGAAGTAGTTCCCCTACTAGAAGCACCAGTTGAATGGCAGACTTAAGAGTTTGGAGGTTCATAGGAATAAAAGGCATTTTATACATGAACTTTTTTACCAAAGCTGCTTTGACTGAACAGCATTAATATAGTCCAGGAACTAGTTTGAACTGTTGCAGCTATGAGTTATTTTGATGATGTGACTACTTAGAGCAATTTCGATTGCCAGCCTTAATCCTGATTAAATTTTTAATTAGTTGTGCTGAGCAAAAAGTCTGCAAATTCTTCTCTGTGCTCTTCAGCTTTGCTGTGTGTTGTTTGACATACTGTGTGCATTGGGCATCCATTTTATTTTGTCTTTAAGTTTTTGTTAGCTAAAGGAAAGGTCTTCCAGGGCAGCTGGAGCAGGTTTGGGAACAACTGTTACTGAGGGCAGCAGTGGGTATATAGTAGTGAAATATGTTCATATAGGAACTCCTGTTGTGGAACTGCTCTGCAAGTTACTTTTCTGTGAAGGCTGCTCAATGAATAAGAAAACAATCTTGTAACCAGGGAGCTATTACCTGTTTTAAATGTTTTTATACTTACGGACCCTGCTGTCTGCCTTGTATTGTTTTGGTTAGATCAGTCTTAGTAAATAATGATGAATGAATGTAATCTTCTCTTAAAAATTACCCATAGGTACTAATGTACCTGTAAAAAGGAAGGTCTACCGAAGTTTTAGGTTAGACTGGTTGAAAATTTCACTTAGATTCAAATAGACTGGGCAGTTGTAATTGGGGCAAATATCGACATTAGTGAAATGGAACAAATTCAGAGGTGGGACTTTTTTTTTCCGAACTAAAACTGTGTAGATTCTACAGACCACTTGCCCTTTAAAAACAATTTTCTATCAGGGAAGAAGCAATTTACAGTTCTAACAGGAATTCTATTGCAAGAGCTTTGTAAGCATTCTAAAAAATTGTTATGATTCTGGTTCTGTGTTTATGCCTTTTAACTTCATTTCTGCTTCATTTTGGAGAGGAGGGAGAGGATGAGTAGAGCACGTGTATCAGAAAAATTCAGGTTTCTCTCCTCTTTGCAGTGAGACCAGTGAAGTTCTGCAGTACACAACAGCTGACGCAGAAGATGTGGAGAGGGTAAGAGTTTGCTGCATATTGATCTTTTTTTCTTTAAACTTCCAAGACTGAAATGTAAAGATAACACATTGTCCTAGATAACAAACTTAGTTAACTGTGTAATACACTTAGTGTTTGTTGCTATGATAAAAATCTGGGCTGGGTCTGTTCTAGAATATTTTGATCAGTGAGTGTCATTTTGTCAGGAGAGTGGAAATCTCACGCCCCTGTCCCTTTTGCCAAGATACCTGGCTGGCTAAGCAAGCAAAGTCCTCTATAAGCCACATGATTGTGACTAATAATTTTTTTTAGTGTCTCTTGTCTGATGTAATTTATGCCAAATTTGGTTGGTTTTTCCAAGCAAATCCACTGAGGGAGGTGGAAACAGCATTTCCCGTGTCCCTGCTGGGCTGTGCAGTGTTTGGCTGTTCAGTCAGCATCCCTGGTTGAAGTGGCTGGTGGGATGGGCAAGGCTCTGCATAACTCAGTTTGAGAACTAATGACATTAACATAGAGGTAGATCACCCCCATTCAGCAGAGACTTTCTACAGATACAAGGTCTGTCTCTTGGCTTTTGCCGTTGTGCAGCTTCTTGTGATCCAGGTCTGTGCACAGGTTCCTATGTGATAAAATAGCTGTTGTTTTCTAATAGTCATTATTTGGTTATAGCAAACAGCTGGATAACCAGAGCTGTTCTAAGTGTCATAACCCTGAATTATTCATCTGTATGAGCTAACCAGTGGTATCTTAACTGCGTTTTTTTTCTCCAGATAGTTTTGCAAGGTATGTTAGGGGTGGACCAAGCCAGATAAATTGCCTTCTCATTGCTAGAAATAAGTAATCTCTTATGTGACAGGATTAACACTGCTTCCTCCTGCTCAACTGTTATTTTTTGGAGTAGATGTAATATATTTGCTTTACTACAACAAACATTCTTGCTCATGGAGGGTTACTAGTGGGATAACTTTCCTCTATAGCTGCTGTCTCCTGCCAAAAATAGCAACAAGCTTTCTGGAGTTCTGGACAGGTTTGTAGTGGGCCCATTTCAGTCCTAGGGATGAAAGTTACACTTTCAAAGTGTAAGTTACACTTCAAAGCTCACTTGAATTTTGTAGTAGCAGTAAGGATCTCAGCTGCACTAAAAATATCTTTTCAGATATGTCTTGCTGATTTTAATGTTTTCATCATGTGTGTTTCTTGTTTGAAAACTCTGATAATCCTTCTAGAGTCCACTTAATGCTCTCCTTTGTTAGAAGGGAAAAGAAATATGGGGCTGGTTATATTGCTTTTTGCTTTAGGAAATAGGTCCAGACCTTTACACAGCAGTATGTGATTAATCTAAATCAGCTGGGAAGAGAGAAGGGGCAGGGTGATTACTTTGAGATGGAAAACTTACTACTTTGGTGAAGGGGAGAAGTTTGGGAAAGCATAACAGGCAGATGCAAAAGGAAAACAATATTAATTTCAGCGGGTGTCCACCCACTCAGCAGGCCATCTTACTACAGAGGCTTGCATGTGGTTTTGTGGGAGCACTTCCATCTTGCATGTCTTAAAGCCTTTCCTAACTAAGCTTCCAAGTCAATCCTTAGCTAAAGATCCTTAAGTCCAACCTTGGCATTCATAGCAAGGGAGGTTTCTGCCTGCTACTGCCTTTGTGGAGTTCTTTACAGAATCACAGAATCGTCTAGGTTGAAAAAGCCCTTGAAGCATCTCTAGTCCAACCGTGAACCTCCCACTGACCGTTCCCAACTCCACCAGATCCCTCAGCGCTGGCTCAACCCGACTCTTCAACCCCTCCAGGGATGGGGACTCCCCCCCTGCGCTGGGCAGACCATTGCAACGCCCAACAGCCCCTTCTAGAAAGAAATGCTTCCTAAGAGCCAGTCTGACCCTGCCCTGGCACAGCTTGAGGCCATTCCCTCTTGTCCTGGCGCTTGTTACTTGGTTCAAGAGACTCATCCCCCCTCTCTGCGCCCTCCTTTCAGGGAACTGTAGAAGGCCACGAGGTCTCCCCTCAGCCTCCTCTTCTCCAGACTAAACCCCCTCAGTTTCCTCAGCCACTCCCCATCAGACCTGTGCTCCAGACACTGCACCGACTTCGTTGCCCTTCTCTGGACACGCTCGAGTCATTCAATGGCCTTTTTGGAGTGAGGGGTCCAAAACTGAACACAGTAATTGAGGTGCAGCCTTAAAAAGAGAAAAAAACATATGTGAACTTTTCTAAGTGTTGCAGGATACAGCGTGTTACAACTGTGCTCACTTGCTGGTGGACTAGGTTTCACTGGGATCAAGTTAATTTTCTTTGCAAGAGCCCATATGGTGCTGTGCTTTAGATCTGACCAAAACAGTGTTGATAATGCACCAGTATTATAGCTATTGCTGAGCAGTGCTTTCACAGGATCAAGGCCGTCTCCATTTCTCACTGTGCCCCCTGTGATAAGGCAGAGACTGTGCAGAGGTTTGGGGGGGTGACACAGCTGGGACACCTGACCCGGACTGACCAGAGGGATGTTCCACACCACGTAATGCCATGGTTAGCAGTAAAACTGGGGGAAGGTCTTTTCCAACCTAGCAGTTACTAAGAACAATCCTGGGAGCAAGGGGCTGGAAAACCTCCTGAGTCTTTGGGCTTGGTTCCTGCTGTTGGAGATGAATCTGTTTCAGTTGAAGTCTTCAGTTGAAGTCTGCAGTAAACTCTCCTCTCTTAAGCCTGACTTGGTCTGGAGGAACAAAGTGTGGATTTTAGTAGGCCTTGTACATTACAATAGCCTCCACCTGATATCCTCATGTTCCCATGCAAAAGATTTGTGAAGCAGAAAATACTCATAAAGACTTTCCTGGTCCTAAAAAAGTAATACCAGTTAACTGCATTGCTGTGCGTTTCTAGGCCTTTTAGTTCCCCATATGAGACTATGGTTGTGTGCCACATTTTGGGTCTTGCCTTGTGGCTGGATTTCTGGACACTCATACACTCGATAATAGGGGTTACCATTATTGATTGGTAGACTTGTGAGGCAGTTTGAGTTTATACCCACAAAAAGGGCTGATAGCTTCAGTGTGACAGCAGCTAAATAGAAGTTCAGTGTGAAGTCACACTTCAGGGAGTCTACTGCTTGCATTTGGAGTACTGCAAAATTTCTGAACTCTCTGAAAATTAGGTATTTTTTGAAACTTCAAAAAAAACAGAGGCCTTTCCTTTTCTTCTGAAATCAACTGTGTTTATGCAGATATCTACCTGCAGCCTTTACCAGCTGACAACTCTGACATGGATCCTTCTGAATCATTTTCAGGAAGGGGAAAAATGATTGAAGAGGGTAAAGCATCACATTTTGTCTTAGTTCTGAAATTACTGTTTTCAAAGAGCTCTTGAATTTCTGAGGTTTCAGTCTTGTGAGTACCCTGGTGAAAAATTGAGAGCACAGCCTCATTGTTCTCCTGTGCATAAAAATTAACATATTACTTTAGTACTAGCAGGGTAGGGGTGCCCTTGAGTCTGTGGTAGACAAGGCACATAGCAGCTGGAAGGTGCTCCTTGTCAAATTTCACACACATGCAGCCACAGTGAAGACTGAGCTTTGCAGTGAGAAGCATCCCTGTTTTTATGATAAGAAGTAATGGCTTAGAGGTGGCAAGAAGGATCAGCATCCCAGGAATAATATGTTCTGTCATGTTTTTAGACTTTTTTTTTTTTACGGAACAGAAATAATTAAATGGGAAGAAGCTGAAATGAACAAAAAACTGAGGTCAGGGTATGAATGAGAATACTGAACAATTATAGTTATTTTTTTCCAGGTATTGTAAAAGAAAGGGTAAGACTTGAGAACCATAGGGTTTCAAGAAGGTATCTGTAGATGTTTGGTAGAAGAAATAAGAGAAAGTTGACGTGGGGGTTTACTGCTTGTTTTTTCCCCTTCTCTCTGAGCATGTCTTGAAGTGGTCAGAATAAAACAGTTTGTTTCCTCCCTAGATTTTTTTGTTGTAAAAGCCATAGCTAGAGATTTTATTTTAATCTTTTAAATCAGGGTTTAAAGTCAGTCTAAAGCTCTTATTGCTCAAGTAGAGAGTCTACCAAGCTCAGCAATCTTGTGTCATCAGTGTACATAGGGTCATCAGTATGCACTGATGTAGTTCTTAATTTGGTTGTACAAATCTGGACTGGAGGAAGGATTATTATTTTGAAGTCAAAGTACAAGATGGTATCATTTTCCTTGTTAGATGTTAGATACAGGCATTGGTACTTTTTCCATTCAGAAAATAAAGGGTTTTTTCCCTTCTGCTCAGGTTCAGTTTACCTTTGGAATGAAATACTTGAAATGTGTAAATAAGTGTTGGCAGGAGGGATTTGGCTTCGATTTGTAGGGTGTTTGTTTACACAGGTGTATCCTGTTGATAGATAGCAGTGTTTAACTGTTAGCTAGCTTCAATCTACAAATTATTTGCTATGTGATTTGGGAGCTTAATTTTTTTGTATGACCTTATAGTTTAATGGCTTTTGGTTTGCTCATAGCAGACATACACAACTTAGAAATGCTTTTTGTTTCTGAAGTATTTTTTAAAATGATCAGTCAGGATTTCATATTGTAAATATTGTAAACATTGGTTGTAGTGGCTAAAGGAATAGTATGTGCCAAAATGAGCTTTGTTAGTGTGTTTCAGACTGCTTTGTACATGAGAATAAAACTGGGAATAAAAAGTTAACTATGCTCATTTAATTTTTTTTTTTTTTTTAATCCCTGAATATTAAAAAAGAGGTGGGAGTAGAAAGGAACTAACTTTAAAACTTAACCAAAATTGTATCAATTCCTCTGTGCTTATGGGTAGTGTTTTGTATATTTATGTATCAGTTTTATTCGGTGTCACCATCTTGCCTAAACTAGAGAACAATGAAGATGGGAAGCTGCTGACAGACCAGCTTTGGGCCGTGTCCTTTGCCAGTGCAGAATTGAAATACTCCAGAGCTAGCCTGCACGAATTTTTCATTTGTAGATGCTGTATGAGCTGAGCTACCTTCTGCAACCTGTGGGCTAAACTACGAAGGGTTGTAGCCTGTGTTGCTCCTTGTGTCCATCTCTTGCTTAAAGAAACAACCTGCGAGGAAGGAGTTTGGGGATAAGTCATTTGACAGAGCAGCCTACTGGGATTTGGTGTTTCTGTCCCCATAAACTTTAAATTTTGTGCCCATGATATAAGAACAGCGTCTGCTGCCTGCCACCCCCCCAGCACTACCAACAGCAGTACTCACCAGATCACTGGGAAACAAGCTTAGAAACTGTAAGCTGTTCATATTGGCTTAGTTGCAAAGATTACAGAAAGGGGTCTCATTATTGAAACGCTTTTTTCTAAATCCTGTCTTGGTCTGCAATATATTAAGACCTGATCTCTCCTGGACATTATTACAAGTTGTGCTGCAATCAGGTTTAAATCATTCATTTGCTGCTAATTCCCAGGGAGAGCCAGGGCATTCCTCAATTCATAAATTAAGAAGCTGCTGTTCTACCCTGGTTGGGGGGCTGGTACAATTGCTAATGAGCTGCTGGGAGAGATATTTTCTGATATGATAATAAGAGTGTGCAAAACTAATTTGGATCTAGATTTCTTTTTCCCTGCAACATATTCTGAGCCATGTTGTTAGCAACTCTATCATTAGTCCTGTCATCGGCTGTAGCAGGGAGTTTCCAAGGCTTTGCCATGGAGTAGAGAAGTAATTGCTTTTGCATAGATCATGGGAAGTATGGTTGAGGTTTAGCTTTTTTAATTAAATAATTAAAATAAATAGTGGATATTTGAACTTACACCTTTCTTTCTCTTTATATCTTTGAATGCTTGAGTTATGTTACCACAGTTTGGTAAGATGAAGCAGTTTCTAAATACAGTTTTGAAAACTCTTCTAAATGTGGTGCAGTTTAGTGTTTTTTGAGGACTGTTTGTAAAGTGTTTGAGCACTGTAATGTTTTTTGATGGAAAAATGTTTATTTTTCCCTCAACAGGTGGATTTGTTGTTGGCTTTTTTCTTTATATGAAATGTAGGTTTCCTGTGCTTTCAGCTACAGTATCTGGCTTGCCTACTTTCCCTCTTTGTAAGAGATAAAGAATGGTTAAAGAGCATCTCAACTTGTTTGAAGTTTTAAATACGCTTTGGTGCTGTCACCTCAACCATATTTAAGTCTTTATCAGTGAAATTAGTCTTTAAGAAATATAAATCCCTCAAGAAAAAGGATCATGCAGTTATACCTCTAAGCCATTATTTCTTACCCATAAAAACATAATACTGGTAATAGTGTGGACCTTTATAGTCAAAGCTACTTTCTTACTTTTTAAGTGGTAATAGATGGAATTCAGTGTTTGCTGTGATTGCAGGGAATAATTTTAGTGGCTTTAATGTACAGTAATAAATAGAAGCTTTTTTCACTTACTATTCTATCACTTTATTAGTGGCATCTGCTTACTTGTCAATAGATTGATAATGTGTCATCAGGATTTCAGTCCTGACCTCACAGCTCTATCCTTTCCTTATGGAAAAGGTCTCTGAAAAGTGATGTTTGGCACTAACAATCCACTCCTTCCCAAGTTGCTTCAAGGTACTATCTCCACTTCATGATGCATCTTAAGCGCATCCTCCCAACCCTAGTTTGGGTTTCCTTCAGATCTGGTCAGTCATGTGTGATAATCTCAGGCTTGTGTTAAGCAATTACTCAGTAGACCAGCAAAGATCTTTTTTTCTGGTGGAGCCAGGTTGTAAAATAAGCTCAAATATGGGATTGATAAGTTTGGGTATTCTGAAGGTGAATGATTTGCTGAGCTGGTGTTATTTGTTTGAATGGTTCTGGGTGCTGAGCTGTGAGTTTTGCCTTTCTGTTCAGAGTACATGCATGCATGGGTAGGTCCTGATGACCAGTGAAATCCTGGGCCTTTGGACTTCTGTCAGTATGGCTACTTCAAGTGTGTGAGTTTTTCAGCCTGAAACATGCCTCTTTCTGTGATGTGAACCACACACAGCAACACTGAGAGGCAACTGCCACAATTGCTCCTTAACCTCTCTCAGTTAGTATGCCACTGAGCCTTTTTGAAAACAAAACAAGCTTCCTATGTAGCATGATGGTTTTTGTTTTCAACAAACAGGTGTTAAATTTAGACTTAATTCCATTTCCTCCTGATTGTCCTTTAGAGGTGGGGTAGTATCTTCTTTGCTTGCTTTCAGCCCCAGTGGCTGGTTGAGTGCCTTGGATAAGGTAAGACAAGACACCTCTCAGCCAATTTATTCCCTGCCATTCTCTGCTCACGAAAGCTGAAAGCACCAGGAACTTTAGAGCTGGCCCACATGTGTCTGCCCAGTGCTTATGGCGGGGACACAATCTCCAGAAATCTGACTCAGATATGTTTGCTCTAAACATTTGCACTGTTAATACAGCATTAGCAGTGCAGCCTTTTTGCTGGGTGACTTGTTTAATAATATATTTCGGTTATTTAATTATTTGGGAGGCATGTTCATTGATTTTTTTTTTTTGGGGTGTTCTGATCAGACCACTTCTTTGTATGATTTTTATCTTTTGATTCCAGGTAATTGAAGACATTGAGTACCTGAAGTTTGACAAGGGGCCATGGCTGGAGCAAGATGATGTTTCTTACCATCATTTGAGACTTTAGTAAGTATGATGACTTCCAGTAACTGAACATTACTTAGCATCAGATCTCAGGGAAAATGTTTAAAGCCTTGAGTTTTTAAAGGTATGTTTAGATCTGCACTCTGACTTCTCCTTGTCAGAAGTCAGCAGTGATAGCAGGCTTTTGTAATGGTGCTTGGCACCATAATGTGGTGTGGCATTTTGCTGCTGCTGCTAATTGAGTAGATGAGAGACTCCAGACAAATAAAGCCCATTGCATTAATGAAGCACAATAACTGCTCTAGGCAATTCCTAAGTGCTGTGACCCTTAGGAAGGTATTTGTGTGAGCACTTCTGTTCCTGGGTGATCACAGAAAAGCATTTAATTTTAAAATGGAGCATTTATGCAGTTGATGTGGTAGTTTCTCTGCTGCCCTGGCAGCATGACATCCTTCAAAAAAGCTTGTTGACAGAGCAACCTTACAGCAAGTTTTGTATGTGGTGTTGTTTAGACTGTCTGTGTTTGGAATGTTTTTTTCTAAAACTAGGCTACTTTCTTATGGTATCAGCTTCTAAATGTCTTTCCAGCAGTCAAGAAGCTGTCTGAACACAGTATAGGGGATAAAAAGGAATTGGGCAAATTTGGGTGACTGCTCAATAAATCAATTTTTCTTCCTTTCCCCTGACTCCCAGTAAATAATCCTAAACAGAAGCTTTGATCCTAATTTATGGAATGAAGTATTGCAGTTCTGGTGTTCATTCCCCATAAGGGGGAGGGTTGTAGAGTACAGAAGCTTAAGGGTGTGTTTTTGTTGTGGATTTTTTTTGTTAGGATTTTTTTTGTTAAAGATCCTTGTCTGTCTAGTTGGATGTGAAGAGATCAAACTCAGATAGTGCAAAGTGCCTTGCTGGAATAGAATCAAATTTGATAATTCTTTGCAAGTACTCCATGATCACCTGTCCTTCAGTTCAGCTGTGGAGTGCTACTGGTGGGGCTGCATATGTCCTCAGAGCAATGCTGAAAAAAAGGAGCCCTCCAAACTTCAAAAGATGTTGAACTAAACCATTAATGTGTATATAAAGTAGTGGGATCGGTTTTATCCATGTGTTACAGATGGAGCATCAGGAGTACCCCTCTGAAGTCATGGTGATGAACAAAATGTTCTCTGGATAACCCCATATAAAGAATGCATCTGTGCTTGTAAGACTCTAATAAGAGATAACCTTGCACTGAAGTGAGACAGGCTTCCCATTTTTCTAGAACTTCATCTTTAGACCAAATGTGCAGGTAGCAAGTGCAGTATAGTTACTACATTTTTAAAACAAAATTTAAGAATTTTCGTATTAATTTCTGGTTATCTCCCTAGTTAATAAAAACACAGGGCTTTTTAAAAATTGAGTATCTGCCTCTGAATTTCTGTCTCTATTGTGACAGGCATTGGAGTAGTAAGTTAACTTCTTTGCAGACTTCTGAGATTCTTTACCTTTTACTGTGCTGTTACGTCAGATGCCTCCTAAAATTAGAAATAATATTCCTTTTCTATGGCACTTCTACTGTGAACAGGGTGAAGATAGATTGCAGAAGAGCAGTGTTGGGTGGCATCTGAGAAACGAGTCATGATTTGGGTTGTCCTTTAAATATCAAAGAGGCTTCTTCACGTAGTAATTAAAGGACAGCATCTGGTGACTTAGACCCTGCAAAACTCAATCACATTTCCTTTGAAAGAGAAAATACGGCTAAGTTGCTTGTTTTCTAATAGCTTGACACTAGTATAGGTATTAAGAAAGGATTATTAACTGTGGAGTGTAGGAGGGAGTTAAAGGAAAGCATATAATTAAAGAGCAGTATATTAAGATACTGTATGAAAATTCTATTTTGTGGCTGTAGAAGGAAATAAATTGCATTAAGGACTCAATTTTCATTGAACCCTGTGGGAAGGTGAGAGGGTCTCCTGTACAAGGCTCTTATCACTGTAGCTAATGCAAAATTATTTCTCCTATTGGCAGCATGTGGCTGCTTTTAATATCTAGCACTGCAACAAACTGCTCATGTAAATGTTTATGGTTTGACTTTTGCTGTTTCCCTGTGCCTTCAGAATAGCATTGTCAAGATAGAATTTGTATTTGGACATTTGATCAGTGTGCTTGGTGTTTGCTTTGAATCTTCGTTTGGTGCTGGGTATTGGGGCATTGATCGATTGTGTAGCAACAGTTCATGTGTCAATTTTGTGCTTGTACCTTGCTCAGATGAATGAGAAAATCATGGGCAATTATGTTGGGCAGCCTGGGAAGAGCACCTTTATAGCTTTTTATAAAAATGTGTAGGCTTGGATGCAATCTTTCCTGATGTTAACTCCAGAAATGCAGGACAGACATGAGTCTCCCATCACATCTTGCACAAATATCACCCATGAAAACATGTCAGTCCTCGTGCCAGACAGAGGACAAATGTGTAATGACTGAACAAAAGCTGCAGGGAGTTTAAGCGTTGTTTGGATTATATATTGGGGGATATGGTGTACGGGAGAACTTTGTAGAGTAGGGCTGATGGTTGAACTCGATGATCCCAAGGGTCTTTTCCAACCTGAATGATTCAGTGATTCTGTCTGCTGCATGTCTTCAGGTTTGGAATTGCATCCCTGAGCATCAAACGCCAAACTCGGGTGCTAGCTTGTGAACCTTGAAGCTGATGCTTTCCTCACTTTTGCCAGTGCCCAAGTAGAAGAGAGCTTGTGGTACTCAGCCTTCTGCAGATTTGCAGGTGTCCCATGCCCACATTAATTTTTCTTTTTGAAAAGAGTTTTTTAGCACGTTCCTGATATGCTGCCTATTCCATATGCTGGCGCATACTGCCCTCTCGTGGGTGTTTGTGGAAGGCTGCAACAGGTATTAGTATGTTTTTCCATCTGCAATTGCTTCCTTTGCTAACCTCACAGCATTTTGCACAGCTCAGTCGTTCTGACTTGTGCTATTTCAGATCTGATGCTGTGAGAGGGGGCAGCACGCTCTGGGTACCACAGAGGGTGTTGTGGTTGTAATCCCACTCTGGTGCTGGTTTGCCTGTTGGCAGTTTTACCTCTTCCACCTTCAGTTTGCCGCAGCATGTTTGGGGGAAGGGGGGTCAATGGGCAGGGGTGAGGATAACTTTTTCATTGCATGTATATAGGGTCTAATGCACATAAGCCCCAGCAGGGCCTCTGACAACTTTGGTAATGCAAATAAGCAAGCTAATCAAACCAATGACCCACACCCATATAAAACCAGTTGCATAATGATACCTTTTATCTCCCTGTGTTGCCCTTGAGTACTCTCTCCCTTGCCCTAATAGAGTAATGTGCTTGTGGAACTGAGGCATGTCTTGGTAAAAGGTTAAAAAATTATATATTTGTATATGTAAGCTGGAGGGATCTGCCAGGGGATGCTCTTCATATCTTTCCTTCCTCTCCACAGGCTGAGTCCAATAGAAACCATTCTGCAGGCTTTTTGAAATGTCTCAAGGAGTTCTTCTGTTGCCACTGCACTGTTTCAAGCATGTTTTTATCTGTGCCCTTCCCTGTGAAATTGTGTCTGTCTGCATGCATTGCAAAATAAGTAATGTTTTGGAATGAAGAGCTGTAGTTTGTGTAATGTTGCCTGTGTTGCTTTACCAGCTGGTGGAGGGAGCTTACTGCATTTGTCTTGTTTCATCAGACAGGCCTGTGGTTAAATCTGTTGCATCCCTGCAGCTCCTTCAGAATTTACTATAGAAGAACATATTTTTGTATGGGCATTTTTTTTTTTTAAGCCACCACTAATTCATTAAAAAAAGACAGGTATTAGCATTTGTTTTATCCTGATGAAAAGGGGATCTGTTTCCATTTGGAAACAATCTAGCCATGAAATAGCTTGTCACTCTCTTCAATTTTGTTCATTAATAACTATTAATCCTCCAGTATTGTATTTGGCGGGACATCAGACACACTTTGAGGTTGTTACTGAAGGACTTTGTATGTGCAATAACTAGTAATTTATAAGCTCTCTTTACAGTTGTTTAGCTTCTTGGAGCTCTACCTCAGAGTTTGGCTTCTATTTCCTTTCTGTATGTTTTGCTCTGGTTAATGAAAGGTTGCAGCAAGGAAGCATGGAAGGGAATGAGGGAGAGCAACCTGTCAACTCTGTTTCACAGTGTAATCCAGCATGCTTAGCAAAGGGAAGAACTCTCCATGTTTGAATGTCTGTCTTGTCTGATTTCAAATAGCAGGGCTAGAAGTGCTTGCAAGAGGTGTATTAGGTGTGGTTTTGAAACTTTGTCATGGAGACTCCAAAATCTCATAAACCATTCATCGTAAAACTTCTGCTACTATTAAAAACTGCTTCCTTTAGCACCTTCTTTCTTGCTGCAGCTGAAACAGTTCTTTATAATTTCCTCTTTGCAGGGTTTTTTTAGAGATTTGAAGAGCTGTTGTTGCACCTTCTCACCTTCTCTTGCAGACCTGCTTTTCTTGGAAAGTTGTTTTCTTTCTTGGCGTTCATGGTTAGTGCTTGTTGCTCACCAAGGGAGTGGCCGTGGTTTACCTTGGCCGTGGCATACATGTTCTGCCTAACCAAACGGTGAGTCTGAGTCCCTTTGGCAGAAGGAGATCTGTATGTCATCGTCCTGCCTTTACGTAGTTCTGGAGAAAATGACAGGCAGGGAAAGGCACATGGGGGACACACAGGCCATGGCTGTCCTGTGTGCCTGCTGAATGAGTGCAGGAGCAGAGGAGGCAAGTATGGTAAGAGTTGGATGCAGGAGCCATCTCTCATACCCAGCTGTATGCACCTGTGGCATGAGTCAGGAGCATTTCTCCTTTCCCCTGCTCTCACAAGCATGGGCAAAATCACGAGCATATCGCATGCTCGCTGGCTCACTGGCACGTGTTATACCTACCCATGGGAAGCAGGGAAGCTGGCTGCAGCAGGGGTTGAGGAGCCCTGGCCAAGGTGGTAAGGGTGTGAATAGCAGAGGAATGAATGCCACCCACTCGCTCGGATTCAAACCTGAAATGCAATAACCAGTTGATAAGCTGGTTTCTAGGTGTGTGAGAAAATGTTCTGTTTTCCAGTGGGATCTACCTGCTATTTCTCAACTTTCTTTCATGTTATAAGCACAGAATTGAACTTGATACATTTTTATGTTGCTGGCTCTAAGCCTCTTAAACCAGTGAATGCTTTTAGGTAGGAAGTGGGGGTTTCTAATACTGTGTATTGTCACTTCAGTTTTTGTGACTACGCCAATATCAGCTGTTGAGAAATCATGGCTCAGGCTGTGTAATCTGGCTTTTTTTGTTTCGTTGACTGGTTTCTGGGATTTTTTTTTTCCAGTCTACTTCCTTTCCTCTCCCTTGTACCTTTAGCATATACATCCATAAGACTTTCTAATGTTCATAGTAGTAGACAATCTTGGGACTTTGTTTTACACACAGATGGGAAGAAAAAGCAAAGTTACATGTGTGTCATCAGGTTTCTGCAGGTTCCCTGAAAAATTCGTGTATCCTTGCTGTAAGCTGCCTGTAAGGGAAATACTACTGCCTCCTCTGAAAAGAGACAGGAATGTGTCTGTCCTGATTGCTCAGTACTTGCTCGTGCGTGTCATGCTGGACATAGTGTGTGAAGTAGGTACGTAATAAGTGCTTTGGGAGAAGAAATGAGCTACCCGTTGCTGTAGTATACTTACAAGTGTGTTTCCTGTGTAGCAATGGGAAAAACCCTAATAGGATTATGGACAGTTGCAATACTGATGAGCCTAAATCTAATGTTCCTACAGTATTAGGGCAATGCAGTCACTTACCTGCTCTCAGTTAAGTTTGAAATTTCACATAATCTTATGGGTAGGTAAAGCATGCTCTGTGAAGCTGTGCTACTGCACGATGGGAGCTGCTTCAAGAAAATATGGGTAAGTGCCAGAAAATAATAAATAGCGATAATGTTGTGCTGGGGGAAAGAGAAAACTAAAGCAACATAAAAGGTGCCTTTAAATGCTTCCTGCTGAGCAGTGAATTAGTTCTGGCAAGCGAATGTGGTTTTGTGGTTAAAGACATCGTTGTGGCAGGTGTCTGGGTGGTGCTTTTAGTTAGCATTCAAAGTTATTTCTTAAGGTCAGAGCTAAACCTGGAGAAGCCATCTTTGGTACCATTAGGTTTGCATTTTTTTGTTGTGCAGTGGTTTCTTTGGAGGCAGTGGTTGTGAGAGCAAGGAAGCTTTAAAAGCAGCAGGTTTTCAGTCTTGACCATTAATATAAACTAAACTAAATATAAAATAAACTGGGCCTGGGAATTGTCCTCTACAATTGCCATTTGGCTAAGATTCTTGAAGGAATGGATTAACTGTAGACTGATTGACTACTAGACTGAGTTATTCTTTGTAGATGCTTGGACAAATTTTATCTGCTTTCTCCTACAGACTTGTAAGGTCCAGAACATCTGCTGCTACTTTCTGTGGGAAGAAGGGATGGAGATGCTTATTCACTGATAGATGAGTGGACCTTCCACAGCCTGTGCTGTGAAGTCTGAGCTCAGCAAGGTCTTTAAATATTGCCCTGTATATGGTCCTGTTCAGATAAAAACTCTTAGCTTGCTGTCTTGACCACTGTTCATCTCTGATCTCTGCACAATGAAAATGCAGATTAAAACTCATAGTGTCAGTACTGATTACAAGTGTGGTTACAGAATGAACTGCATCTAAGTATTGAAGAGCTGATACCTAAAGGGCTGACTTTGGAAGAGGTCTATTTGTTTCAGTTCCATGTTAATTGGCAGTGGGTATCTGAGCTGATTTCTTTTCAGCAGAAACCCAAGAGACGAGACTTAACAGGTGTAAAGGTGTTTTTCCTGAACTATGCTGGCATTCAGAAATAAAACCAGTTGTATCATCAGATTGTTTTGGGCAAACTTCTCTGTCCCAGCTTGGTTATTCCAAGTTCTCCTGGAATGGGAAGGCTGGGCGTGGCCACAGGAGGGCCAGTGCTAGCATGTTATGAAAAGAGCTCTTTCTGTGTCGGTTAGGAGGCAAAGGAGGGCTCATTTTTTTCCAGCTTCCAGCATGTGAAATACATTTAATATATGTGAAGATAGATTATGTAGTATTTTATAGGAAGCATCACTGATGTTCTTCCTGGCTCTGTAAAAGAGCGTTTATCCTCACCTTTTCCCATCTCAGCTTTTATTAGATTATTGTATTTCCTTACTAATTTGTCTGTAGTAGGATAATTTACAGTGTGCATGTCAGGATACATTAGCAGACTAGTTTACTTGTTGAAACTGTAGTGCTGCAAGGTAAGGTCCCAAACTTTGTGATTTAGGGGAAAAAAAAAAAAAATTGCTTAAAGATGATTAACTTTGCTTTGAGGGCATATGCTTTATGTGTATGCAAACTTTGTAAAGAAATGCAATTCATTGAAAACAACATGATTTGCAGAGTTTCAAGTGTTGAATTCAGAATTTGGTTGCTCTTGACTGCAAGCGGATGTATTTTTCCCCAAATACGTGTAGGTGGCACTGTTGGTCTATGTACAATGCCAGTATGCACAAGGTGGCTTTCTAGCAGTTTCTCAGACATTTTAAATTTGGGGTATTTGCACTGTGCAGCATTAGTTTTTGGTGGATGTTAGTATCTGTCTTTACAGGTGCTGCAGCATGCTTCCCCCTGGATACTCCCAGGCAGGATGCTAGAGGCACTGTCTGCTTCCAAACCCTGTGATTGCCTTGGTGTCAATCCATTTAGGGGAAGAGCACCACCTTACTTCAATCCTTGTGAGGGTTCTTTTGTGAAAACTAATTGAACAGGAGGTGATTAAATGAAGTTGATATAGCAAGATAGTATATAGGACTCAATAAAACCACTGGTTTTACCTTGCTTATACAGGAAGCAAAAAGCTAGTGATGCCTTATGGAGAAGGCTCCCAGGAATGACAGAGCGTCTCCAGGAAGGAAAAAACAGGGGGGAGGGAGTGGAGAAGCAGGGAGAAGTTGGAGCAGAAGCAACTGGAGGCAAGTGAGGGGGGAAAAACACAGTAGCTGTGTGAAGAAAAGGCCCGTGTATTCATCATTAACAGGAAAATAGCCTAAACCTATGTAAGTATTGTTTAACAGAAAAGTAGTTCTTTCATATTTGGTCAAATTCAGAATTGATTTTGCTGTCTTCGGGGAAGGATGTGGGCTAACTGCTTCTTTTCCTTTTCTTTCCCCTCAGTGTTCAGGACAAAAGTGGAGTGCTGGATCCTACATCCATCCCTCGCTTCATCCCAGAAATCACAGTTGGAGGCTCTGAATATGACAAAATCTATTATGACTATCGATCGGTAAGTAACATTGGAAGGGGAACAGTTGTATGATAGCCAGGCAGCTGTCCCTGCCAAAGTGTAAGCGTGTTCATAACTGTCCCGTGCACAGCCTGCGTGCCAGTCTCATGTACAGGGATACATGGTTCTAAGAGCATGTTCTGAAATTTGACCATTTCTCCACCTTTTCTGAAATCTAGCTTCTCCACAAGAAGAATAGTGAAACAAATGGCTTATTTCGTAAGCTGATTTTCTTTTTTGATCTTTGCATGTGGACTAAAGGATAAGTGGTTTTCATTTGTTTTTGTTTCTCCTGCCCTGATTAGTCTCTGGCCTCTGAAATCTAAAATAATCCTTTGAGTCAAACAAAAAAATTGGAAACCCATGGCGACTTCTATAAAGAAGACCGCTTATAAAACGCTGAGGGGGAGGGGGTGTTTTTTCTGGAGTAGGCTGAGGAGGTACGAATGTTACATTGCTTCTCAAAACTCTTGTTGCTTTAAATAGTGTGTTTCTGTATGTGGGCACACATCCAAAGCCTGTTGTGGCCCAGCGCTCTCTTACACCTCATGCAGGCTCCCACACAATGTTTTAATTAGCTGCTCGCCTTTCTGGTTCTGGAGACAACGGCTTCCAATTGATTTAGCACTTTGCCCTATCGCTTATTGTTATTTAGCTGGCATGGGGTCCTCTCGCACCATGTGGTCTTTTCCTGAGGCCCACGTATTGTAAATTCTCATTACAGAAATTGTGGAACTGATTGACAATTAATACGGATTAGACAAACTGAAGGTACAGGTGATGGTTTATTTTTCAAGTTGTGTTGAAATCTTCATTGCTGTTGTTTTCAAGCAATCACTGAAGACAAAGGAAAGTCTATCTAAATTGTTGTAAACCGTGATTTTCATAGTCAAAACACTATCATTTTTCTGGTTCTCTTAGTATACAGTGTCTTACTGAAATTCAGATTTTAAGATACAGGTTTGTGGAATTGTTTGGAAACCCTGAGCTACCAATGTTTTTGTCTGCAATAGTCAGTTCAGAAGTCCCTGTGAATATTCAACATAGTTAGCTGAGGAGGAACAAATGATGTAGTGGAGAGGCTCCTGGATTCACACTGTTCTGCCTTGTTTGAGATCTAGTCTTTCCAGCTTGTAAAAAGTGGCTAAAGGTTAAAGCAGCAGAAAGCATCTTGGTACTCCTTGAGGTTGTCCTCAAGGGTTTGAAAACAAGGGTGTCCTTGGGGTTTGAAAACTCCCTGGTCCATGTAAGAAATTCCTACAAAAATTTTGTGCTTCACATTTTTAAGTCCAAAACTTAGAGCTCAGACTAAGGATTTTTGGAGTCCTTCACTCCAAGAGACGTCTGTGCGTGTGTAGCACATATTTCAGAAGGATCTGCTGCATGACTTGTCGCCAGCATGCAACATCCATCTGTACTGACAGTGCCTTTCTTCCCAAAGATGATAGGGTTTTTTGGCTGAAATGTCACTTTGCAGTGGAGCTGGGAATTATTGAGGCTGCCTGACACACAGCTAGATGTGACCTCGATGCTGTGTGCTGAGAACCAGGGGTAATACTTCTGAAAGCCTTTTTTCTCTGACTGTACAACAGCACATTCCTCTCTGTGCTGGCAAGAAACTGAGAATGCCCTGGCTCATCAAATAGCTGGCTTCCAGGAAAAATTGTGACTTGCCTTGCAGATGCAGCAAAGAGATGCTTAGGACTAGGAATATGAATACCTGGGGAGGAGAGCTGGGCTCTTGGACTGGCCTTCCTGATGTTGGTTAGTTGACAGCAGAAGCTGAGCACTGCCAGTGCAAAAAAAACACTGCCAAAATATAATCTCCCTTCTGCCGGCATGCTTTTAGGCCCTGATTCAGGAATGTACTGTGGAAAGTGATAATGTTATTTGGAATAAGAAGGAGTTGTACATTTCATGAAGCTTTCTGTTAAATTCAGGCAATGCTAGCTGCTGTTTTTCCTCTCTTCTGAATGCTTAGACACTTGTAATCTTTCTGGGATGAGGGGTATCTATGGGGAAGGTGCACAGTGCAAAAGATGCTGAGTTTTCCTACTTTCCGTAAGCTTCTAGAAGGGGAAACACAAAGCCATCCCCACCCACTGTTTTATGTTCTAAGAATTATGTTCTTTGCGTTGAAGCTTTGAAGATCTGTGTTTTTCCCTTCAACTTTGTTTAGCAAATGAAGGTGTGAATTTCTTTGTAAGGCAAGGCTTATACTCAGAAGTAATACAGCATGAGACCGGTGCAGGCAGGAAAAGCAGACAAACTTCTAGACATACAAATCTTGGCTATGAGGTTGATGGGTTGAGAAGGAATCGTAAGGCCTTGCCTTGCCCATGTCTATGCAGGGATGGCTACAGCTGTGCTACCACTTTTTCATTTGAAGACAGATAAAGATTTTAGGCTCACATGACTTGTAAATAAAGACTTAATTATGGTATAATTACAGAACTTTAACTCTTCCTTGTGGGAAATATGTGCTTTTAAAGTTAGTGTAATGATGTTTACCACATAAATACAATGATTTGCGTAGGGGATTTTTTCCTCGGCAGTCCTATAACTAGTCATAAATCCTTGATCATACCAATAGGCAGCTAACTGCTGTGCTTTTCAGTTGCGTGCACACAACTCATGCTGCCTAATAATGGTGGGTTTTGGGGATTTGCAAATTCCAGGCAGAAGCTGGGTTTTGTTCAAAATATTCATTAGTCAGAAGCAACTAAGAAGCAGGAAACACTCTTTGGAGTCCAAGATTTTAGTATGTGTGCCTTTCTGTGAAATAATGAGGTAGCCACATACAGCTCTGAATACTAGAAACTTGTTTTTTTAAGTATATCCTCTGAATTTCTTCTGTAAATGTTCTTTTCACATGTGAGGAGGTGGCTTTCTGCCTCCTTCTCTTACCATGAAGTCATCTGGCAGGCTTCAGCCATTCTGTTCAGGCATTCATAAACTTCTAAAGATGCTTTTCTGGCAAGGGAAAAGTAACCTTTTAGTCAGGTTCTGTAGATCAGAGATAAGCATGTTCATTCTTAAGTGAAGCAACATTATTTTAGGAACTGTCAGACTAGTAAAGACTTGACTACTCTTTTTTCATAACAACTGCTGTATCTCTTTGCTTTCTTCCAACTGCGCACAATCCCCACGGATAATGCTCCAAACTCCATGTGCGCCCTGTGAAGCTGGAGCACTTAGGCAGATGTGTTTGCAGAGAAGACGAAAACAAATGGTTCTGTTTAATGGTATCAATGTACTTATAATGTACTTATGTACTTCACACTCCGGAATGCTGTTGGCAAGTCCTGCTGAATCTCCTAGGGGTGGTGGAAAAAGGCTTCTTTTACGTGCATGCTCTCTTCTGTAGACATAGAAGTGCAGCTGCATAAGATTCATACTTAAGCCACCACCTACATCTTCACCTCTTGAAAACAAAGCCAGAGAACTTTAAAATAGTCTTAGCTACCTCTCCCTTCACTGCAGATTGTAAGGAAATGATCAGCATTTCATTTATATAAAAAAAAAAAAAAAAAAAAAAAAAGGTCTTGCTTATCACTCAAAGTGTACCAGAGCTTGGAGTCTAGTACTTGCTGGTGGTTACTCAAGCACTGGAGTGGAGAATTCTTTCACTAGAGCAGATGAAAACAAAATGGTTAAAACCTAGTCTCCTTTCCCATTTCATCAGCCCTAGCAGAAAGCTTTTGTGCTAGCCCACTCACCCTGACCCTGGTTCAGGTAACCCAGCTCCTCTGTCCAGTGGCTTACCCCACCATCTTAAAAACAAGCCTAAGAAATCCTGAAGGATAAAAAGGCTGTTTTCAGTAGTATGATAAAAACATCTCATGCTCATTGTTTGTTGGGGTTTTGGGCTTTTTCCCATCCTTTCTCTGGAGGGGTAAGATTGTGCAGTGGGAGGAGTATCCTAGCTTCTACATTTCTTTAAGTGTATGTGCTGGTGTGTGTATTAAGGAAAATGACTGGATGCTTGGACACACAGATTCTTTTTCAGACAAGACAGCCTTTTGTACTAAAGCAAAATCTATAGCAAATGTATTATCTTTTGTTAGTTTAACTTACACAATTAGAAAAAAGTAAGTCAGGGATATGTACCTTACCCTTGAAGCAGACAGTTATGACGAATTGTTTGAAGAATTTTTTCCACACTCTTGAACTACCTTCAAAGCCACTTCCTATCCCAGTATGACTTGGAGCTCCAGTGTGTCCAGCATGTGCCTGTGTGTAGGGTTTTCTTAGATCAGTTTTAGTTGCATCTTTCAATCTGAAGTGTCCTTTTGCTCTTGCACTGAAATAGCGAGCCACATGCTTCCCTTCCTTTCTTTACTCTTACTGCTTTTCCCCACCATGCACTGTCTATTTGCTGATCCTGTCACACTTCAGCTCCCATCCATCAGCTCCTTTCCTTGATGATTTTCATTGTCCTTCTTCAAACCATTGAATTGTGCAGTGTCACTTTCTGCAATGAGATAAACTTTGCATGTGTGCCATGTTCACCACATCAGGAAAGCTGAGGCTTATTCGGCCTAATAATGATTCTGTTTTGTCCACCCATGTCAGTGCAGCTCCATAGTAAACAGACAAGATGAGTGTCTGAGATTTTTCTGCGTAACATTTAACTCATTAGGAAAGCAAATAAGTATGCCACTGGAAGGAAAAGGAGGCTCTCGTTTTATTTTCCCTACACTTTTCCCTTGGTGGAAGACTGGTTTTGGAATACACAGATGCTGACCGTGAGGCAAGGAAAGCCTGAGCTAGTCAAAGACCTCATTACTGCTGTGAGGTACAGTCTGGCTCCCATAACTGTTTCTGACAAGTCCCTTCAGTTTGCTAGCCTAGAAGGGATTTATTTGTTTTATTTTTGGACTAGTTTTATGCTAGATTGCCAAACTGAAGGGGTTGCTGGGGTTAGGTGAATACTGGAGCTGTTGAAGGGACGTAGCAGCAGTGTGTGGCGGGGGTGGGATGGCTGCCTTTCTACAGCAGCTGCACTGACTCAGCTGACGTGTCAAGCTTCATCTTTGTATCCTGCTCCTCATCCTCCTCTCTTCTGACCCAGGACTTGGGAGTGGGTGGCCTGCAGTTTTGTGTAGCAGCAAGTGGAGAAGAGGCAACAGGTTGCAGGGCAGGAGAGCCCCATGCTTTTTCCCCAGCCTTTTTATTACCTTCTTTTTCGTAAGGATGCAGCCTTAGAAGGAGAAATCCGCAAGTGTGTAATGTCTGCCATGCCTCCAGTTATTAAGGTGGTTGCAGGGAAATAACTGTAACACAGCAAGCTTTTGAAAGATGGGAAGGTGAACCTGCAGCTCTAGTCAACTCTTAGCGTCACAACCCAAAAATAATAGTATTGTAAGGGAATATATTTATAATGTGAAAATCATAACTAGCCCAAAAGGGAAGACTTTCTCCAGGTTTGACATGGCCCAAGTTACATGTGAAGTGCAGCCCTGACACTTCTTGGCAGCTGTGGTTGCAAGGTGCTGAAGATGGCAGCTGTCAAATGGTGAGGGATTAGGAAGTCCTTTAGCCTTCCCATCTCATCTGAGAGTGCAGAGCACTCCTGGTTTACACACAAATCTCCCATTTAAAATACCCTGAACTACGAAATAAATAGTTGAGCTTTCAGGAAGCCAGAGTCTGAATCAACAACAGGGAGCGTTTGTGCTCCTTGGGTCACTGAGGTTTAATGTGGTGATACTGTGCAGTGGGGTCCTCAACATCTTGACCTTTGGCTGCAGATTTTGGGTTGCAAGAAAAGCTGCAGGTTTCTTTAAAAAAAAAATAAAATAAAATCAACCCATAACAAACAAACAAAAAACCCCAAACAAACCCCAACAAAACAAATACCCTTTGACCTATTCTACTTGTTTGTACAGAGGACATTATCCATGCATACATATAAAGTAAAACTGCAGCAATAAGCCTTATCTAAGCCATGAATCGTCTTCCATGGTACTCTTGCCTTTGCGGAAGTAGGGAGGTTAGGATATCTTTGTTCTCCATGTTTGTGATTGTTACCATAGCGGCTGTCTTTGATACAATCTTCTGTTTTCTCTCTCCTGACATTTTTTCTTGGCTTGATGAAGATTTTGGTTTTTCAGGATCAAGGTCTCTCTTCCTAATTCTTACTTTAATGGTGTTTTTTGACAGCTGTAATGACTCGCCCTGTCAGCTTTTGAGTCCAGGAAGGAATGAAAGCAGACACACAATAAATTAGGAAAGGCTTAATTTAAGATTTTTTTTCTGTTTTATCCCTGCAAAATATTTTTAGCCCTTTCTAAAGTAACAAGATGTTGTCTGGCTAAATATTGGTAAGACCTGAAGAACCTGAAGAATAATTAAAACCTAGGAATGACAGAGTTGTTCCTGAAGGGTACCTGGAAAAGGTGGGAATAGGCATGTGATCTCCTTCTCTTCCCAACCTTCCCACTCCTCCTTCACTCTCACTAATCTTGTATGTATGGAGGCAGTGTGAGAGCAGCCCCTCTTTTGCTTTAGAAACATGTCTCTATGCTGCTTCCCTTAAAATATCATGGGCATTTGGCAGGGATATCTGTCCCAGATACAGCAGGGGGGAAGGAACCTGAGAGACCTTGGGACTATCTCAAATCTTGATCTTGGTAGCTGTGTCTGGTTTGTTTTAGATGACAGACCATGCTGTCCCAGGCACTGGGTACCTACGTAAATCAAAAAGACAGCAAAATCCCACTGGCATTAAAATAATCCATTTCAAACTTGACAGTCTGCCACTGATCCCTGTGAAAGAAAACACTTTTTTTTTGTGGGAATGCATCCTCCTCTACACCAAACCCCTCTCAATTCCATACCCATGTAGGAATGTAATCTCCAGGCTAGACTTCTATTAATTAAAAAAAACTAACCAAAACAAAAATCAAGAAACAACAAAAACACAACCCAAGGAAAATAGCTCAGAAAAAAGATCTTTTGTTAGTGATTAAGCAAAGTGGAGAAAAGTTGCAGGTGAACTGTTCCAACTCCACTCTTCCACATCTCCTAGGAAACTTTAATTAAAAAAAAAAAAAACAAACCAGCCCTCAGGATGGTTTCATCGTGGTATCTGGTATTGAAAATCATGCTCTAGATCAGGAAAAGGTTTTGGCAAATCTGCAAGAAGGATAGTTGGATTTATTTTTCGCTCTCCCTGCTTCGCTTCAGCTTCTCTGTGGTAACATCTCCATGCGCCTTAAGCTGTGAAATAGTGTCAGTTTGAGGTGCTTTAACTGCGCTGGATGGTGGTACAGTTTTGGTTGGGATGGCAAATCTTCCTTGTTTCCTGATAGCATTTTTATGTTGAGAAGTGCTTTTGGGCTTTTTAATGTAGAACTGGCTTTGCCAAGACCTGCTGCTACCTTGAGTAATGTAACGAGGAAAGCTTTTGTGAGAAGGTTTCTGGTTTTTACCTGTCCAGTTAAAAAAGCAAGCCTACAGTTAGGATAACACTTCATCTGCCTTGGATATAGCTACCTGGCTTTTTCCTGTGGTGGGTTTGCACTCTGTAGTGGATAACTGGCATTTCTAATATATTTGCTGAGAAAAAACAAAGTAGATATTCTGTCACTCAGGTAAGTAGGCACTGTGGAAAAAAATGCAACAAAATATTTAGCTGTACCCTGTTTCCTTATTCTTGACTATCTTGCAAATGCAAGGCTGAAGATATATGTTAGATTGCTTATGGTGTTTGTAGTTGTTCAAATTGTCATAAATTCATTTCTACAAACCAGATTTCTGCTTAAACTAATGTTGCTTGAAATAAAAAAATACTTATGCTTTAAAGAAATATGGTGTGTCCTCCTTATGGACACTTCTCTTTCCAAAAGATTTCTACTGTCTTATCTGTTTTAATTAATGAATGAAGGGTAGGACAACATTCATTAAACAATTTGAGCAAATTGGAATTGTTTTAACCTCAGTTCAGTAAAGCTTTTGAGTACTGGCTATAATGAATGTTAACAGCATTAAGGCTTTTGATTGGGTAAAGAATAGCAGGAGTCAAGCTGTAAACAAACACCTATCTATGCTGGTCCTTTGGAAACCAAACCATATACACTTCGAATGTCTGTCGGGAGGGTATTACACCGCCCTCAATTTTTAGCTCTGGAACATAGGAACCAAGTCCTTCCAGAACACAGCCAATATAGAAAGCTGCATGTTCCTAAATTCTCTCAGATTTTAGCTGTGTGCCCAACAACAAACACTGACAACAAACTTCTGGAAGTTGGGATTTCTACTGGAAAAAGCAGTAGTCTTTGCTAACAGCAGTGATGGAAGGTGCTATTATTATGCCTGTTATAAACAGCCACTAAATGACAAGGTTTGGATATTGATGAATGAGCCCATGCTTGTAGAGTAATGACTCTGTTTTTAAGTGCTTTTTGATCAGCACTGCTCAAAACATGCTATTTATAGATCTATCTTAGCTGTGGAGCCCAGCCATTAGTAGAAAGCAGTACAGGAATAAAAGGAAAAGATGGTAATCCTTTTTGCTTCTGAAATGTTGGAAAACAAGACAGGCTCTAAACTGATGGATGTAGACCTTTTCAGATTATTAAAACTCTCCAGAGCTCTACCTGTAACATGTCTGGCTTGAAATTATTTTGAGGAGCTGTGAAATGCAGCCACAGCATATAGCAAACAGCTGGCTGAAGCTGTTTGTTGCTATTCTGCAGCCTATACCACTTTATAGGGCTTTTCATCATGTTTATAGTTTTGTCAGACACTTCTGTGGCAGAGTTCTTAATTTAACTGATGAGATGATCTTGTTTTCATCTTTTTATGTTCTTTTAAAGTTAAGCGGTTTCATTCCTTTGAGCTGGCTCTACCTTTGGGTACAGTTCACTTCATTAGTTTCATGCTCTGTGTGGTGGATTTTATCACATACTTCTTGAGATAATCCTTGCCTGCCAACTTTAAGTTCTGCACAGTGTAATGCAGGAGACCAAAACTTGATTCACCGTCTCATCCATTTCCATGGAGTGGAAAAAACTGTTACTTGACAGTGACCTTGCAGGAGCTCATACTTACCTCTTGCTGAAAGGATGTGTGTGAGCTGTTGGACTTGTCTAGTGGGATCTCTGTTCCTGTCTGCTTGTTCAGTGCTGCTGCAGTTGTAAGCTCTTGAGAGCAGAGACCTAATTCTTGTCTTGCAAAGTATGTGTCTAGGTGGCTGCTGTGATAACAATGTGGCTTTTGTTACTCTTCTGGGAAAGATGGTTCAACCTTGGTGTGATAGTCAACTGCTTTTTCTGCCACTTGCTGCTGGACAAACCTGTTGGTGGCTCCATAGGTCTCTTCGGACTGATGTTAATGAAAAACCTAAGAGGGTCTGAAGGGATTTATTTGACCCCTGTATGCTATTCCTATGCCTGTGGAAATGTGGTGTTAATAATTAATCATCCGTAATAGGTTGTGCTGCTATTATTTTGAATGTAGCCATTAAGTTATATAGGTTATATATAACCAAGTTCTTTGGACTTACTCAAGTGTGATTTGAATGCTCCATGTGTGTTACCTTCATGTGAACGTGCTAACTTGCAAATGATGTGGCCTTGCTGATTTTCATTATAGTTCTGATTGGGAAACTTACTCATAATGCACAAGTCTTGTGGAAAATGCAAGTCACTTCCAAGTACTTGCCTGGTTTCCTGTCAAGACTGTCTAAATTTTGTCAGCAGTATCCTTCAGCAAGGACTCCTTCAAGCTATTGGCTTTGTTTGATAGCACCTGTATCTTGTACTGGAAGAGACAATTAATATGCAGCCCCTCTTTGTGTTCTTCTGGCAAGTTATGCAGAGTTTTTTCCTATTGGCATTCCATCATCTCTTTTTCTAGGCTAGACTATTTACTTCTGGCTGTAATATCAGCAGATTCAGGGCTGGCCACTTGTTCCCATCCCTGCCCTTGCGCTGCCTAAGCAGTGGTGGGCAGAACAGGCTGGGAACTTCAGCTAGGTGCAGTTTGCAGCACCAACTTAACCATTTGTTGTCACTGAAAGAAGTGCATCCTACCACTTGCCTTGCATCCCCAAATCTTCCCTGGTGCTCCCACCACTCTTCTTTGCAGTGGTCTGGTATGTGTTTGGCTGACTGGGCTTGCAGAGTCACCGAAAACGCACCCAGCCAGAAGGAGTGAATAGCTTCTTGCTGGGCAAGAGGGTTGACTGAGCTTGTGGAATGATCCAGCAAAGCTGCAGAGCTGGCTTGGAGTGTGCAGCAGAGAGATGAGAGGATGGGTACTGTAGGACCTCTTTTTGTTGGCATCATGCTTATTCAGTCCATTCAGCTGCACTGTGTGACATTGCAGCAACACTTTTTATTTGGCCGTTTCCATCTAGGCTCCTCGTGGTGCTGAGCAAATGCTTGTTCTGGCAGGAGGTGGGCATGCGAGGAGCTGGAGGAAGGGCAGAAGATCACAAGAACAGAAATTACTCCTGTTCCAGTATTTTTCCAAGTGCTCACTAAGTACTAAGAGATCACCAGCTTCCTCCACTCTGGGGTAGACCTGCCTTGTTCCTAGCTGTGCAGCTCTTTTACTACGGTCACAGCTGTAAAATACGAGCTTTGAAGAGCCCATTCCTGGGAAGTCGTCTGTGTTACTTGTACTTTGTGCAGATGGCATGCAGAACATAAATTCACATCATTCTGCTTGCTAGGTAATATGGGATTTGTTTACTGTGCCTTCCTATTCCCATTTTTTTTGGCTCTTTTGAAAGCTTGGCTGTAACATATCCCAAAACTCGACTGCTTTTGCCAAGGCCCACTGTGAACGATGGAGTATGGATGAATACTTATTATAAAATTTGCTTTGATGTATTGCATGTCTTTAACCAAAGGCACATGGGGAATTTGTTTTGGACAATGAATTTTAATTCTGTTGGGATTGATATTGTATCTTTTAAAGACAGCAGATTTACCCAGAAATGAAATTGTAAACTCCTGTATTTTCCCAGAGAGCTCCTGTTGCTTTAATAATCTAGTTATCTGGGAATCTCTTGAAGTATCAAAGGGCCAATTATGTGCTGCCTGGAGAGGACTAGGGAGAGCTGTTTTTGTGCTAGAATTAATACATACAGGCTGGTCACAGGAGGTCTGATGTCCTCCCTCGCTCACCACTGTAAGTTTGCAGGACAGAGATAGTAATCATTTATTTTCATCTCACATCTCCTCTTTGCTCAGCAGGAGTAACTCTTTAACAGGACTGCATGGTTTCTTCTGATATTTAGACAAGACATTAAAGAAGACTTTAAATAAAAAAACCTTAGAAAAAACAGTCACGAATGGCTTGTAATGGCTTGTGACAAGGCAGGGTGGGGAATGTCTCACAAAGGAGGTAGGAGTCTTTTGTTAGCCTGATGTTTTAGGGAAAGAAGGGCCTTATTTTCTGACCTTCAAATTAAAAAAAAATAAACACCCACCCCCCCTTCCCCTTCCTTAGAACAACAGTCTTCATCCTGGATTAAATAGCTGGTTTTGTGGCCTGAGTATAGATTTCATCAAGAGTGGGTCTTGCTTCTCTCTGCAGGGGCAACCGTCTCAAACAGGATAGCCTTACATTTTTTTGAAAGGAAAAATCATCAGGACAAGTCAGGGGTCTTGTGTGAAACCAGTGTTTGTGTGGAGATGAGCAGATAGATGATCTGTGGTTAATTATTTGTACAAACTGCCAGCAGATAGCTTATTTTTAAAGTAAGAGTTTTGTTGTAGCATCTTTTCTTGCTTCAGACTTTCTCACAAAACTAATTTGCTTTTTCATGGTGGTTTGCTTCTTGATTCCAGTATTGTATCTCAAAGGTGAACACTGTTGTCTCTCTCTCTCTCATCATTCCTGGGATAGGAAGAGAGGTTCTGGAAATAGACTCTGCTTTTGGAACTAGGATGTAACCATCTCTGGCATTCCAGGTTATGGTCAGTACTTTCCAAAGGGAACTGCTTTAACATCTGAGACTCAGAGGCTGAAACACGCCTACATCTGTTTCTTCCATAGGATCACTCAGTTCAGAGTAAATGCCAAAGTAGGTACTTTATGCACTCATCCTGTCGCTGGCAGGTTTTGTTCTGTGGCTTAGTGAGCTGGTGGGTACGGAGCCTGCTTTATGTTTATTCAGGCTGAAACTGCACTAAAAATTTTGCAAAGCAGGTTGTTAGGAGATGATTTTGATGACAGCGTAGTTGGCACACTTGTGGTGAGTTTTGTGTCATGTAAGTGTGCTTTTGCTGACCTGATGCAGCCCGCTTGGTCTGGAGGAGTGCTTTCCTTGCCTGCAGAGAGAGCACATACACTGTGTAAGGGGAATTTGCTATTTTAACCGTACTGGCATGCTTTCACTGGTAGTCCTTTGTGCTGCGTCTGTAATCCCTTAAAATGGCTGCTACTTAAACAGCCTCTTTTCCTAAATCTTTAAAACTGAAGGTAGAATGGATTGGCCACCAAATTTTGTCTGCATTGCTGCCTGAATGCTTTTGCATTGTGGCTGCACAAGCAGCAGGCTGAGGGGGCCAGGCTTGGCTTTCCATCCTGGTGCATGATCTGCACAGCTGTGCATGTCCTCTTCCTCGAGAACCCTTGGGGAAAGCTTTGGTTGTGAAACATAAGTTTGGTTGGCTAGATGGACTACCAGGGAGGGGGTTGTGTTCTTCAGTGTTCTCATGTCCTTTCACAGACTCGGGAGTAACAAATCCTCCTCTCTGAGTCTAGACACAACTCCTTGAACTCCCAAATACCAAGACTGTTGAGGCTACTGCTGTTTGCCTCCATTTGCTCTCAGTGATAATTTGCTTTCCCTCCCTGGTGAGGGTGCAGACCATCCAGCTTTCCTTTGATATCTTTTTCCCAGTGCTCTAGTATATCTGATGTCCCCCTCCTAGTGCTCCAGTTCATCCAGCCTTTGTCTGCAATGCATGTCTTGGTTTGCAAGGCTCAGACTGCTCCTTGCATGATCTTCTTGTGACCTGTACAACCAGCCAAAGCTCTTGAAAAGCTGCCATAAGGAAAGGCTACCTGCTGTGGTCCCCAGCCCTCTGCTGTCTCGTGTACAGTGAGGTGCAGCAAGCTGTATGGAGGGGTGACTTCATATGGCAGCACCATGGTTCCTTGAGCCCTGGTTTGGGAACCATGGGTACAGAAGGGTTGGTCAGGCTAACCTCCGTGTCCAAGCTGCCTAGGCAGAGGCTGCTGCCAGCAGCATTAAGGGTCTGTACAGAAGAGTTGCAGCCTGAAAGATCAGTGAGGCTCAGAGGCAGCAAGTGAAGGCTGTTGCTTAGGTCCCAGGGTACTTGTGAAATTTGGGTAGGGGTTTCAAGAAACTTCATTTTTTCCAGCAAGTAGTGGTTACTGGCTTTGCTTATGAAGACAGGCAGCTATTGCTTTTGATTTAAGGAAGTTAAGTTCAGCTCTTGAAGGCTAAATATTTGATTTCATTTGAATGGCTGTTGTGGTTTGACCTCAGAGGGCTACTGAGCACCATGCAGCTGCTTGCTTCTCCCTCCCCTGCTACCAAAAAACCTCTGCAAACCAGGACAGTGGTTTAATGTAGTAATTAACTCAGTATTTCATGCATGAAATTTTTCATGTATTTAATAGAGTGTACCTATTTTGGCATGAGATTCTGACTGATTCAATTCCTCTACTACATACTACAATTAGAGGGGTCTTCTCTTACTAAAACTGGAAACAAGGGTGTGTAGGGGAGAAGTGTTGGATGCATCCAGGTGGAGTATGCTGTTGTACTGTTGAGATTACTGGCCTAGTTTTCATATATATTATGTCATAGTGTTTTTTGTGGGCCCCCCTTCAGCTGCACAGCTCAGTTTTTTTTCAAAGGGACTGGTTTTTCTGTAAGTTTTAATCATTATGGTGTAAAAACATATTTCATGTTGCACTTATGCAGATACCACGAGGCACTTCATAAGGAATCTAAAAATTTCCATAAAGAATGAAAAGAGAAATTTTTCTGACTGAACTTTCTGTTTTCTCTAGCTTCCTGGTCGCAATTTTAGACAAGGCTACAATGCTGATGTTGGTGACAAGTGGATCTGGCTGAAATGAAATCTGCTCCCTAGGAGTCCTAACCATGATGGACCACAGAACTTGAGTGAAGAAGCAGCTGAGTTCAGTTTGCCTGCTGAAGAAAATTCTGGTTAAATCATCTTCTAGCTACAGCATAAGACAATAGACTCCTAGAAGGGAAATCACATTATTCTGGTTTGTTCTTCACTGATGAATTCAGGGTGCTTTGTCTTTAGATGTCAGTCAATGTGTGATAGCAAAGTGATCTGGTATTACAGGGGCAGACTTGATCTTCAGACCATTGCTGAACTGTCTCTTCATCAAGACTGTGGCATATTATTATACAGGATTATTGTTGTTTTGTTAAATCAAGATAAATTAAACTTGTATCCTCCTGGCTCTTGCAAAGTGAATTTCTTGCTCTGTCATGCGTGATGCTTTATTAGTTTCATTAGAAGAGTGCACATGCTGAAAAAAAAAAATGCACTTGCATCATTTTCTGAAAGCCTCTTACTGGACATCAACATCAAAGCAGGCAAGGATAAAGAAGTTCATTGAAAGAAGAAAATAAGTGTTGGTCTATTTTAAACAACAAAATATCTGTGCTTAGAAGTGTAAAAAGATATTCAAAATAATTGCTAGCATTTGTACTCATAGCTTCTTCCTCTGAATGGATTCTAAAGATCAAAATTGTTGAGTATAAAAGACAAACATAATTATTTTGCAAGTCCCTGAAAGTCCAAGCTGGAGTTCTTTTTAAAGAAATGATTCATTTGGTATTAGTTAGTCACAGAAATGAGGCACCTTGGCCTTGGTTCAAGCAATGCTGTCCAGATTTAGTCTGCAGTAATTCTGCGTTTCCAGCAAGGGGCTAACTACTTCAATCACTCAGTAAAAATGCTGCCAGGCATTCCAGTATTCAGGGCAGTGCCTTTGATTTAAGCAGCCAGGTCTTGCCCATGCCCTTCCCATATCAAAACTAGTATGAAAAGACTCCTTTAACAAGAGCTTTGGGGGCCTGGTTAGATACTGAAATGAATGAGCAGTACGATAGAAATGTGGCTCTTCTCGCTGATCTTTTAGTTCTCTCTTTCCATGTTTTATGGCTTTTATAGTTTCCCTTCTGGCTGCAAGAGGAATGGCTGTTTTGGTGCCACTATGGCACACCACAATAATGCAGCTGGTGGCTTCACAGTGATACGTAAATGTTGGAGTTTAAGGCCAGCATCGTGCCTTGGACTTGTGTGGAAATGCAACAGAACTGGTGTAGTCAGTCCTGCAAGGCTTTGTATTTTTTTGAACTGTTGCAAGATCTTTGAGTTTTTAACCTTCCAGAGGCTGGTTGTCAGAGTGGTGGACCTATGGATGTTGCAGCTCAGCAGTCTGCTTCCTTATTTTGTGTCTACCCCAGGAAGGTGCATCTTAGTGCTCTTATGCCTGAGGACCTGTACCCCTGTACTTGGCACTGGTGAGGCTGCCCTTTGACTGGGTTCAGTTTTGGGCCCCTCACTCCAAAAAGGCCATGGAATGACTTGAGTGTGTCCAGAGAAGGGCAACGGAGCTGGTGCAGGGTCTGGAGCACAGGTCTGATGGGAGCAGCTGAGGGAACTGGGGGGGTTTAATCTGGAGAAGAGGAGGCTGAGGGGAGACCTCATGGCCCTCTACAGCTCCCTGAAAGGAGGGTGCAGAGAGCTGGGGATGAGTCATTTGACGCTCAAGTGACCCTCAAGGAACCAGCGCCAGGACAAGAGGGAATGGCCTCAAGCTGTGCCAGGGCAGGGTCAGACTGGCTCTTAAGAAGCATTTCTTTCCAGAAGGGGCTGTTGGGCGTTGGAATGGGCTGCCCAGGGCAGGGGGGGAGTCCCCGTCCCTGGAGGGGTTGAAGAGTTGACCCAGTGCTGAGGGATCTGGTGGAGTTGGGAACGGTCAGTGTGAGGTTCATGGTTGGACCGGAGGAGCTTCAAGGTCTTTTCCAACCTGAATGATTCTGTGAGGTGAAAAGAACATCTGCTGTGTCTAAGTTCCCTGTAGAGTAGTCCAGATCTGTTTTCACAGGTGTCCTCCATCCCAGTATTGCTGTGTTCTCTGAGTGCTGTAATTCACTTGGCAATGTGTGTGCAACCTGATGTTGGATCTCCTAGAAAGGTGTTTTGTGCTGTGTGTGGTGCTGGTTTGTGTTCAACTTTGCCATAGTGGGGTGCAGAGCGTTTAAGAGCTTTCCCTGCCTGCTCCAGCAGCACACTGAGAGCTGAGCTTTGAATGTAAAGGAGTTTAATTCCAGTCAGGAAAAGCAGTGTTGGCTTGTATGGCAAGCAGCGTGGTATGACAAAATGCGTGTTGAGCATACTTTCTTATCCTGGTTTTAACTCTGCTTTAAAAGTAAAACTGTTTATAAACTAAATCTGTGAAGGAAATAACTTTCTCTCCCCTTGCTGTAGGAAGGAGTGTTAGCTGTGTTTTTCTCTCCCCTCCTTCCCACTCCAACACCTCAAAAAAACATCTCTTAGCAAACCAGCTGTAAAATTTTTGGCTTTTGAAGACTGTGCTCTGCCAGTTGGATGAATTTATCTCCAGTTCTTTATTAGATTGAAGCAGATAAAATGGCTCAAGTCCTCTCCACGCCTCTGTGTAGGTGTGCATGTGATATCATCTGTGGTCAGTCCTCTTATTCTATTGCCTGTGTTAATGCATGGAGAAGTTTGCCTCTTGCCCATTGTGTCCTGTGTTTGATTCTGCCTGCTTTATGAAGGCAGATTCCCTGGGAACAGTGGCATTTCATTTATAGTCATCAGCCACGTTTTATAGGCAGAATTACCAGCTTTCCCAATGTCTGCAGTTGATCAGTCCAGAAGTCCAGTGTCTAACTCTCTCTTGGGTTCACTTCTTGGTTGCACAGGACGGGTGAAAGGAAATAGGAGGTGGGTGGTAATGGATCCTGTCACAAAAACAAAGGCTTGATATGCTGCAGCCTCCGATGAGGTGGTGAAGATTGCCTCTCAGCCTCAGGAACCTGTGATTTCATGCCAAGGCTTGTCCCACTCTTAAAAACTTGGCTCACTGCATTTCAGATTTCTTCTCTTAACCATTCCCCTCTGACCTTTGCTGTGGTTGACTGGTGCATGTTTCTGCTTTCTCAGTATGTCCATTAATAGCTTCCTTGTCAGCAGGGGAACAGCTGAATGTGTCTGGGGTGTGACAAGGTCGGCCTCTGCTGAAGATACCTGTGTGTGTCTGAGCCTCCTCAAGCTTTGCACTTCAGCTTGAGGTATTGCTTCCTCACCTGCCCCTACCTACCTTGTGCTCTTCAGCAGTGACATTTGGCCCAGGCCTAACAATTAAGAGATCCAGTGAGTTTCTTCTTCCCCTTCTTCCTTCAAGGTGTAACTCTTATCTTCTAGTAGCATTGAGGTTTGGATATTAACCATGCTGCTTCAGTTCTGCAAAAGGGAAGAGCCTCTGCTGCTGCAGTGAAAGAAAGGATGTGCATTGCTGTGCCCCTACCACAGACAAAGATTCAAATGAATCCCTTCTGTGGAAGAGCTTGCTGAGCAAGTGTAATTTAGGTGCACAACAAATTCCAGCTGGCTTTGAATGCTGTTTACAAGACTGGGCAAAATGAATCATTTGTGCAAAAGTTAATGGAAGCAACCAGAGCAGAGTGTGCAGGTGGGATGGCACACCATAACCTGACGGGTTGCTCTCCAGAAATGGGCCTGCTTGGGTTTAGTGTAAACTGAACATCTGTGGAGAGCCTCAAAAGCCATCTGTGTTCAAGGAGATCTTGGAAGAAAAGGAGGTCCAAAAACCAGTGAGAAGGATTGACTCTCCTCCATATGTTCTTGGCCTTCAGTTGACTTGCATGTGATCTCGGCAAGCTTCTTGGAGGTGTGTGGCCTGGGGAGCTCCTGTCCATGTTGATCAAAACTGAGCCCATCTGACAGTGTTGCTTCCTATGACCCTGCTTAGCTCATATGCAAAATGAGTGTTTTATAAACCACTGGTTGAATGATGGGCTAGGCATTCAAGACTGTTCTCTGACACTTTCCTTGGGGCTGAAGGAAGGAAGGGTCTAGGTTTCCCTGGCAGAAAGGTGCAGCTCTGGAGTGCCAGCTTGTCTTTCTGCTGTGCTGGTGACAAGGTGTCATGTCTCAGTCCTGCTGCAGTGATGAGCAAAGCCTTGGCCACCCAAGAGACTGCTTTGCTCCAGTTTTGGTGGTGTTGGTTGGAAATAGTCTGTTATGCTAGAGAAAGGAGCTCATACCAGAGAACTTTCCTGGGAAAGAGTCATTATTTCCCCTTTCAGTCGCTCAGGAAGAAACACTTAATTTGTTCTGACCCTTTAAACCCTGATAAGAGGGCAATGTTCTTTACATAGCTGCTGCTCAGATAGTGTCACGGGCGGCAGGATGGCATGGAACTTGCAAGTTCTGCTCCAGTTCCCAGCTTTAAGTCTTGATTTGCCAAATACATATTCACAGTGAGATCAAAACAAGCGTGTTGCCTGCTGGTGCTGTGTAATTCCTCTGCAGGTGCTGGAGCCCAGCCTAGCTGCTTCTATTTGATAGGACCACTCCTGCCGATTCAATTCCTGCCGGTGTTTTCCACCCTCCCAAATAAAAAGGACAGGTACAAATGATACCCAAAATTTTACATGCCTGAGAACTTCATCTCAATTAGCTTAGTGGGTACTGAGCATCTTCAAAGATAGCCAGGCATTGAAATCTGTGGCAGCTGCTGCAGTTCCCTCTGGGAGAGGCAGACACCACACCTCATTCCTCCACCTGCTTGTGGACCAGCAGTTGGCGGAGCATGGCCTGGAGTCACAATCCCAGACAGTGGTGCTGCACAGGGGATAAAGGCTGCATCTACTGGTTGGCGTGCGGGCTGCTGTGCCAACGGGAGAGCCTTCCCAGGCTCGGATGGGCCTCTGCACGCAGGCGTGAGCTGGAGGAATGTCAGTGCATGGCCGAGGAGGGATTGCTGGTGGAGCTGGCTGCGTATGGGGTTGCTGGCATGCCAGATGGCAGTGTGCTGCTCTCAACTGTGGGCTAGATGGTCTGGCAGAGCAAGGGGTTTTGGTTTTTCTGGTTCCTTATCTTGCTGCTTCAGGTGGCCTTGCAGTGCTCGTGGGGCTCTGGCAGAAAGTGGGGAACGAGCTCTCGGGTTGGATGGTGTTGTGCTGCATTATGGTGCCAGAATAGCACACAATGCCACTCTGTGTTTCAAGAAATGGGATGTAAGTGTGATAGATCGAGCCACTGATGTACAGGTTTGCTCTCTTCTGGTTCCGATTCTTGCTTACAATGTTGGTCCAAACAGAATGCTACTTTGTGTGGAAGCTTGTTTCCTTTTTAGGAATCAAATTCTTACATGCTAAGTTCACAGAGTTTCTGTTGTGTAAAAGGGAACTTATGCATGCAAAAAATTGAACAAAACAGAGTTAATGTAAAATAGGCATCAACTGTCCAGCCCTGACATGGCCCATGTCGGCCCACATGCTGTGCCCATTTGATGGTGCCTGCCATGGTCTCTGGGTGTTTGGGGAGACAAGGTTGACTTTTATCATCCTTGTAAGAGGTGAGGGTATTCAGAAACTGGTGGGACCCACTGCTGAGCATGGTGGGATTTGCCATTGTACCATTTGCTGCTTTCAGGTTCCGGTTTCTGCTTACGGGGAGACCTAAGCGTCTGAAGGAGGAAGAGAGGAGGAACTTGACAAAATCCTTTGCTGCTTTTATTTTTGGATGTGGATAAACTCAGGCTCCTGTTGTCCTTAATGACTGAGACAGGAGTATGGAGTCTGTCTGTACTGGCTTTGCCTTTATAAAAGCCCTGGCTGCTACAGAAGCAGTTTCCTACTCCCAGAATAAAGGCCTGTTTGCCACATATAAAGCTGCAGCTATTCAACTGGTCTGTTTGCCTTTGGGGATTAATGTTGATACTAGTCATGGTTTTGATCTTCTGTTCTGAAAAAGCTGCCTGCTGCTGGGATCACTGCTGGGAATTGGGGGGAAGAGAGATTTTGACGTTATCTGCAGTTATGTCATCTTTTGGGGGCTTGGCTGCGGTGGCCCAACTTACCCATGGCAGAACAGGATGGTAGCTGGGTTATGGACTTCTGGCTCATGCTGTGTCTGATAGGACCACAGCCAAAACAATGGCACAGCTTTAATCTTTGCTTCAGCCCTGATTCACTCTGCCTGCTCCCTGTGTTGGGCAGTGCTCTCTGGGAGCTGAAGTGGATGAGCCAGGCTTGTCCTGCTGGCTGAAACAGTCCTGGAAGTCAGGCTGATGTGGGCAGGGGCTGTATCTTCAGCGAGAATGGGAAACCAAAGACACCACAGTCTGAGAGGTCTCGCAGATCCCTGCTGACTTCTCTCAGAGTGCTTGCTCTGAGAACAAGTGAGAAAGGGATACTGCAGCTTGACAGAGCAGGAGGGAGGTGGGGGACTGAACCAGAGTGAGGCATCAAAGCCAATTCTCTAACTGCTGCTTCCTGACACAGTCTGGGCTCTGTTAGGTTGTAAGTTGGTGACACAGACAATGCACCAGTCTCCACGCAGGACTGGGGAGGTGAGCAGACCCTTCTGGCAGGGAGTTCAGCTTGAGCATTGCTTTCAGATGGCTTTGTCCAGTATATTAGTGTGACCCTTGCTGCTTGCAACAGTTCCCCATGAAGGGCCATGAAAGGTCATTTCTGTGTTGGGACAGATCGGTGCTGTGTTGGTCTCCAGGTGGTGATGGAGGTCAGCGGGGTGGAAGACTATGTTCTGTTTTGTGGTTATGGCTTCCTCACACGTACTGGCATGTCTGCCAGCTCTCTGATGACCAGCACACACCACTGTATGCATCTTTGAGTAGCTCCCAAATCCTGTCGGCGGTTTCAGACCCTGCTGGCAGTCTATGGATAGCCCCAAGTTTTCCCTGTGCAAAGCAAGGTCAGTTTGGCAAGTCCTGGGGCTGCTCCCATGTAACCACCTGGTTCCGTTCAGGCTGGTGAGATCAGGTGAAGCACAGCCCTGCCATTTCCAGTGCAGGGGTCTTGTGGGAGGCAAGGGGGCAGGCAGAGGTTTGCAAGCAGGGATGTCAGGCTCTGCACCCCTAGGCTCCCTCTCAGCAGGTGTTCATACATAAGGCTGTTGAAGTTGAGTGGTGTGGGCTCTTTCCAGGAAATGTTTTGGTGGCTCTTTAAGACATGGCTGGCTTGCTGCATCTCCCATGGAGGAGCTCAGCAGGAGGGCTGCTTCCCAGCCTCCTGCAGGACTGGTTTTCTTGGGC
Source organism: Athene cunicularia (assembly GCF_003259725.1). Lineage (NCBI taxonomy): Eukaryota > Metazoa > Chordata > Aves > Strigiformes > Strigidae > Athene > Athene cunicularia. Next base: position 11,556,518 of record NW_020799107.1, on the reverse strand, counting down.
ATGGGGAGGTGGGGGCAGATCAAGTGAGTTGCCTGCAGCAAATCTGGGATTGCAGCAGACACAGTGCATCAGTCTCTGCCTAACTGGTCCCGAGCTGTTGTGGCACATCTGCCCCCTCCCTTTCTCCTAGCTGTACTGATTGCCACCCCATGGACTCAACATCTGTTGCTGGAGTCCCTGTGTGTCTGGTTTTCCCCTTGGTGTCTGTCTGCATGCAGCATTTTGGCAAGGAGGCATGTTTAACTGGACAACGTATCTGCTTCCTCGAAGAGCTTAATATTAAACATGCTTTGCTGGCAGGAACTTTTATTAGCCATGGAGGCAGTGAAGGGAAAATGACTTTGATACCCAATAAACCTTTTTCCTGTGTGTTCAGATCTGGGTTGTGATACCACTGGGTCACAAGTGGTTGGCTCACGCTGGTGCGTCCTGGCGCAGCTCTGAGTACACAAACCCACTCGCGTCCTCCCCATCCTCTTTGATTTGTGCCTCCTGCACTGTTTTATATTACAGTGATGAGGACGTCCCAACCAGATCTCTGCTGGTGCTGTGGAGCTGTGGGTAAGCAACTCCACCTCTTGCAGAGCCTCCAGTATACCGGTTTTGCTGGTTTCCAGTAGGATGCACAGGGCTTTCCCAGCACATCCCATTAGGTGGCAATGCAGCCCGTTACTTTGCGCAGCAGTGGAGGATGATGGCAGCCAATGTGGGGCTTCAGCCTGCCTGGGGGAAGATGAGCTTTCAGACAGGGGCCTGCAGACTGCTGTGGCATAGGCTGGGGAAGCCTAGGTTCTGAGCCTGTAGGAAGGGCACTTAACTCTGTGCTTTTTAACTCTGCTGTGGCTGCCAATATTAAGAACAACCCTGGAATTTCCATCCTCCTGGCTTTGAGGTGCCCTGTATCATGTGGTGGCTGTGGTGATCCTTGCACCCACTCTACCTTTCGTGGGCTGTGTAGGTTCTCTGTAACTGCTTTGGCCTCTGAGTCCACAAGCCTGGTGTTCCCTGTTGCCTTACTGAACCTTGCCTCCAACTAGGGCAACAGGAGAAACGGCCCAAGTGGCATCAGGACAGCAGGGGCACAGAGTATCTTCTCTGGGGAAACCAGAAAGCCAGGCAACTCTTGTCCATCTGGGTGGCAGCCGACATGCCCTTCCCTGCCCTACAGGCCCTGCCCCAGCTCGAGTTTCAGACAGGATAAAACTTCTGCTCTCTATCCTTCCAGACCTGCAAAGGATGGAGGACAAACACCTGCCATGCCCTTGGCCAGGGCCCTTGAGCTCTTGCTCAAGAAACTGGTGAGTAAAGAGATTATCTGGGCAAGTGCTGACAGTCATGCTGGCATGTGGCCAGGGGCCTTCCCAGGATGACTGCTGGGCCAGACAGCAACATTACTCATGGACCACGCAGAGCATCGCCTGTGTGAGTGCCCTGTGCATTGGTGGCAAGGAGATGCCTGAATTTCAAACAGGAGTTGAGATCAAAGCATGAGGCTAGAGGCTGTGTGGACACCCCCAGGGAAAGCATGAGGGATTGGAAGACCTGACATGGGTTGGGGATGCCCTGCCACCACCCAGCTCAAAGGCTGTGTATGATAGGTGCCCCCACATGCAGCCCCATGCTCTGTCCCTCCTCCTGGGCTCTGGTGGGTCATGCATCCCATTAACTGCCTCTCCCTTGTTTCAGTAGGATGTTATCTGGAGATCAGAAAGCACTTGGGTCCACATCTCAAACCCAGCAGCATTTCACGGCAGCCTAGCCAATGGGGGTTAAGTAATATTAAAGTGTGATATTTCATTGCTGTGCAATTAACTTCAGCTGCTTTCGAGCTGAAACAAATTACCCTCAAAGACTGTTTTTGTACCGGGGAGAACTTTGAACTGTGTTACCAGCCCTTTTGTTGTCTGGGAGGGGAGCAGCCCAGCTGGAATAGGGAGGCTGCTCCTTCTGTCTGTGGCCGCAGCTCTGTGTGTGGTTTTAGATGCGATAGTGTGGCCCAAACCAGCACCATTCCCAGTGATGGGGTGTGCCAGCCTCCAGTGTAAACAAAGACAGAGGTTGTTAGCTGTGAATGTATTGTAATTAACCCCTAAAAGGGGGAGCCTGAGGCATGGGAAACTACCACAGCATCCCAGGAGAGCCTTTGGTTCCACCCTGGGTGTCTTCTCTGCTCAGATATATCCTGATGTGCCCCCAAGATGCTGGGCTTGTGGGTAGGAAGGACTAGTTCCTGGGTCTGCTGTAGCCAGAGGTGTGTGTGCCCCATGCTGCATGTTGCCTCCGGGCCTCAGCGACTGCCTCGCAGGCTTCTGGTGCGTGCTGCCATCCCCAGGTCTGCCCAAATCACCGTGTGCAAATTAATCCAGGGCCTAGCTTGTTGGGAGAGAAGATACAGCTGGACTGCTTTTCTTGCAGTCATCTGTGTTAGAACGTGACTGGCTGGTTCAGCAAAGATCTGGTGATCTGATTGCCTGCAGGAGCCACTGAGGCCCTTTTGAGACAGGGATAACGCATGGCTCAAAATACAGCTCTGCATTTCCCAGCAGGACCTTTCCACATAGCACTTGTTTGCATTTACTTTGCATTTGCATTTACTTTGCATTTGCATCTTTTATCTCTCACCAGCAGGGACGGTGCTGATGGTATGGCTTGGCCTACTCTGCAGCCCAGGCCAAAGGACTGTGGCACAGACTCGTGTGATGCGCCCGGTGGCTCACGGCCTAGCTGCTCCCAGCAGTGTAGGCAGAGGGTTTGCTGGGCTGATGGGGCTGAGCCCTGCATCAGGGAGCCCTCCCCATCCTGGAGAAGCTGCTCTGGAAGAGCAGGACTCCAGCAGCTTGTCTGGGATGCCTCAAGCAGGGGTGGCTTAATTGTCTTTGATAAATTCATGAGATCATAAAAACAAATGAAGATGGGAAGCGCTCATGCTAATCCCTTGTTGCTGATGGGATGCAAGGCAGGCATGCCTGGAACTGGCCTGAAAGGATTAAGCTCAGCATCCCAAGGAACTGCAGAGGCACTGAGGGCCTCCATTTGGCCAGAAAAAACATGCACTTAAAAGACGTGGAGAGCAAGCCTCCCAGCTGTGCGGTGTTACTGGGGGGTGCATTGTACCCCTCCAAGCCTGTCCTGGGAGCCAAGGGCTGGGGAGCGGCGGTGTAGGTCCCACACCTTTGCCACATGGTGTTGGCGTGGTCCCTCAGGCAGCCTCATTGCTTGGTCCCTCACCTGTCCCTGGGGGAACTGAGTCACCTTTGTCTCTGATCATGTCCTCAGCAAAAGGCTCGCTGTCCTCTTGGGTGCCCTCAGGAGAGAAGGGAAGAACTGTGACTGGTCTGGACCTCTCTACTCACCAATACACCCCCTAAGGAGGTCAGAAGACTTTTAAGACCTGCTCTATTACTTTAGATGAAGATGGGGGATGCAAGTCCCTGATCTGGATGTGTTAAATGTGAGAGGAAGATCTGCCCAAATTCCCATGGAGAAAACCACCAGCCCACATCTGATTGTGGCACGATGGTCTCGCCTCTTTTTCCTCAGGCAGCAGCAAGTGCTGGCTATGCCTGGGGTACTGGGATGGATCAGTCCCAGTGTGGGTCTCCAGCACCCCTGTTTACCCCTGCAGGTGCCAGCTGCAGTGGGGTTTCAAGGCCTGGATGCGGTGTAGGAGGGGTCATAAGGAGCTGGATCTGTGGAGCCAGAAGGGAGAATTCAAATCTACAAGCTGGGGGAATTCAGGTTGAGCACTCTGCCATTGCCTTTCCAGGGCTGCGTTGTGCTGTGCTGCATCACCAGCCACAAGGAACACGCAATGCACCACAACTTTCTTGCTGCTGGGGGCATGGGATAACTGGGCTGTGCTTGGAAGTGCTGAATAAACAGGTCTAATGGGACTGATCCAATGCCTTGTGCTTCCCTAAAAGCCGGCTCTTGATTGCGCTTGCCCAGGCTTAAAATTTCTTCAGCCTGACTTGAAAAAAGGAGGAATTCTTAACCTATGGTTTTGGTGCTGCCCTTGGAGCGGGGTAGGAGCCAAGGTAAGGCTTGTATCCCATGCGTGAGGGGCTGCAGAAAGAGGTGTCAAGCGCCTGAACACCCCTTTACTTACCCAAAAGTACCCACCTGGGTGAAAGTGTGGGGTGGATGCATCCCCCCCGTACAAGGCAACAGGGAGGGCAGTGCCTCTGTCTGGAGAGGCCCTGTCAGGGCTGTGAGCCGGCAGCAGCTTTGCCGAGGCGTTCACCGTTGCGAAGCGGGCATTGCTGTGTGGATCTGCCCTTCCCTGGGGAAGGCAGTTGGTTTGCAGCCTGCTGGGGCGGCTGCAGAGCCAGCCTTGTAACCTTCAGATAGGCCAAGTGTAGTAAGTTAATGATTAGATTTATCATAAAGCAATCTAATGAGAAGTAATATAGCCAAGCACTTTCCATTCAGTGACGCACATCCAAATCTTAATAGAAGCTGACAGCCTGACCCTGTTACTGTGCTCCGGCCAAATAAAATCATCCTGATAGTTCCCTGGAGAAACAGCCACGGCTTTAACATGACTTCTCAAAACATTTATCTGACCAGCTTAAAAAAAAAAAAAATCTTGCAGTGATTCAGAGCTGGTTTACATGACCTCTCCTCACACTTGCTTCTCCAGCTTCTCTGCAGTACAGGGGAGCCAGGGCACTGCAGCTCAAAAAGCCTCCACCTGCCCCTCGGGCTGGGATCACACAGCAGCACAGTCATGGGACAGCTCGACCCCATGCAGAATGCTCTGGTGGCATCCCCAATCCTCTCCAAGCTCTGTTCTTGGGTTCCCAGAGTCCATGGCACTGGCACCTGGAGAACTTGTTAACATACTGCAAATACTAACAGGGAAGCTTCAATAGTTGAAGGTATTGAATGGCTTTTACTGGCATATTATTTCTTTGCAGGTAACATTTTACCTTTACAGCTCTTGAAGGGCAAAGCCTCTGCTCTAAACCTTTCCTTGTGTTCTCTCTCTGAGTTTAAAAGGGAAACAACTTGTGTTTTATTGCAAGTTCCCAGTGCAAGTCTCTGTCCCTCTCACCAACTGTACTTTGATTAAAAATATCTGGGCATGTTTTATGATCTTAGAAATCATTGCACTTCAAGCAAAAGGTCAAACCCTGGATATAAAATGGGACTGGGAAGAAGGGGTGGTCTTTCCAAGCCCAGGTTTTATTGTTCGACTCTGTGTATTCACATCTTCACATGTTTTTACCCCTTCTCTAGAGCTGTTTTTTGATAATCAACCATGCTACTGTTATAGGCCTGTTTAGTGCATCAACTGCAGTAAAGAAAAGGACAGAACCAGACCATGGACCTCAAGCTGCACCTGATGGCGCTATCCAGAGCAGATGGGACATGAATGGAGTTAAATCCAGTTAGCGGCCGGTCATGAGTGGTGTCCCCCAGGGCTTGGTTTTGGGGCCCCTCCTGTTTAACATATTTACGGATGATCTAGAGAGGGGGATCAAGTGCCCCCGCACTAAGTTTGCAGATGACACCAAGTTGGGGGGAGTGTTGTTCTGCTCGAGGGTAGGGAGGCTCTGCAGAGAGACCTGGACAGGCTGGAGCAATGGGCTGAGGCCAACTGGAGGAGTTTCAATAAAGCCAAGTGCTGGGTTCTGCACTTGGGCCACAGCAACCCCCAGCAGCGCTACAGGCTGGGGGAGGAGTGGCTGGAGAGCTGCCAGTCAGAGAGACCTGGGGGGGGGTGATTGACAGCCGGCTGAACAGGAGCCAGCAGTGTGCTCGGGTGGCCAAGAAGGCCAATGGCATCCTGGCTTGTGTCAGCAGTAGCGTGGCCAGCAGGGACAGGGAAGGGATCTCACCCCTGTACTCAGCACTGGTGAGGCCGCCCCTCGATGACTGGGTTCAGTTTTTGGCCCCTCACTCCAAAAAGGCCATTGAATGACTCGAGCGTGTCCAGAGAAGGGCAACGAAGCTGGTGCAGGGTCTGGAGCACAGGTCTGATGGGAGCGGCTGAGGGAACTGGGGGGGTTTAGTCTGGAGAAGAGGAGGCTGAGGGGAGACCTCATGGCCTTCTACACCTACCTGAAAGGAGGGGTCAAAGAGGGGGGGGTGAGTCTCTTGAACCAAGGAACAAGCACGAGGACAAGAGGGAATGGCCTCAAGCTGTGCCAGGGCAGGGTGAGACTGGCTCTTAGGAAGCATTTCTTCCCAGAAGGGGTTGTTGGGCGTTGGAATGGGCTGCCCAGGGCAGGGGGGGAGTCCCCATCCCTGGAGGGGTTGAAGAGTCGGGTTGACCCAGTGCTGAGGGATCTGGTGGAGTTGGGAATGGTCAGTGTGAGGTTCATGGTTGGACTGGAGGAGCTTCAAGGGCTTTTCCAACTGAGATGATTCTGTGACATTGGCTGGAGCAGGTGCCCTTACACCTGAGCCCAGCACCTAGTTTTAATGCTGGCTGCAGTTTCTTGCAGGGCAGGCACAGAGATGAGGAGCCAAGATCTTCCTAGTAAAGGTTATGGGGATTTGGGCAATCAAGCTGTATACAAGGAAAACGTTTCAGGAGTGGCTGGAACGTGCAAGTGATGATACCCATCCTTGTGATGGGAGTGTCAGTTGCCACTGTCACTAGCTAATACCTAACTCAGCCAGGGTGGCATCAGCTGGTTCCAGGAACCTCAGGAAAAGCTCCAAGAAGTCCTGCAGCCTGTATCCAGGCTCTTCCTAGAACCTGTTCCCAGAAAAAGTGGCCTTTACTTGGGAAGCCTTCTCCAGCATGGTGCTTCATGGGCAAAACCGCCCAAGCGGTTTTTGGTGCTTGTGTGTGGTTCACTCGGTGGGTTTTCCCCATTTGTATGTAGTTTATTTTTTGGTATGAATAATAGAAATACCCAGGGTCAGCTCAGCAGTTGTTTGATCCCACAAGTCCCTGCCCTCGGCCACATCATATGACATTGAGTTCCCCAAGGCAGATTGTGTGAAAAGATGCTTTTTTTCATCACTTCTGAATTTACTGTCTCTTCATTTCTGCTGAATGCCCTGTTGTTCGACAAGTGTGAATACAAGCTCTGTCCCTGGGACCAGGATGGCCCCAACCGCTGGGCACCAGAGGACCTCAAAGATGCATTTTCTTGAATACACTGATTTTGAGAAGAGCCCTCCAAGGCAGGGCAATTACCCTGGCTTTGTGCAACTGCCTTGGTCCAGGAGATGGCCCAAGATGAAGATGGAGACAGAGGCACAGAGAAGACCCACTCTGAGGGGGGAGGGAAGCCAGCCAGCTCTATCGGGAAGAGCTCTGAACCCCTCTTTGTGTTGCTGGACTCGCACAGCAGTGACCCCGTCCTTCCTCTGCCCTCATGTGAGTGCAAGTGCTGTGAAAGTGCCTGGGAACCAGTGGCAGAGCAGGGGCTGAGAATGATGGGCCTGGTATTATGCTCATTCCCTCCTCAGCCCTTTCCTCCCCCGCAGCCCAGGCTGCTCTCTCCCTTTCACTTTTCACAGTGCCGTATCTCTTTATCCAGTTGGAAGCTCGAGTGCTCTCTGCTGCTGCTCCCAAGGTCTGACCATGCTCGCTGACCATACCAAGCCGCTAGCCCCTTAGCCCTGAAACAGAGTCCTGTGGTGTGGATGCTCCCTGGGGCACACAGCCTGCTCCACACACATCCTGACTCCATTCTTCTATCAGCTCATGTTTTGGTATGTCCTTGGGGACCATTGCACCCCCTCAGTTGCTCCCTGCTGAGCCCAGGCTGACAAACACCATCTTGCTCAAGTGCAGCTCTTGGGTGTGCTTGTTTCCTACAACCTAAAGCAGGTCGTGTCCCCTGACATGTGTGGCAATTACCTGAGATGCTAAGCATCTGGCTCTGTGTTCCCCCAGGCTCCTGTCTGGAGGATGCCTGCATAGATCAGGATGCTCTGGGGAGGCAACAGTTCCTCAGTAGAGGGTTTCCAGGGGGAAATCCCTTCCAGAGCCATTGCTGACTCACCTGAGCAGAAAGTAAAATGCAAGCCAAGGGCCGATTAATTGGAGGAGGATCATATGGCTCATGAATTTTCCATCCCTTGGACTTTAACAGGTACATGGGCATCAGGAGAAAGAATGCTCCACTGCAGCTGAGAGGGACAGGTCAGTGGCAGGGAGGCTGGGGGACAAGCCAGGACACCGTGTTGGGGACCCCCTTCCCCATCCAGGACCTGGCAGTGGTACCTGGGAGCAGCAATGCCCCCACCAGCTCAGCTGGGACGAGCATCACAAGGTCAGCATCCTTCATGGTAGTCTGTGGCCATGTCTGTCACCCCTCACATCTGGGGACTGAAAAGTGTCTCTTAAGTGTCACTAGAGGTCACTGCCGCACTGGCTGGTCTCCGGAGCCTGCTCCTCAACTTCGACAGCCAGTAAGCTGAGGAGGAGCAAAGGCAGAGGAGTCTCAAGGATCTGGGGCCATGCTGCACAGCCCCACTGCAGCTTTTGCGGGAGCAGGTGCTGGCAGAGAGATTTAGCTTGGTAGAGGATTTGTGCGCTGGAGATGCTAAGCAGGGAGGGGATGCTGCTGGACGCTTCCCTTGCTGTTGGGCTGTGTCCCAGCCCTGCTCTCCTCTCACTGGAGCTCCAGGACCCAAACCCATCTCAACACATGGCTCCTAATGGAAGGAGTACAGAGGGCAGGGAGCAGGGAACTGCTCCTCAGCAGCAGAAGCAAATGACTTGGTGGCTGTCACATAGCCTGTCTCCCCTTTTTACTGAAGTAACTGGGGCAAACAAACAGCCAACTATTGGACTAGATGATCTTCAAGGTCTTTTCCAACGTAGATGATTCTGTGATTCTGTGAGCTGTCCTCCTAAAAGCAAGGGCTGGGAAGAAGGTAGGCTCTAGTTCATCTTTATGGGTAAACCCTGGCACATAGTGTTGTGCTCTAAGTGAGCCTGTATCAGTTTGCTTAGAAAGGTGGAGTTTGTGTTTATGTAGGGTTTGTTTGGTTGGTTTTTTCCTTAGGAGCATCCAGGTAAAACTTTTGATGTTTGGAGATTTGTTTTGTTTGCTTGATTTATCTTTCATCTTGCTAACACTTCTGTAATCACAGCAGGAATCACATCTTCCTTGTCGCATCTCTAGAAGAAAGCTGAAAGCAACCTGTTCCTCTATAGTTCCTGCCACAACAGGTCTGACCAATGTGCTTCAGAGACCAGATCTCAGTTGTAGCTGACTTCAGCACCTACACAACCCTCCCCAAACCAGACCCCTGTTTCCATGTTGGATGGAGCAGAGCAGGCACCCACCAGGGAGTATCTTGGTGAGAGCTGGTCAGCTCTGAAACGAACTGCGTGGGGCAGGACCTAGCTGTGGTGTGCGATCCATCCCACGTACCAGGAGGAGAGCAAAAGGAGCGGTCCCTCTTCCTCCCCGTGTCCCATCCCTGCATGGTGCTTGCTGTGAGTTGTCTGAAGAAACAGAAATTGCTGCCAGGTTTGGAGGTGTTTCTCACCTCTGCGAAAACAAACAGGGCTGATTTGTTTCTTAATTGCTTGTCCCTGGGAGCTGCAAGGCTTCGTCTGTGTGGGGTGGGAGCTGGGAGTTTTGTTCCATTTGATCGTGCGCTCTTTTGCCCCAGCTTCAAAGATCTCTTTGGTTTTCCTCTTCCTTTTATGTCCCATTTCTTGAAGTCTCACTCCTGCATGAAGGCACAAACCCAGGACAGCTGAAGGGTTCCAAATGCAATTATTTTGCAGAGCGTTTCAATAAATTAGCAGCTCGTTTCTTTGCCAGACAGCACTTAGTTTTCAATTGGCCTGTGTCTGTGCAGCCTGCAGTATGCATTGGGCCTTTAGCCTTAGGGATGTCAGCTTGGGAGGACAGAGCCAGGCATGCTTAGCTGTGATTCAGGCCTGGATGTGATTCTACACAGGTTTTTGCCCAGTAAAACAACGATCTACAATTTCATCTCAGTTGGAGATTTCCGCAGTTTGGATTTCACAATGTAAAGACAAGGAGTTCCTTCCAGTGAGTTGTGCCTGTGAAATGGGAATGCAGAGTACCAGCATCCAGAGCTGCTGCTGGAGGAGAAAGGTTGGCACAACCATCTGCAGATTTTTTTTTTTAATAGCCTTTTATTTATTAAGCTCCTTTGGAGTCTGATTCACTTGCTTTGCTCAATATTTATTAGTACTTCACCTGCTTTGAACTGGGAGCTGCAAGCACTTTGATAAATGGATTGCCTTTCCTGGAATGATGTCCCAACATCGGCTAATCAGTATCCTAAACATGATTGCCAAAGTACCACTCTTGTAAATCAAGGATGGCAAGGAGAAAGACCTTGAGTGCCAGCAGTTCAGGGCTTGCTTGGGGGCAGGACGACCACCTAAGCACCAATCTCCCCATCTCCCTGGGGTTCGGTGTTTGCATAAGGGATATTTCCAACTGTCTGAGCTCACCGTTTAATTCAGGGCTCTCTCGGTTGTAGTTTCACACAGTGCTGCTCTACCTCCTCTCCTTTATTCATACCGAGCAGTAGCATCACCCTTTGGCCTGGCTCGGAGACCTGACAGAGGAGTCATGCCATGCTTAGTGTGGCTGGATACCAACACCTGGTTGCAGCTGGCCATCGCATGAAGAAAAGGCAACTCCCTGTCTTTGGTAACAGGAAAAATGCCATTAAGCAGCAGACTTACTTGCTGTAGGATGTTGTGGGTGCCAAACAGCTATAAACGGCTTCAAAAAGTGACTTAACAGATTTGTGGTAGGAAAATCACACAGGGGCTGTGAGAAACCGAAGAGCGGGCTCTGGTCTGGGAAGTCCCTAGGCTCCTGTAATCCCCAGTGCAGGGAGCACAGGCTGGGCACAGCTGCAAAGCAGGTTGCGTGAGGAACACATTACCATTTCAGAGGTTTTCCACCTCGTGCTGCCAGCGAGTAGGTTTGGGCTTTCTGAAAGAGGGTTTGCTGCAGTTGAAGCATCACTGTGGTGCCCGCTGAGCCTGTTTGCATGTGTGGTGCCTTCAGCCTCCCCTTACAGGATTCTGCAGTCCAGTGGCCTCTCCATGCCCACACTGGCACACACTGCAGTGAGGGCAACCATCCTCAGTGCCCTTTCCATACCAGCTCCTGCCTGCTGCTCACTGCAGGAGGGTCTCTCACACCTGTCCTAGCACACTCCAGGCCTAAAGGGCTGAGGTGCACAAGAATCAGGTAACAACATCTTCATAGGAAACAGCCCAGAAACCCCAGCTAATAGTGACTTCAAGCTGCGCCAGGGCAGGGTCAGACTGGCTCTTAGGAAGCATTTCTTCCCAGAAGGGGTTGTTGGGCGTTGGAATGGGCTGCCCAGGGCAGGGGGGAGTCCCCATCCCTGGAGGGGTTGAAGAGTCGGGTTGACCCAGCGCTGAGGGATCTGGTGGAGTTGGGAACGGTCAGTGTGAGGTTCATGGTTGGACTGGAGGAGCTTCAAGGGCTTTTGATGATTCTATGACCTGCCATCATTGCATGAATGGCCTCCCTTGGGCTGGGGTCAGGGAGGCTTTGGACATTTCACCAGGTTCTTATGGGCGTGATTGCAGCTTTTCCCACAATGCCTCGCATCTGCTGGTAGCGTCCAATAAAGATTTGGTTCTTCCCCCAGCAGGGGTGTCAACCATGTCTCCTCTCACCCCCGCTGTCTGCTTGTCACAAAACTGGCAGGAACCAGGAACTGCACCCTGCTGCTGAACTTGCCAGAGATGCATTGCTGGGGATATCATGAGGAGTCACAAGGCAGGCAAGCAAAGCATGGCTGCGTGCTGTGCTTTCTCAGAAATGCCAGACTGGAGCAGAAAAGGTGAGTCAAGAGCCACAGTATTTTTGTGTGAAAGTCACAGGACACAGTGGGGTCTGGGAGGCAAAGAGCAGCACCTTCTCTTTTGCGCAGTGCTCTTTTAGCATCCTGCCCAGTGCAATGGCTGCAACCTGCCTCCATGGCTCTTCATTTTCTGGCCTCATGTTTTCTCTGCTGCCTAGCAATGAGAACTGAGTGCTGGACTCTCCTTGGCCCTCCTTGACAGTCTCAGCTGTCCTCCTCTCCTTGTCTTTCCTCTTCCCCCCTCTACAAGCATGAACTGATGAACGATCCCCAGGAAGGTATTTGAGCAACGTCTTCTGTGCCAAGGTTTGCTGTGGCCCAGAACGTGTTCAGCCGTTGCTGAAGAAGCTGCCTTGTCCATCCTCTGAGGGCGGTGAGGTGAGTACCGCTGCCTGCCTATACCCAGCACCAGCAGCCCCTTGCCTCTGGGGGTCCTGGCTGCCCCCAGCCTTGCTTTCCTCTCCAGGGTGTGAGCAACCTCTGGTATTGGAGTCTCTGGCACTGCCCGGCTGTCCTGGGGAGCAGGCATTGTCCCTCTGCATCTGAAGCCATAGGTTAATCTCTTTCAGGGAAAAAAATAATTTAGCAGCTCATCAGCTAGCTAACAGCTTGGGATACAGATGATGCGAGACCACTCCTAATTAGCTGCTTTCCCATCTTCGTTTGGAGATGGGTAAGAGGGAAATGTGCTATTCCCTGAAAATGCCTGTCTGTGGTAGGGAGGGGTGGGATTTTTGCAAAGGCGGTTTGGGGATGCATCTATATTTAATGTCTAGATGTTGCTATGGAGAAGCTGGATGGAGGCCACGGGAAGTATCATCTGGGTGGGAAGAGACCGTGGCCCCGGGGAAATGTTCCTGTGGGGCTTCCTGCTTGCCCAGGTGGCTTGTACTGGCCACTGGGGTGGGCTGGGCCCCCTAGGGCAGGGCTGTCCACGAAGGTGTGAGATGGGTGGGTGTCACCCTCCCTGCTGCCCCTCCAGAGAGGAGGGTTGCAGGTGGGGGGACAGAGGGGACAGGATGGACAGACAGAGGAGCTGCCAGCAGGCCTGAGCACAGCAGTGGCACCCATAGTGAGACCAGCGCTGATGAGAAGCTGTACTCATGGCTGACCTGCTGCATGGTGAGTTTTCATTAAAAAAAAAAAAAAATCTTTGTCCCTTAACAAAAATGTTTCAGGCCTTTTGTGGGTTTTTCCCTGTGATTAAGTCTAATGAGAAGAGACAGTGGAGGATTTATTAGTATCTGCTTGCTGATTTCAGCTTTGCCTCTGTTATAAAAGTGTTAGGTCTTCTGTCACTCCTGAGCAAAGACTTCACGCAATGTGACCACAGCCCTGACGGCAGAGCAGCGTCCTAACCCTTTCCCGGCTGCCTCATGAGGCAGGCTGCGCCAGTGTGGCTAGCAAAGTACTGGGTGGGGGAGAAATAGAGCGGCAGCAGAAATCAGGATAGAGGAAAAATGTTATCTGAACCTTGACAGCATTGCCATGGTAACAGGGGACCTGCCAGCAAATGCTGCAGGCTGGTACTGCGGGCAGCGTGGCACTGTGGGCAGCGTGGCACGCTGTCAGCTGGGCGTCAGAGGGCTGACGGGATGGAGAGGCTGCAATTTCCCCTGGGGAAGCTGGCAGGAGCCTTGGGAAGATGCTCTGGGAGGTGATGGCAGGGTGAGAGGCAGCTCCGGGCAATGACAGTCCCTTGGGCAGTGTCTGGTCTCCTCTGTCTCCCCTCTGGTCTTGCTTTGCGGCTGTGCTGCCGTGCTCGCGAGGGGCCAAAGCCTCCGCCGCAGCCCTGGCACCAATTCCAGAGCAGCCTTGCAGTGCGGCCGCCTTTCCACCCAGCTGCTGCTCGACCGCAAAGGCCACAATTAGCGAGGTTAGTCATGCTGGTGGGAAGCAGTGATTCCCCTTCGTGAAATAAAACCAAGGCTTGGGCTATGTTTTAATTCCCCTAAGGAGTGAAACCCAGACCATCACGCATTGCTCATCCAAACCAAAAATATCCACTGGCCCGCAACATCCGTTGGGCAAGCACCCACAGTGTTTGCCCTGGCCAGAGGCGTTTGCATCCCTGGCCAAAGCAGCTCCTGATTGCCCTGATCCCCTTCCCCAGCTGCCTGCCAGGCTTTGCCTGAAGGCAGAGGAGACCCTCTCCCATGCAGCACCCTGTTTCTTGCCCCACTGATGGCTTTGGCTGGGTTTCAGCTCTGAACACAGCTCTGAGGGCCTTCGCCTTGATCCAGCACCCCATGGCCTTCCTGGGGCCAAATTGCTCTTGTGGTGTAAGAGAGGGATAGCACGACGTGGGTCCCTTGGGTCAGCGCCATTGGGATGGAAGCGTGTTTGGCTGGAGGTGTCTCTAGCCGTGGGGCTGGTGTGGGCAGCGGTGTTGGCTAGGAACAACCTGGCTGCCCTGGAGCGGCAGCCCGTGGGCTGGGGAGCAAGTCTGTAAGCAGCAATTGATTTAATGACACTGAGCTGTAATTACCAGCAGCGCATTTGCCCCTAGCATGCTGTGCTGTAGAGGGAGAAAGCGCCCTTCCAGCCGCTGCTGTCGGTCTCTTGCACGCCTGTGCGGTGTGGGTGCTCCCTTTACAGCCATGTGAGAGGCAACATAGGAAAGATTAAGTAAAAATAAACCAGGGTAAAAATAGTCCCACGTGTGCTTGCTTTCTATGGGAAATGAGGGGAATTTTCATATTAAGCAAAAAAATGAGAGTGAAGTTTTCCCTCCCAGCTTACCCTGTGGAAACTGGAGCCTGTCTCTGGTTGGGGGAGAGGTGTTTTGGTCCAGTATACCCCTGAAGTGGGTATGTCAGCTGAAGTGAGCAACCATCATCACATGTGGGGAGCTGCCCCAGCTGCCCCCACAAGCTTTGGTCGGCATATCTGGGATGATGTTCGCAGCACAGAGCTGGGCTGCCACAGACAGCTCCACTGCTGCAGAGAGCTCATCTGCCTGGCAGAAGGAACAGCCACCCAGCTGAACCCAGGGCTGGCACGTCCCAGCATTGGCTGCCTGTTTAAAGGGCAAAGAGAGAAAATCCAGTGTGAGCTGCGTCGGGCACCCCCTGCATTGCTCCCAGTCCCTGGTGCACCTGAGGGCGTCCCTACTGCTGCCACCACCGTGAAAGGTGGCTCAAGGGCCCAGCCTTGGGTGCTCCAAGTCCTGCTGCAGCTCCAGACAGCTACAGGCTGAGCTTTGAAATTTAGCAAATGCTGCTGTGTCTTGACAGACATAGTGCTTGCTCAAATAGGGCAAGGTGGAAAAAGCTGTTATTAAACTAAAAAACTGGGGTGGTTTCTTGGGAGTTTCACATAGGATGATGCCTAGTCTGGATTAAAGATGTCATGGGGTAGAGACACATCTCAGCCCATGCTAATTCACAAAATATATAAATGCACCTCTCCCCTCTGTGTTGCTTCTTCCCTCTTTTGCAATTTCTCTTAGCTACTGTAACCTTCCTTTCTTCCCAGCTTAAGTGCTTAAGCAATGCTTCTGGGCTGACCTAACTTTTCTGTACGCAAAAGCAAATATAAGGATTCATCCTTAATTGCACCAATGGGAAAAGAAAACGTTAATAGTATTATAATGGCAATGCAACCCCGCCCAGATTTGTACACGGCCCCAGTGCACTGGGAGGCCTGGGAGTCAGAGGCTGGGCTGCCTGAGCCTTTGCCTGGGCTGTAGGAGCTGATGGGTGAGCCTGTGACTACTGCACAAGGCTCATCTCTGCGTTCCAACACCAGTAAGGCATTAAAAAGTCCAGGCAGAGTTCTGGTCCAAGATCCATGCAGGTTAGCTGTGCCAGGAATGACAGTTTGCATTTTGCTTTTCCATGCATGGTCTCCTAGGTATTTTTATTATGCAGCAATCCTCATAAGCCCAGATGGGCTGGGCAGTGAGTTATGGGGATACTCTGAGTGTCCTAAATCACAGGCCTTCCAAATGCAAGCTGTGGAGGGGCACCTTTTGCCCTGGGTATGATGCAGATGACTCCAACTTCTTTGTAGGTACTTGGGATCCATTGCAAGCCCATTTGATGGAAATTAACCACTTGCACTGAAGCTGAGGGAGCAGCATTGGCCTCACCATGCCATGCAGTGTAAGGTAAACTGAACATGAGCCAGCAGTGTGCGGCATCCTGCCTTGTGTCAGCAATAGCGTGTCCAGCAGGGACAGGGAAGGGATCTCAGCCCTGTGCTCAGCACTGGTGAGGCCGCCCCTCACTGACTGGGTTCAGTTTTTGGCCCCTCACTCCAAAAAGGCCATTGAATGTCTTGAGTGTGTTCAGAGAAGGGCAACGGAGCTGGTGCAGGGTCTGGAGCACAGGTCTGATGGGAGCGGCTGAGGGAACTGGGGGGGTTTAGTCTGGAGAAGAGGAGGCTGAGGGGAGACCTCATTGCCCTCTACAGCTACCTGAAAGGAGGGTGCAGAGAGGGGGGGATGAGTCTCTTGAACCAAGGAACCAGCACCAGGACAAGAGGGAATGGCCTCAAGCTGTGCCAGGGCAGGGTCAGACTGGCTTTTAGGAAGCATTTCTTTCCAGAAGGGATTGTTGGGCGTTGGAATGGGCAGGGGGGTGTCCCCATCCCTGGACGGGTTGAAGAGTCGGGTTGACCCAGCGCTGAGGGGTCTGGTGGAGTTGGGAACGGTCAGTGTGAGTTTCATGGTTGGACTGGAGGAGCTTCAACGGCTTTTCCAACCGAGATGGTTCTGTGATTCTGTAATGATGTGTTAAAAGTACAAAAAGCAAAGTCTCACCGGGGAAGCAGTGCTTCAACCCAGGGATTGCAACCTTAGGTGGGTAGGTATGGTTGGCTCCCAGGCACCAGTATGGAGAAAAGCCACGGGAAAGGGTGTTCACTGGGAGGGGATTTAACTGATTAAACACACTGAGAACAGACCCAAAACCAGAAGTGTAGCAACTGTGGCTTGCCCCACAGCTGTGTGGCTGTGGAAGGAGCCTCACGTATGGCATTGGCTTTGGCTGACTCTGAAAAAAAATCAGAACAAATTTTTTCAGCCTACCCAGTAGTTCTTGAGCAGACCTCTGCCACGTGCCAAAAGCTTGCATTTGGATGGCTTGTGATTTAGGACACTCAGGGTATCCCCATAACTCACTGCCCAGCCCACTTATGCTTACCTGGGGAGACTTGTCTTCTGAATGCCACAGCAGTAGATAACTGCATACTGAGCCACCCAGTGCCTCCTATTGGATCTCATCTGCCCACTGCATTACAGCTTGACAGAGCCAGCTGCAGCATCAAGGCACAGCCATCAGCCTCCTGCTGCCACTGCACAGGCATTACTGTACCAACAAGCCAAAAATCAGCCCCTTGGGGCCAGCAGACCCCAAGCAAAAAATATTAAAAAAAGAGTGAGACCTTGCAAACAAGACACACCCCCAGCCCCAAAAGCTCAGGAAGCCTCTTCTCCTTCCTGCAAAACACTGGAGTATAGAGCAAAGGCCAGGTGTTATGGTGACCTGAGGTTTTTAAGACCCTTTGGATATGCTGATTCTCACAGCACCCGATGCCATAGTGCCAGCTGGCTGACTTTAGGGCAGAATAACCCTTGGGCAGCGTTTTCATGTGCTGTTCCATGGGCTCAGGAAATCAATTCCAGCCATGGAGAGTGCCAAACACCCATAGTGAGCCCATCTAGGGCAAATGTGTGCCAGGGCAGCGCTCCTGTTAATCAGAGGTGGGAAGGAGGGGTAGCTGAGAGAGTGAGTGCAGAGGATCCGCCTGGCTTTGTGTGTGGACGAAGCTGACTCTCAGGGAGGGCATCTCTTTTTGTTACCTGGGTATCAGATGAAATCGACTTTTCTCTGCCACCTCTCTCCTCTGTGGAGGGCAGGAGTTGAGACTTAAATCTGTAGCTTTGCAGCTCCCCTGGAAAATTCTCCAGAGTTTCCATCACAAAACAGGACTAAAAGATTGGCCGAGACTCATCTGTCTGTTTGACTCTCACTCTTTCAACTTAACATCCAGTTGTGTACATATTTAACTTTGCAGTCTGGTGGGGCAAGATGAGCCATGGTTCATGGCTGCAAACAACATATTGGTCCTGGAAAGGAAGATTTTTGGCTTGTTGGTACAGTAATGCCTGTGCGGTGGCAGCAGGAGGCTGATGGCTGTGCCTTGATGCTGCAGCTGGCTCTGTCAAGCTGTAATGCAGTGGGCAGATGAGATCCAATAGGAGGCACTGGGTGGCTCAGTATGCAGTTATCCACTGCTGTGGCATTCAGAAGACAAGTCTCCCCAGGTAAGCATAAGGCACAAGGATCCTGTCTGGGATTTGCCACAGACGTTGGAGCTGATGAACGGCAGAAACTGTGTGACCAAGCTACTGAAGCTCATCTGCGCCCTGTTACAGCAGAAACAGAGGCAGCAGTGGCAAGACCAAGAGATGGGCTGATTTATAAGAAGTCGATTTATCATGCTTTATCCTATCCTCCCAGATCCTCTTCATTTCCTGTGTCCAGAGAGAAAGGAAAGCAAAACAAGGGAAACATGTTAACAGCGCACAACGGCAAAGCAACCCTCTTCTGGTGGCTTCTGTGGGCTAAGTCTGAGCAAACTACCTTTCTACTTATGGTCTCTGTCCGGATGGATACCAGACAGGTTAGTAAGTGTAAAAGCCAAAAGGCACAGGGATTAGATCTGGTCCTTTGGGGTGCCACAGCCTGCAGTATCTCATTTGTTACAGGTCGTCTTGACCTGGCCTGTGCTGACACATCTGATAGGAGTGCTTGATGACTATGGGGACATCAGAATGGGACTAGAGATATCCTGGGCTTCCCTCCCCATTTCTTGCCTTTTCTGTTAACTGGCAACAATCATGGCCTTTAGGAAGCAGGGAAGAAACATTACTCAGTTACACTAGCCAGGCTTCTCATGCATGACACACAGAAGTAAAGAGAGGCTGAAGTCAGAGTCGCTCTTCATGTGGTCCACCTGTCTGAGACCTAATGAAAGTTTATTGAACCTTACTGGAGTCTGAATTCAAGTTTTTCTCTTCAAATCTGCTCTTTATGGGCTTGGTTGCATTTTAGAAGCTCAATAAAAGCAATCATTTAAACTGAAACAGAAGAAAAATGGTCATTACAACACATTCCTTCCAGGCTGGCACATGTTAGAAATGTTTTTAATTAATAACACGATAAGAAGAAAAAAGAAAGGGAAATGTTAAAGGAAGACTGTGGACAGATGTAGAGGAGGAGCCCCATGAAGGAAGATGTCCACAAAAATCTCTCCTACCACACAGCCTCCAAATTGTTCCCAGGAGAGGACTGTGGAGCCAAGGCCTGGCTAGATCAGCCCCCGCAATGATCCAAGCTGTGGCAGGATGGGATACTTTGGTGGTGCCAACATGTGAATGTAGCATGAGGAAAGGACAAGAGCAGACAGTCTTGATTTAATTGGAGAAGCTCTGCGGTTCTCTTGGTGAGTCTGCCAGGCTTGCCTGCCTAATGAAAGGTGTGTTTTAATTTTTGACTAAAACTTCAGTTTGGCTGGGTGAAATGGCATTTTGCAAAAGGAGGAAAGACAAATCACAGCATCTGAGAAGGCTTGGTACCTGCATTAGACAACATGTGGCTAGCTGTTGTGAGATCCTGAGATTGTGCTTGCTAAAAGGGACTTCTTGGGTCACGCTGCATGGAGATGAGGTCTGGTGAAATCCAGCCAAGTTGATCTAGAGCCAGTTAATGCAACATCCCTCAGCACACTGACCTCTCCATGCTGTTATACAAGGCTTTTTGAGGTCCACCAGGATGACCTGTGTTTTTAGGCTGGAAAGGTGCTCCCCATCTCTGCTTTATCTTACGTGTACACATGATGGAGGAGAAATGGGGCAAAGACCCTTTGACACCTTCTCATTCCTGGACTTTAATTAGGACAAGCTTTCTCCTCAATGCAAAACTCATTTTTTTACGTTGTCTTTGTTTTGTTTGCTTGGAGAAGCACTGGCACTCACTCCAGGAAATTAGCTCTTAACTAAAAGCATTTATGTAATTGGGGAGGGAGGGGGAGGTGTGTGTGCACTGACTTTGGGGAAGTTCAGTCTACAAAAACAAACCTCGCTAACTACACTTGGTTCTGATTAAGGAAGATAAATCTGTCAGTGAGAGGCTAAATTTACCGAGAGTGTAACCTCCTGCCCCTCGCCCCACCAGCGATGGTCAGGCTGCATTTATTTCTATTGGGCAATCTCCAGAAAGCATTGGGAGGTGAAAAACAATCCCCAGAAATGTGAAAAATGTGGAATGAAGTGGGGGCGGCAGGAGGAAGAGTGGGGGGAGAGAAGATTGAGCGACCAATAGCAACACGATGGGTACAATTTCAGCTCTTTCCCTGCTTCCACAGCTGAAATAAGAAAGCCCAAGATGCGTGCTGAAGCCCAAGATGTGAGTGCTGAAAATGCACTGAAGGGAATCCCTGCTCCTCAGCTTCTCATGAGAATTGCTATAGGCGGGATCCTCGCAAATGCAGAGCTGAAAAAGCCATCCTAAAGCTAAAATGCGAAGGGGTACATGTCCCTAAAGCCACCTAGGTGCTGGTCCGTACAGCCAAGGTGTAGCTAGCCCTCTGCAGTTACCCGCCATGAGGCCAAAGCTGGCGTGGGACGGGCAAAGCAGTGGCTGTGTTAGACAGGTCAGAGGATGTGAGGAGAATTGGAAGGACCAGGCAGCAGTAAATCTGAAGACACATGGTAGGTCTTGCAGTTGGCTGAGTAATGGTTTAGGTCCCTGGTTAAGTTAAGGTGGGAGAGAGATGATTTTGCAGTAAGAGCTATGGCAGCTGCTTGAGAAGGCTATCTTCAGTACTGCTTACTCTCAACAGTGTCACCTGCAGGGCTCTTTCTTAGAGGGATGCAAGAGCTTTTGTCACATGCCACTGGCCAGAGCAAGCTGCTTTTCGATGTATTAGCTTGCCCGCTGCCGCCAGATGGTCCTAGCGGTGTGTGGCTTGAGACACAAGCCAAGGATGCCCGATTTACTGCTGACCTAGCTGTTTATTTTTGTTTTCTCAACAGTTTGCTCTCTTTAAAGCTTTTTTTGCATCCTTCAAGGAGCTGCTTTTGGTCACACTTGGTGTTTCTTTTTGCAGTCAAAGAGAGGGATATGTTTGGCCCTGCCAGGGAAGAGTTTTGTGAGCAGAGATTCCTGCAGTAGAACTGAGGAACCACAGCATGGCAATGGCACCTCACCCCATAAATCATGTACCCTGTGATATCCCCAGGAAGCTCCTGTAACCACCTTCCCATGGGCTAACAAAAGTGCCCATCTATCTGTGCTACCATGGCAGTTGTCCCTTTGGTTAGCTTGTCAGGAAATAAGCTGGTTACATCCTGGAGGAAAGTAGCTAGGAACAAAGCTTTCTATCAGTCTGATGAGAGACAGGGTGGCATCCATAGCACATGCTTCCCATCCATACGATAGCCACCAAACACCTTGACCTCTCTGGCAGGGACAGACCTGCTCTAGGACACCATCACTGATGGCTCATGGACTCCCATCTGCTGTGTGAGGGCACTGGAAACGATACCATGCATCCAAAGCAATCTTCCTCTAGCATGCAAAAGATGTATGCATGGTTGAGATTTGGCTAGCTACTCAAATCTGTCATTGTTTTCTATTAATCAATAAGTCACTGAAATCCACTGGACATGAACCAGAACACAGGCCCACTTGGTTCAGGGTTTTAGCCCTCTATAGCAATGCTTTTTGTGGAAGAAGTACTACGAGATGGGAAAAAATTTGTTCACATCGTCATTGGCAAATCAAGACCTCTCACTTCCAGGCTTGCTCTCGGAACTGTTTGGACAGCCTGATTCCTTCTGAGTCTTGCTGATACCAGAACTGAGAAAGCCATACTGACACTAAAAGGAAGGCTTGGCTCCTGAACAGGAGACATCGTGACTTGCTAAACCTCTGTGGAATGTGGCTGAGTTTGATGATAATCACATAGCACTGTGGCATCTAGAAAGCCACCATTTTGTAGATGAAGCATGAGAAGCCCAAAGGAGATGTCAGAAAACCAGAAAATCAACAGACCAAACAATGAACTAGGGCCAGATTCTCAGTTGGTGTAAAGCAGTAAAGTGCCATTGGGTTTGCTAGAGCTGGGTGGATTTCTGCCAGGTGAGGATTTGGCTCTGCTGTCAAAGCATCCCTGTGCTGCTTTGTTCTAGTAGCTTTGGCTCTCTCCAATGGTCTATGCAATCTATACAACAAGGACATGGATTTTTAACAGACTTTGCAGCTGCCAAAATAAATCCTCTCTGAGATACAGACAAAAAAGGCATTAACAATATTGGCATGTGCTCTGGCTGCTGCATTTCCTCTGACTATCCCTAGCTGGGCCTTGATAAGCTTGATTTCTTTGTCACTTAACTACCTCCTTCTTAATGAGATTTCCACTGAAATGAGCCAGCCTGTGTTCCCAGCTGAGGGGGAGTACTAGTTGATGTCCTTTAAGAAGTTAGCCCAGGGAGAGCTGCTCCCATCCATGGCAGGAGGCAGGGACAGGCAGGTTCAGATCCTGCCTAAAAATGATGGCCTCCTGGAGCTCAGAAGCTTGCAGGAACACAGGTTTCTGACTCACTTTGTGCACAATGTGCCTGTCCCTTTGAGGCAATTCAAGTGCAAGGAAGAGACAATATTTATCCCCAGCAGCAAACCCAAGGGGTGAGGCTTGTGATGGCCAGCTTACACAGCAACACCACCCAAGGACCGAAATCCTCCTTTGGGTTTGAGCCAGAGACAGGGCATGTCTAACAGTCACCCATGCCCCTCGCCTAGCCCAAGTCAGAAGAGGAATGGTGGTGTGTTCTGTCTCTG
This sequence comes from Athene cunicularia, assembly GCF_003259725.1. Classification (NCBI taxonomy): domain Eukaryota; kingdom Metazoa; phylum Chordata; class Aves; order Strigiformes; family Strigidae; genus Athene; species Athene cunicularia. Next base: position 11,533,854 of record NW_020799107.1, on the reverse strand, counting down.
ATGATTATCATTTATCAATGCTTAGTGTGAAATAATACACCTGTCACTGGTTTCCCTCTTAAATTTTCCCTTCCAGAATTCCATCTCCTCTTTTCATGTCCCTTGTCAAACTCTCAGAACATTTAATCTTTTATTATCGGTCTTTGGATAAGCTGACTTGGGTTTCTTGTGTCTCACACCAAAAAGCCTCTATTCAGTTCCTCTGATTTTGCTGCTGGTGTTTTTAAGATGGGTTTTGGATAAAGTAAATTCAGCTGATGCTCCGTAAAATTTCTTGCATGCAATGACACAGTCAGTTTTCTCTTTCCAGATGGGGCATCAGTAACAGGTAGACTGGTAAGGACATTTGTAGACTCCATTCTAGAGTAATTTTATGTTTGTTTTTTCTTTGGTGCTATAGCCTTTGTTGATACAAAACAAATGGTTTAGATCTGGGCTGCTGTGAGGACAGGGGCAATGGATTGTACATCTTTTCTGCAGTTACATTTGCATGGCTCAGTAGAAGATGGATCTGGAGCTCAGAGATGTTTCTCCCCTTGGGACATAGTTTCTGCAGTGTCATGAGGCTCAGAGGTGGTTTTGAAGTGGGTCACAGAGACTAGATTAGGATTAGTTTGGAGGAGTTCATCGTGTCTTTTGAGAGGAAAACCTCATTTAAAATGTAACAATGAGGATATCCTCTCCCAGCCATGGGGTATTTTTGCAGAGAGGATCTAATGTGGGTTTTAGGTCTTTCAGGTCAAGCTGTCTGAGACACAGGGGTGAGCCTGTGACTTTCTGCTTCTGTATGTTCTGGGGAGATGGTGAGAGGGGGTTTCTCTATGTTCAAAAAGGGTGGGGACAATATACATCTACTTCTTTATTTCCCCAGCCTCCCTGGAAAAAACAATCACATTAACATGTGTGAAAATTATTTACAACCAAGCTTTTACACTCGTGTCTTCTCCAGGCAAGGCGAGGCGGCAGTGGCGGGGAGGTAATTATCCCCTCCACCCTGCTGAATTGCTGTTTTATGGTGAAGGCCCCCCGATTCATCACAGGGAAAAAAATACAGAGAGTTTTTAAAGGATTATTTAGCAAAGAGGCAGGAGAAAGGTGCTGTGTGGGCTGATGCTGTGGGGTCAGCACATTGGCCTGACCGAAGGGATGAGGGGCTGCCTCACCCACACACAGCCACGTGAGGTAACCTCATCCCTGCTGCTTCTCCCCAGGGATGCGGGCCTGAAAACTGCTGGGGGAAAATCAATAGGAGGGCTGGGACTCTGCCCTCTGATCCTGCAGTCCAAGGCCTGCTGCCTTTGGGGAGGGAGGGAGGGAGGGAGGGAGAAGATGGTGGAGAGGCATTCCTCTATGGTGGTTCTGCTTCCCAGGTGACCTCAGAGGATGCAGGGAGATGGCCATCTGTGTGGGTCCTCGTGGCCACCACCATGGAGGGGTGCTGAGCCTGGTGATGGTGGGCTATGCAGGGACAGCGGGTCAGGGACATGCCCGTAGCCACCTCAGGAACAGCAGCTTTCCCTTGCTCAAGACGGCCTCCACCTCCAGTGGGGTGAAGGTGCTGCCACTGTTGCTGTCCCTGGAGAGGCAAGCAGTTGCAGCCCCGCAACCTCTTGTCATGGCTGCCACCACTGTGATTAAAAAAACCTGTGAGACTGTAAAAAAAAAACCCAAACCAAAACAATCCCTGTATGCACATTTATTGCATTTATCTAACAATTTTGTAGTTGATGCAAATACTATTGGCTCGGGAAGAATTGTAAGTTATATTCAAGTCTTCTGAATGTGTGCAAATGGGTTTTATTAGAACTGGAGATTTAAAAATGTAATTACTGCTCTGCTACAAGGGCTCTGCTCATGGAGGCGTGTCCCTTCATGAGCAGAGTGGGGTGATGGTAGTGCTGCCAAGATGTGCTCTCACCTCTGCTCCCTGTGGCTTGCACAGGCCTGAATATGAGCCCTTCAGCTTGATGCTTTGGCCAAGCCAAAACCTTGGGTTAAATAGTTCAACCTCCTGTTGGAATATTTTGGTTTTCCTTTCTTGGGATTGGCAGGGCTGGGTGTGTGGTAAATCAGGTCATGCCCATTAATTAAAATGGTGCCTGGAGTCTTGGTGGGGTGCAAGGGCTCCCTGGAATCAGTCCCTGGTGTCCAAGCCTCAAGGAGCCACCCAGAGCTCCATACCTCTGAACCTGGACAAGTCATTGTGGTCCAAGTTGACTGTGAGGGAGTCTGATAGGGAACAGCATCTCTTCTGGGGCAGCCAATGCCCTGAAATGCTTCACCTGGGCAGGCCATGGAGGGGAGGCTTTGCTCCCACCTCTTGTGCTAGGGTAGGTAGGATGCTACATTGCTCAACCTGTCACCTTCTGCAGCTTCTGGGCTGGCTTATGTGCCCATCTCCCTCCCACTGTGCTTGAGCTGGCACCATCCTCCACCCAAAGCATCCCTTTTATCTTTTCCAGCATGGAAACACTGACCTAAGTGAAAAATCTCTGTGTTTGTCTGCGTGGCACGTGCTGGATGCAAGAGTGGACAGTCCCATGTAGCCTCGAGCCAGCCAAGCTGGTGTTGGGATTGTGCGTGGTAAGTCCTGCCTGGGTGGAGGGCTGCTGGGAGGACAGCTGTGGTCCAGCTCTCCCACCACCTTGGCTTGCTGGCGCGTTTCCTTGATAAATGAGCTGCTACACTGGGGAGCAGAGTGGGGAAGGGAAACTATTGCTCAGACCTCACACAACAGCTGTGATCTTGACGTGGACCCCCTCAAGGCTGAGGCACTCTCCCTCCATGGGGGAGAAGGTCTTGCTTGGTAGGGGATCTGTAATCTCCTCCCCTAGACCTCAAATCCCCTAGTGTGTTGGAAGAGAGGGTGCTCTCCTGCAGAGTTTGGCTCCATGATCAGCTGCGGGTCTCTACCCTGTGTTGGCTCTGAGATTTGGCCCTGGGCTGCCCTGGTTTCACTGCTGTCTCAGTAGCTTTGCCCCTGGCAAAAGGGTGCAAGGGACAGCTTGTGTCCCTAAGGCTAATTTACCTAACCGATGGCAGACATCTGCTGGGAGTAATGGGCAGGTAATTTTCCATGTCCATCTTGGACTGCATATGGATAAAATTAGGGGAAAGGGCAGACTGGAAAAGAAACAGACTGTTTCTGCAGGAACAAATGAGTATATTGAAAGGGAAGGGGAGGGAGGGGAAACTCAGCCCTTTTCCCAGCTCCCTTGCAGAGTGAATAAGATGTCCAGTGCCCCAAGTACCAAATGGTCTCAATTTGCTCCTGCGTCAAATAGAGCTAGTTCTCTGTTGGCGGGGGCCTTGGCAGGGCCACGAGGATGCGTTTCATAACAGCAGCTCTTGTCAAGAACAACAACAACAGCATCAAAACCATCAAAAACCTGTTGAAACTGTGCTATGCTCAGAACAGAAAACACATGCAAAGAGGAAAAACTCCCTCAATGAAAAAGCCAATGTAATTAGCCCTGACAAACTCTGCAAACCAGAGTCAGCCAAGTAGTGGAAGAGGAGGAGAGAAATAACCCAATATCATTTTATAGGCAAATGTAAATGGGTCATTAGCTGTCTTCGAACAAAATGTTCCTTGGTGGGGAAAGCAAGGGGACAGGCCTGGGTGTAGGAAATATTGCAGAAAGCCTGGCAGAGCATCATGTGAAACCAGCTTTTGTGAGATGCTGGATGAAAAGGTTGCTCTGCTTTCTCCAGTTGCAAGGAGAGCTCCTGGGCTCCTTTGCCTTTGAGCAACGGTTACAGTGTCAGGACACAGGCACGTGGAGCTCCTGCCTGACTGGTTAAGAGAAGGGGGACTGCTCTCTGAGGTGCCTAAAGTCAGCTCTGAGCCTCTCCACATCATCTTCTCCATCAGTAGAAGTATTGACCTGCTCTAGGATCTCCTGACCAACAGCAAGCTGAAGGTCTTCCTGCTTGGGACTTTGCTGTGCTAGGTGCTGCACAGTCATCAGGGAAGACCTAGAGAGTCCTCTCCTGATGTTAGAGCTCGGCTGGAGCAATGGAGTAGTTAGGACAGTTGATGTAAAGTGAGAGCAGCGGTAATGAGGATTATTTCATGCAAACCCAATGCATGCTTGTCCAGACTGAGTCAAAAAAACACCTAAAGCAATAGTACCTGATCCTGTCCTGCTGCCCCTGTTACCCACAGCTCTTCCCCTGGAGGATGGACAGGACTGCCATAGCTTTCGGCTACTGTTTCTATAACCTAGTAAGAAAGAACCTTCAGGTTTTTTAGCTGAGACTAGACTCAATCCCTGCTTCTGGTCTCAGCAGCGAGGATGACATTACCTATCCACATTTTTAATAAATATACCCTAGGAAGGGTGGCCCTAGTGAATTTTGCTTTTGCTTGTTTTGAACTTTTCCCATTTTCTCTCAATAATAAAGGCACGTTCTGAAATTATTTCAAAATGGGGAACAAACTGAAGAGCTGGACTTAGTTGCTGCAGAGCTGATCAGCCTGTTTGATACATAACTATCCTGTGTGGCCATATCAAGGCTGCTCAAGCCAATAACTGAAGCTCTATATACTTGGAGCAGAGACATACCTAAGACTGCTGCACGCCTGAGCTTCCAGCTCAGGTTCTAGTATCAGGATTTTGGGGGATGGCCAGTCCTGGAAGTTTCCATCAGATCCTGAAGTTTAATGGCCATTGTTAGATCTATTGTCTTAACTGGGTCTAATTGTTTTTGAGCCCTCTTATATTTTTGACTCCCACAAAGTCCTGTGGCAGTGGGTTCTGCTGTTTAACTGTGCGTTGAGAGAAAAATACATATCCTTTTGCAGCGTGAAGCCCATTGCCTGATCCTGCTGCTGCAAGTCCCTTAGGCCTTGGACTGTGTGGAATAATGACCGGCTTTTGTATCTCTTCATAGTTGTTTTTGGTTGTGACTGTCCTGTACATTTTCTCTCTTTATCCCCTCTCTGTTCACACCGTCTCCAGTCTTTTCATGTGCATGTTGAAGAACAGCATCCTGGTAGTACTTGGTTGATCACCATTGCAAAGATCACTTTTTTTTTTCACACTTTGTTTTCTACCATTCCTCCCTTTTGTGAGGACCTTAATTTAGCTATTTTAAAAGCCTTTGAGGGATCTTGGCAAAAGTTATATTGAAAAGATAACACAATACACTGCATTTCTCCCTGCATCTTCCACCTTGCTGTCTTGCAGTTCCTCCTGTCTAGCTTAGCATACACTACTTGTAGTGCCCAGGATTTTGCCTGAAGCTCTATTCAGATGTTGCATTTGCCACTTTAGATTTTTTTTTATCCTGAGCAGCACTTCTAATTTTTATGTTTGGACTCTATCAGAGCTCTTAGGTCAATTACAGACTGGTCCTGGCAGGCAGCTGATTTTTATTATCCACACCTTGGCTTCAGATGGTTCAGGTCTCTTGTGACCTCTTTACAATGAACACAGATTTCAATTAGCTTTTCTGTGCTAGTCTTATTTTTCTGGGTGTGTTTAACAATAAAGTGTATCATGTGCAAGTATGTGATGCGTGTGGGGTGTTGGAGCACAGCTAGCAAAAATAAGTGTTTTTCTTTAGCGCTGAGTCCTTGCATTTGTTTGGATTGTTTGTTTCTGGTCTCCCCACAGAAGATCTGAAAGTTTCAGTTTACTTGTCCCACAAGAAGGATGAAACAGCTGGATTCAGAAGATCAGTACCTCCTGCTCACTCTCTCTTAATAAATTTTTAATTGACTCATAATACGCTATATCTTGCTCTGCAGGATTGTCAATAGCCTATTTCCAAACAGCTGGCTGCATCTCTCGCTCTGAGAGAACCCACAGAGTGGGAGGAGGGAAGACCTCCCCTTTGTTATTGTGTAGGAATGCTGATGGATAGTTTTATTCTTATTATAAATTTAAAATACTTCCACTTGCCTATTGCAAACAACAGATTAGTTGCAGATACCAAGCATGCATTTCACAGTCTGACAGTGAAGACAGTACCAGTGCAAACACCCTTCTGAGCCCAACCTTGAAAATCCAGAACAGTTGAGTTGAAAGTCTCCTTTGTACCTGCAATAGCATCACTTTTGCTGTGGTCAGTGATGCACCTGGATGCTCCCTCACATCTGCAGCGCTCTGGGAAATCTCCTGTTTTCCCCTGTAGTCACAGAGAGACATTATACAAACTGATCTGACCTAGGCTGTCTGCTGGAACTTTCCATGAACATAACTCGGATGAACAGGGCTTGGTATCTGCTCATACCTGAATGTGCAGAAGCCAGACAATGAGGACCTCTAGGGGAGCAAGAATTTCATTCCCAACTTTCTCTATGTTTTAACAATGGCTTTGAGGAAACTGAAAAACTGGCCCTGGAAGGTCCCAAGCTGGCACCACTGAGAGCAGTGAGAACTGAACAACACTGCTGACACCACTGAGGTTGTCTGGGGCACATGGGGTCTGTGTCCTGCCACGGCTGGCTGTTCGAGTTCACCCCTTCAGAGGGCTGGGAACATCACGTTCGAGAAGAGGTGCCTCAGAGCAATGTAGCTTGAGTACTGCCTCTGGTGTATGCATTCAGGGAAATCTCTGGGTGCAGGTACCGCTGGGATAGGGAGATCCTACTGCTGATCTTGCTGTCATTAATACAAGGCTGGGTGTTTGTAAAGGGTCTGTGGGAATCTGGGACTTGGGTCCAATGACAATTGGGAGGTAATCATGCATAACTCAGTTAAGGTCTCCTGGGAATGATAGAGAAACCTCCTTTATGTGTCCTCAGCAGAATGGAGACTAATATGAGCACAGAGGTGCCACATGCTGGGTGGGGGGACTGTGTCTCTAAGCTATCTGCAGTCTTTGAAACCTTCCTTCACCTACTTTTCTGTCTGAGTCCTTCATGTCCAAAAATCTGGTTTTAAACACAGTAGTTCAGTCCTACCTCAGATCTTTCTTCGTGTCTGTTTTTTGCCTGGTGCTAGGTTCTGTTTGACAATGGACTGGGTCATTTGTTCTTCCCAGCTGTGTCTCTTGATGAAGGCTTGCTTTGAAGATAGTGCTTCACAGACTTCTCCAGCCTTAAACTCAATTAGAAAAAATTTGCATGGCCTTATTTCCCATGGGACAGCTCAGGGTCCTGGGGGCTAGAAGAAACAGCTGCGCACCTGCAGTTATGAGTGTCAAGAGACAATTTTCCAAAGCCAGCCCCTAGAAAAAGGGACCCTCAGAGCCATCCCCAGTGAAGGGCATACCTTTTAATTCTTCTCCCCATTTTCAGGAGGAACAAGAGCTATAAAATAGTTGCAAACAGCTACACTCAACTTCTCCTACACAGTTTGACACATCCAGGGACTGTGCTGCTAATTCAAGACCACTGTGGTCTGGTTTCTGCAGCATTTGTTCTCTGCTCCAGCTCTTCCTTCCCACCCCAGTTCCTCAGCCTTGTGTGTGGTTTTCTCCATAGCTTATCAACTGCTTTTTCCCATGGCCATCCACTGACAGAGAGCACATCCCAAGAAAAGAAAAAAAGAAAAACAATGAGAGATGAATGCTGCTGCAGCCAGGGCTCCTCTGTCAGGCAGGGAGCGTGTCAGAGCTCGGTGTAGCCCAGCAGCATGAATACAAGCCTTTCTGTGTCCCTGGCGTGTGCTTCCCAGTCGTCCCAGAAACACAACACTTCTGTCAGAGATTATTTATTAGCCCCTCCATCTGGAACAGAAGCTGTTTGCTCTGGAGAAGAAGCCAGCAAGCTTTGTGCTCGCTGTGCATGGTGAATACACGCAGAAGGCCACGTCCCCTCCTGCCCTCCCACTGATGCTTGGTGTGCTTCTGGGGACAGCAGTTTAGTGACATGGGTTTGCACTCCTTCAGGCAAAACTTCTTGAATAATAAATAGTCATGACAGGCCTGGCTGAAATGATAGGTGGTTTGGGTTATTGAAAATAAACAACATAAACTGCAGAGATATATTTGCAATGATGAGCTGGTGCTTTTAAGTGGGCTCTGTTTCTCTTAGATTTCCTTAGTCTTCCACTTCTTCTTCCCTGGAGACTTTTAATGCCTGCAAACAGGTCCCAGTTAGTTGTTTTCATGCTCTGTCCTGAACCACAGTGCAGTCACTGGTTTCTGTTCATCTGTCCCACCATATTGCATCGTCTCATAGCTCATTGAAGGAGTCTGCTGCTTTCTACAGTTCTGGTGAAGTGCTGAACCATCTATCTCCTTCTTCCAGCCCATGCAGAATGGGGTGTCTTCCCCTTCTCTGTGTGGGTGGTTCAGTGAAACAGCTTTGGATGGCATGTTCAGATGGTATGTATGCTGCTGCCACAGTGTGGAGTGGGTTTGGGGGGATTATTATAATGGGCTAAAGAGACCACTGGGCAGTTTCTGGATGCTTGCTTTTTTGACACAACCTTTTTCTTCATCTAGGGTTGAGGGTTTGGGTAGAGTTTGTATGACACACATGCTCTACCTGCTGAAGCAGCTGACTGCACCTCGTTATGAAGACCACTGAGAAAAATTCAGTTTAAAACACAATGGTGATGTTTGACTCCAAGTAAGAGCCTGCCCATTCTGATCTGAGGATTGGTCCGTTGATATTTTGCTCTAGCAGGGGTGGTTTCCATAATGCTATCCAGCTGAGCCTGCTCATACCGAGATACTGGCATGTTGCTCTTTAGGCTATGAACTTCCAGGAATTTGTAGGTGGAAATCTGACTTGCTTGCATTATCAGAGCCGGGTGATGGTGGCGGTGGTGAATACAGAGTATGCTGCTCAAGCTGTGCTCTGCTAGCACAGGAACCTCAAGTTTAATAACATCTTTGGAGTCAACTGGAGAGCAGCTATTGTTTTTGGGGCTTTTTCACGCATATATTACTTCAAGGTTTTTCCCTCCTTTCAGCTTAAGTACTTGGGGATAGAGGAATGAAGGAAGCAAGCTGCCAGTGCCTAATGCATATTTCTTGGAGCAAATGTATTGGTTTATTTTGTTTTAAAGAGTTTATTGCAAATGTGGAGCAGCTGTGGATTTTGTGATGACTTTTTTTATTTTTCGGAAACATGGGGTCATCTTCCTATTTTTTGACAGCATGCTTGCAATAGAAAAAGTTGTGATAGTGAAGAATTTCAAAGTAGTTAGACTCAACCATGTTTTTCACTCCTGATCTATTAAAGTCTATTCAGTAAGCAGTCTGATGAGAAGAAATCTGGGATTTCCTCAGGGGTTCCTCTTGCCCTTCCCTTCTGAGGCTGAAATTGAAGCAGCCCACAGTTCCACATGTCAGATCCATAAAGGGATTTAGGTATCAAAGTCCCAGCTCTAAATATAGTGTCCCAGCTTATCTCCAGAGACATTCAATTTTCCCAGTGTCTTGTGCACTATACAAGGCCTTCAGTTACCCTTGAGTGCCCCCAGGGTGTCTGATCTGGGCATCTCTACACATCTTCTCTGAGGAACCTGGACAGAGGATTTGGGGAGTTATGTACTAGTGCTATGATTCAGGTTTATGCACTCTTCTCCCTAAGAGAAGATGGCAGGTTTGTTCCTCTCTGGACCATAACACACTATGTAAGTGTGCTGTATGTCTTTGATATAAAGCCAAGGAGAGAGTGGAATTCAAAGGGTAATATGAAGTAGGTAGGGTTCCAGTTCTTTGGAGGGTGGCTGGCAAGGAGGTTTTTTTGTTTGGTTTTACTAGTGGTCCAGTAGGAGTTATTATTGCTACTTGGGATAGATGACAATGAATATTAATTTCATAGCAGATAGTTCGCAGTTACTAGTGCCCTGTGAGGCTGAAGATGGCCTGGCAATTCATTCATGAGAGTCATCTCAATTAGTCCTGCAAGAAGTGGAGTACTGATTGCTTACTGATGCTGGGTTAAACACTGGGATGGCCTATGGTAACTCCTGGGGGTGGGTGACAGGTCCACTGCCTAGTTGTGTATTCTCAACTGTCGTCTCTTGTTGAGAGCTGAAACCCTCCAGCAGGGCTCTTCATTGCTGGGAGAGCAACAGTGTTCCCTGTGTCTGGTGTGCCAGTGTCCTCAAGGAGACCTACTTTTTAGTACAGCTCCGTTGCACAGTGGTTGCAGACACCCTGTAACAAAGGAGCAGACCCTGCGTATTTTGAGGGAGGAAGATAATAAGCCGATCTGGCACAGCGCTTTAGTAAGCCTGGCAAGTCAACTCTGACAATGTAAACAGCTCTTCAGGGTGAAATGTTGCTTTTCAGTTTCAGAAATCTGCTGGCCAAGCTCTTTGCGTGGCATGAATGAGGTGCCCTATATATTCTTGATCTCCTGTTCTGCCCCTCTTCTGCAAAAGGGAGATAACGGCTGGCTTTGCAGGGCTGGCCCAGGGTCTGTGGACCTGGGAGCCTTGGTGGCCGCTATGGTCTGTGGGCAGAGCTGCCCTGAGCACAGATGTGCTTCCTTCAGCCTTCCCTCAGCCACACAGCATTTCTCAAAGCTGTTTCCCTAAAGAAACCTGAATGGGAGTTGAAGCCACAGCTACCACAATAGCAGTGAAGTCCCAGCAGAGCCCCGGACTCATCTCCAAATGCCTCCTGCAAAGACCCTCTGGGGACTTGTGCAAGATCTTCTGGGGAGGAGGGGGAATGGGGCAGTTTGCTTCCCAGGGTTAATGTCAGCCTTCACAAATCCTCTGCTGCCCTCAGCTCCGCTGTGCACACCCGGGCTCTTGGCTCTGAAGTTTGGGAACGCCAGCCTCTAACTTTTGACCTCCCACACAACTCTAATTCCAAGAAACAATGCCCTAAATCTGCTTGCAATGACAGACAGCTCGCTGATTCCTACGGCATGGCTTGTTAAAAGATCTGAATCTACTAATAGGAATTGGCCTGATAAAAGTGACTTTTTTTTTACCTCCCCACTTAGCAGCTATATGCAGCCCGGGGAATCTAGAAATTAAATTGGCTTTTTTTCAAGCCTCTTCTATGCAACAGAAATGGGACCCCTGCAGTGCAGTGCAGTGTTTCCAATTATATTTTGGGGCATGTTGCTAATTTTTGGCAGACAGAGAGAAACAGGCCAGGCAAATGGCAGGTGGCAGGCTGTTTTCATATTTTACCAGGAGCATGGGGGAAGGGAGAGGGGAGAAGGAGCTGAGCTGAGCCAAGAAATGTGACCTCGCGCGAGTGTGAGCAGAACAGTTTTGGCACATGCCGGAGGATGGAAGGCTGGGCAGGGATGGCTGGGCCCATTTACATCCCCTCCTGCTGGGAACACGTATGCATGCAAGCAGGACTGAAATAAACACGCTCAGGCAACGGCAGCCGCCAGGTCTGGACTTGGGGACCTCCCGGTCATGCGTAGCTCCACCAAGACTAATCAGCATCACGGGGCACACTCGGGACGCCAGTGTCATCTGTGGAGTCATGCTCCACCTCCCTGCTCTTACGTGTTTCTCTCCTCTGCCTTCGCCACATAGTCAGAAAAAAAATTGGCTTTTGTTCATTCATTTATTCATAACACAGCTAATAGATTCAAGATGGCACTGTCTCCGGAGGGCCTGGATGATTTTTCAAAGCTATTACACAATCTGCATCTATGTGCATGCATATATGGAGTGAGGGTATTAATAACCAGAAGCTAGTACCCAGGACCTGCATATCTTCCAATGTGTCTTTCCCCCTCAGGACAGCGGCATGCTGACATGAGTTTTAGGAGTCAGAAATGTTGTCGTGTTGGTAAAGAGCTGCCTGAATTTGTGTGGACCAGGGGCAGAGCGCCCACGTCGCCCCAGTGATATGCCAGCCCCAGAGGACTCTAGGGGGAAATGCACTAAAACTCGGCATGGAGTCTTCTAGATGTTTAACTTAGGAAGCAAATCCAAAAAACTAATTGTGAAAGCCATGAAGGAAGGTTGTGAGATATCTTAATCCAGGTCAATCTGGAGCTTTTTTGGGGCTGGGTTTACACTGAAGCTTGAGGGTATTAATTTTGTTATACAGTAGTTATTTCACTGGAGAAAAGCAGAAGTCTTTCCTTTCGAAAAGACTGTAAGGAGAGACTGGGGATGGGAAAAGATTTTCCTGTAGAGGAAAAACATTGGTGAAGTGGGCGTGATGTTGCCAAGCACCTTGTTTGGGTGGAATTGCATCTTCTGTAGGGGACTGGACATGCTGAAGGTTTATTTCAAGCTGGCTTTGCTGCTTTGTGCTTAGATCTATTGTCAGGGATCTTTAGCAGATGGAGCGTGGTGGCAAAGAGTACTGTCTACAACAGGAAAACCCCTCTACAGCTCTTCTGTTGGACCTTTTTGAACTGTTGTTGGACTTCTACAGGGACTTGCACACTACAGTGACTTCCCGAGGGTGCATTCACCTTTGCTCTGCCACTGAGGCACACCGCCTCCTAGCTGGTGTTGTTTTACTCTTCCTGGCATGCCAACTAAATGAGATCTCAACAGCTCAGCTCCACCCATCACTCTGCCTATTCAGACTCTGACAGTTTATCTTCATCGTCCTTCTCCTGATGCTGTTTTGCTGCGGGGATAAGCCCAGATATTTCTGGCACCAATGTTAATGTTCCTGAAATGTCTTTCAGCTGATAGCAAGCCAGCTAGTTAGGGACTTGCAGGATCCTCGGTGACCTTATTTCAGAAGCAAATTGTCGGGGTTTCAACCTGTTAATTTGCTTTCTTGTAACCTGCCTGAAGGGCCTGGAAACCGGGGCTCTGGTCAGCTTAAATCTTGGCAGTGTGCTTTCAGGAGGAGGTGCTGCCTGAGGATGGAGGGATATTAATAATGGATTGTTCCACTGCTAATGGGAGTGTGGTTAATGTATTGCAACCCTTATGTTAAACATTTTCTGATCACAAGTCTGAAATTAATGACAAGCAATTTGCCATTAGACCTTCTGTACAGCGATGGGCTAAACCTAGCTCTTGGTATCACCTGGTGTAAGTTCAGAAATGCTCTGTTGATTCCACCTGAGGGATGCTGGAAGAGATGACTGATTTGATGATTTTTTTATCTGTCCCCTGTAATCCATTTGCTGTTAGTGCTGAGAAGCAGTGTTGTGTTATATGGCCTGCGTGTGGTTCTCTGAAGGGAAGTCAGTCCCTTTTCATGCTAGCATCTACCCTTAAAGAACTGAAAACCTTGTCAAAATCCATGGCCTGCCTGCTCTGGCTTTGATCAGGCAGATCTGACATTTTATATCCGCTCCACACTGTGGTAAATCATGCCTGTGACACTATTGATGCAGCAATTCTCCTCGGTGCCCTGAGCAGGCATTTAGTCCTTTTGCACCTGGGCAGGATCAATTTTACATAAAAAAATTCCTGACAGGCCTTTGTGGAGACTCCATGCTCTTCCAAGACATCATTTCCCAGTGTGTTGTTGCTCTTCCCATTAAAGATTTTTCCCGAGTGTCTAGCCTGGATTTTCTTTGCTATTATTGTGCAAAGACATGCACAGGATGCTTCATTACATCTGTGTGAGTGATTACATCTGGATTAGCCCCAAGACAAGGTGCCTTTTACATGGAAACAGCAGTGCATGATGGAAGGGAAAAAATGCCAAACAGCCTAGAAAAGGACTTCCAGATCTGTTGAGTCTGGTATATGGCGCCAAGGAGTCCCTTAGGGATGGGGTAATCTAACACCACCCCAACACACATACCTTGAGGTGTTATATGTTGGAGTTCAGGGCAATTGTTGCTTGATGTCTTCAACCTGCCAGTGTCAGAAGGGTTCTAGTGCCCTTCAGAGCTGTTCTTATCTCTACCCTACTGTCCTGGTTTCAGCTGGGATCAAGCTGGCACCCAGCAACTTCCTTGAGTTTGACATCTTCAGACTATGAGCATGGACTGCACCAGATACATCAGCTATGAGCGCCAAATGTAGCAGAGACTACACATCATCCTCCTGCCTTGAAAGACAGTCATGAAGATGGAACCCAAAGTAATGGACTAAAGGAACTCACTACACATTTTTGCGGGGTGGCCCATAGACTAAGGGAATTATATCTGTGTGTATACATCAAAAAACAGGAAGAGGGATGGTGATTAGTTAGAATGGGTTGGAAAACATAGCAGCTGAGCATAATGTAAGTGGTATGGAATAAGGGATGGATACTGTCCTGGGTTCATTTGGGATAGAACTAATTTTCCTTCTTAGTAGCTAGAACAGTGCTGTGTTCTGGATTCAGTATGGGATTTGGTATGAGAATAATGTTGGTAATAAACTGATGTTTTTTAGTTGTTGCTAAGAGATCAAGGACTTTTCAACTTCCCACATCCTGCCTGTGTGCAGGTGCACAAGAAGCTGGGAGGGAGCACAGCCAGAGCAACAGACCCAAACTGGCAAAGGGAATATTCCATATCGTCTAATGTCATGCTCAGTATATAGAGGAGGATTGGCCTGGAAGTTCGCTCTCTCTCTTCTGGGGTTGAGATTTCAAGGTTTTATCTTCTCTGGGATCACTAGCTGTGAACAGGCTGGGCATCAGTCAGCAGGTGCTGAGCAATCTCATTGTGTGTAACTCATTTGTATGTTATATTATTACTATTATTATTATTATTTTAATTTTATTTAATTTCCATTATTAAATTGTTTTTATCTCAACCTACGAGTCTCCTTACCCATAGTCCTCCAATTCTTTCTCCTATCCCCCAGGGCGTGGGGAGGGTGAGTGAACGGCTTCGTGGTGTTTGGCTGTTGGCCGGGTTTAAACCATGACACCTCCCCTTTGCAGTAATGGAGGGCTTAACGTTATCAATCTTTATTAGCATACATGGAGCACTGACGAGCCTGATCCATCGCCTGCAGTCCTTACCAACCTACAAGACCCATTTGTGTTTAAGTCTTATCACTAACCACATATTTACTTTGCTCTGATTCCAGAAATGATAACCACTTATTTATAAAGTCTGTTTGATCCTGAGGCAAGGCTCACTGCCACATGCCACTGAAGGCTTTTCCTTATTTCACTTATCTGCAGTGCTGTTATCGGGAGGGCAGTTCTGTCCCAGCGATGAGGCCCATTGCACATCTGGACAGCGTAGAGATTGCTGGACAGGACCAGGCTGCTGGTCTGTCAGATCCCCTTTCCTGCATCTGTCGGTGACCAGGACTAGACACTTTAAGACTATCCACCTCAAGAAAGAGAGATCCTTATGCTTACTGAATGTTTTCCTAAATCCTGAAGCAAAGATGAAAAGGAGAAGTTCACTTAATTAAATATAAACAGTGCTGTTAGTGCTGTGAATGGCCAACACAACTTCAAATGTGCCTTGAGCTGAGACACATCCTTTGTTTTCCTGCTTCACTTTGCAAAAATATACACCTAACACCTTGCTGTTCCAGTATGGTCTTTGCTCTTGAGGCCACTGGAATTCACTCAGGACCCTCAAGCACACTTGGATCTCCAAAAATGTCTAGCTTGGCTGCCCAAACCCACCATGTTGTGTGCAGTCCCTGCTTCCTAGCATCGTCATCCCTGCTTTGCTTATTTCTGGAGTGAGCATACCCAAAGAGCAACACACTTATCCCAGTGCCAGTGTCATGATCTGAAGCCTTGTGGCACAGTGGAGGTGGTACTACATTGTCCTAGGGAGCTGCTTGTAACGTCCATCTAAAATAAAGGCAAGGTGCTTTGAAATTATTTTGGGAGAAGCAGTATATCTTCCCAATTCCTCCACCTAATGAAGATCTTCATAGACCTGTTAGGGTAGGATGGATAGTATTTCTCCCCCTGTACCCATGACTTGCAAATCTTTAACAATTTCACAAAATAAAATGGAAATTGGATAACACCCTACACACCGCCTTTTTTTTGTTTGTTTTGCTTTGGTTTTGTTTTTCAAACTGTGATTAAAAATACGAAAGCTTCAGCTCTGTGTCTGTAAATTGTGTGCCTATGTTTACATTGGCATTTGAACTAGAATCGAGTTGCCTTCATTATGAACCAAAACGAGGTGGGGGGGCAGGAAGGGGAATATACCCCTGGAATGATAATAGCTAAGCACTTGCACACTAATAAATTTAGGTGTTAATGTCTTGTTTTTGTGCTGTTTGGTTGCCATAGAGATGGGCCGCATGAACTAATGAGTTTGTTGTGAGAAGTTCAATACACATTTGCCAAATGTTCTGTTTCTCTAGTTACCTCTCTGCTTTTTCCCATGCCACAGAGCAAATGGGTTTGGAACCAAAGCCCTTCCACGCTCCGTGAGCTGAGGGCGAGGGGTCCCTGAGAGAGAGGATCCCAGAAAATAGGGCTTGCTGCGGGTTCTGCAGAGCTAAATGAAAAAATAGACGCAGGAAACATCAGGGAGCAGCACTGCTTACAGTGTAACCCTGCAAGGCTATTTTGGAAACTGGCATATGTATTTATAGCGTATATTCCACGAAAGGGAATCAATGTCAGTATGAACAGAATAAGCAAGGGGGAGCGCTTACCTCATGAAACGGTGCAGGTACGGACTGATATTTCTCCGTAAGGACTGCACCATAGACACTCCCGCCGGGGTAGAACTCACTGCATGAACTTGGGACACCTCTGCTTTGCACTGCTTGCTTGTTCCTCCTGCCTGGGGCTCATCCAGGGCTAGAAACAGACCTCCATGACTTGGGTCCTACCCCGCTGGGATGCTTGTGGTGAGCTGATGCTTCTGAGTTGGATGTTTCCGTGTGATGACATCTGAGGTTTAGCAGCAGACCATTTGGAGAGAGCTTCTCTACTCTGGGAGTAAATTCATCTAATGCTTAGGACAGATCATAGCTTTTTGAATGTGCTTTTAAAGGCCCAAAGAGATTGTTGTCCTGTTCTATACATTGCAGCCAAACAATACCAAGAGCATCGACTCCAAGATGTGTGCAAGGGGCATCTGGTTTCCTAGACCTTTACCTCTGCTGGAGGAGGCATATGCACCCATTTCATTCCTGCACAGAGTTCCCATTGCTCGATTTAGCTGACGTACAGAATGTCTCATTAAAGAATTGTGTTTGTGATCAGAACATGCACCGTGTGCATTTTTCTCTTGAAAGACTAAAAACTAAAATAAATAGGTGATTATTGTTTGGAACAATTACTTCCCTGTTCCTGCTTTATGATAGATCTCATCTCAGCTTTGTTTACAAAGTAGTAGCTTTACTTTAGGGTTGGAATTTCTCTTTGCCAAATCATCCAGCTGCAAGCAACCAAAAGAGACCCTGACTGATTCATCTCTGCTGCAAAGGCAGCGGCATTCCAGGGAGTTGTGGAGCATTTTGGGAGAAGTGTACACTGGGACTAGCACTGTGGCATGGGGAAGGCGATGGAAGAGGTCAAAGAACTGCTGCCGGGCCTTTCAGGGAAGAGGAATCCAGTGAGATTTTTTTTTGTGGGTATCTAATACTCATTTGAATATCCTCTGATGGTAGCTGGGAGGAATCTGTCATTAAGGGGGAAATAAATCCACGTAGCTATGTGTGGTCCTCCTGGGAATTTGACTTTAGTCTCAGATTTAGGTATCTTTTTACCTGGAGCCACTGAAAATTCACCAGAGGTGAGGAGGGTTTTTTTTGGTCAGAACCTTCTCACTCAAAGTACCAACACGCACTTTCTCTCATTTAAAAAGGAAAAAAAGCAAAATCCAAAGCTCTGAACAAATTTTTATTTTTCAAAGCTAAATATTTGGTGGCTGCTAAGCACTAAGCTGAAATGTGTGTTGCCAAAATATTCTTTTCCAAAACCTCCTTTTTAAAGTTGGTGCTTGGGTTGGGGTTTTTTGGTTGTTTTTTGTGTGGGTTTTTTTTTTTTTTTTAAAAAAGGCATTTTTTCCCCCTGCATTTTTATGCAGAAAATTATCTGTGTAATTTTGTATGCTATGCTTATCACAGCATGTCTGGAAAGCTTTATCCAAAATGAAAATGTGTCTTGTTTTAAAAGCTATTTCCTTCTATTTGAAAATGTTGGTGATTTTTGTCCATATTTGTGGCGTGTTTTTTTGTGGTGGCGAAGTTTTTGCATATCTCCTGGCAAAGATCAGTGCACTTTGATAATAGAGATTCATTAATTGATAGTGGGGTGATGGGACAGAGTTTTTGCCTGCTGTTTTTGGAGCATTTTGATTTGTTATTCAGCTCAGTGGCTTCCTAGGGGCGCTGTCTGCAGTCTCACAGGAGAAAGACACACCACCCAAAGAAATGCCTGAGCCAGCAGCTGCTGCTGGCATCCCTTGTAGGATGCTCACACTGGCCTTGAGACTTCTCCATGCCAGAGCAAGGAGTCACCAACCTGAACAGCCCCATCAGATAATCAGTTCAGCGTTAACAATGAACAGTCATCCAGGGAGCAGGCACAATATCTAAAGAACAAAGAGCAGGTGCAGATATGCCTGATATAGCAAAATAAACTGTGAGTTGTGCTAACTACTGCTGGGTGACTTCATGGGCAGTGCAGTTATTCTGGCTGTGTCTGCAAGTAAAGGTTTTGGTGGGGAGTGTAATGGCGGGGGCCTTTTGAGCCAGCTGGGGATGATGCCAGTCCCGGAGGGACTGGCTGACTGGTGGCATGTCCTGGAGGAGCGAGTAAACCCAAGGCCAACACAAACTGAACTGCGCTGTTTGTGAGGGCTCACATGCAGCACCAGTGTCATTGCATGGCTTGGGTGGCAAGACTCATGAGGCAGAAGACTTGCAGAAGGACCTTGGGCTGAAAACCTGGAGGCTGTGCTGTGCCAGTGCCCTGTGCCCTGCTCTGAGAATGCTCTGGGGAGTTGGGTCTTGAAGATGGGTTGTCCTGGGCTCAGTCTGTGTTGCTTTGATGTGGGGGGCTGCTGGGCCAGATCCCATAGGAGTTTTGCCCAAGCAGTTTTAGAGCACAGCTGTAACATCAGTGGCTTTCCCAGCATAAAAGTTTGACCAATTTTGCTAAAGGTGAGAATGGAGTGAACTTTGTAAGAGGACAGTTGTGGATGACAGCAAACAAGTTGCTGATCCTTGAGGTATGTACACACAGCTTGCTTTCACTTTCCCAGCTAATCATACAGAAATTAAAGAAAAACAATGCTTTTCAACTGAGGATAGCACCAGGTTCTTTTTTAATGGGGTCTTTCAGGCCACTGGTTAATTCATCAGTGGCTTGTGAGGGGTGGATGTGATACGCTTGTTCCAGGTGTCACATGAAACTTGTGGTACTGCCTCCTTCAGTTCAGAAACTTGTGGTAGCAGGTTTCCTGGGACATGAGGGAATTCCTTCTGGAGGCAGAGAGGAAAGGAAATGGGGAAATGACTGACTTGTCAGGAAACTTGTCTGAAGTTATTTGAGGAAAGTATAAGGCTGACTGGAAAACAACTGTCCATGCACAAAGAATAAATTTCACTCTGCACTCGTAGGGTGGAATGGAGGAAGAGTCCTTTCCCTAATTTTTTAAAGAAGCAGAAATACAACAAGACATGACTAGTAGCCTAGGAGGAGA
Source organism: Athene cunicularia (assembly GCF_003259725.1). Lineage (NCBI taxonomy): Eukaryota > Metazoa > Chordata > Aves > Strigiformes > Strigidae > Athene > Athene cunicularia. The sequence goes on along the minus strand of NW_020799107.1, from coordinate 11,514,458 downwards.
CCTGAGGTACCTGATGGGCCTGGACTAATGGGAGCATCCTAAAACAGAGGTCAGTCTCTTGGGGTCTCTGTTACACCAAGAGTAACAGCAAACCAAGAAGTGCCACTCCTTGTGAAACTGGTTCTAAATGAAACACTAGCGCAAGTGCTTGCTATGTCTTTAGGAAAGGTTATGATGAGTAGGTTAGAAGTGTTTTTAAAGTTTTAAAAAAATTTTATATAAATAATTGTAATATAAATATATATGTAGATAAAATCATGTAAACCAAATCTGCCCAGTCATGCTAAGACCTTAGCTAAGACTTTGGAAAGCCTTTGACTTACTTTTGATGTTAGATGAACACCTAATAAACTTAACTAAAGTTCAATTAGTGTAAGTAGGCTAAATGTGGTGGTCAGCAGGCACTGTTGGCAATAGTCTACCTGACCAAAAAAAAAAAAAAAAAAAAAGAAATATCTTTAGGGGACTAGTTTAGACTAGCTGCTTCATCCCTCAGTGGCGTGGTTTTTTTTGTTTTTTTTTTTTTCTTTTTTTTCCCCAAGCAATACTGACCAGTTAAAAGCAAAGCCTGTTTCCTCACATCAGTGAAAAAAGATCAGTTTTCATCCTTCACATTTCTGCTGCACTGTGCTCTGGAATTTCCCCCAAAACAGTTTTCTTAAGTCTTGGCATATGACATAGAGATGTATGTCTCACTGTTTTCTGCTATTCTTTTCTTTCCAGTAAAGTTCTAGCTGATGAGTGCTGTGGTTAGACAGCCTAGCTGAGTTTGTTAAAGATCTGATACTCATTCATCAAAGGGTTTAAGTGAAATTCAGCACTGCATCACCAGTCTTGCTGATCATTGTCGTTTAGGATGTCCTTTGAGAGGCTAAGGATGATGTTTTCTTGACTTTGAAATGAAATTTGGCTTCAATTTTGGTGTTTTGGCATTCAGATGACCATGTTTACCTATGGTGATCTCTCCTTTTTGTCCTAAAATTAACTGTGTTGCTCACTGGATGCTGGTAGGCAGCACAGCCGAGCCATCAAGGTCTGTTGATGCATCCTTGGCCTGTTCAGCTTCTTTTATATGAAGGTGTGCTCACTGTCTAGGAAAGTTTATGGCCAGCAAGATCACAAAAGGACACTTGCTCACATAAGAGCTTGTTGGTCCAGTAGGTAGCATTGTCCTTCATAATGGGAAAGGGCTACATCAGTGAGTAACGGTGGCTGAACCCAACACCACCGACCAAGAATGTGATCACAATTAAGTGTGTTTTCTTTCAAGTGCTTTTTCAGACTGGAGTGTTGGGGTGCCTATTGTATCATACCAACTTAAGCCTTTCTGCATCAGCATGAACATCACCTGGCCACTGTTCCTCAGTTCAGCTTCAAATTCAGAGCTGTTGTGTTGCACAGCACCTCTGTTTGCTGTTGCACCTCCCTGTGAGAGGCCACAGGCTTCCTCTGCATGTGATCTCTCTAGCTTATAAGCAGGAGATGGCTGATACCCAGGAAGCAAGATACCAGGGAGAGAGAGAGACTAATTTGATAGCTGGTGTGCAAGTTGTTCAAGGCCCTGCTCTGAATCAAGTCCATCAGTAATATGTTTTCCTCTTTCTTGGATCAGGAATTCCATTGTGGCCATGAGACCAAGTACGGGTAAGTCACAGCGTTTTGCAGTCAGCTCTAGCAAAGATTCAGCTTGTTTCTTATTTTATCTGTCTTGATTTGATCATCCCTAAAAATAATCTGCAATGCAAGATACCGCAGTGCTGAATTCCCCAGCTGAGCAAGTGGAACATGTTGAGAGGGTTTCTTGGATCAAAGTCCTAGGAGAGGAGCCAAAAGCAAAAGTCAGACTAAAGTTCAGGAGTATCCTTCAGATATAGAAAGTAACCGCACACAAAAAGCTGTTGTTCTCATGAGACTTTATTAGGCGCTGGAAGAAGCAATGCAAGTTTCGGACTCTACTGCAGTTAAGTTGGAGGGAATGTGAAATGACCTCTGGGATCATATAATGTCTGGGAAAATCGAAAGGAGGAGGAAGTATTTAGGGCAATGGTCTCAGACACAACAAATGAAATCCTCTGCCCCCAAAAGCCATGTGTCAGACACAGGCTAAAAATTCCAGTGACCAAAGTCTGCTCTTGTAACATGCTAAAGCTTTGTTGTTGAGTCATTATCACTAAGCACAGTCAAGAACCAAGAGGCCTGCAAAATACATGAGCAAGCTACTAAAGGGGACAAATATGTATTTTTTTGCTTTATTAAGGATAATTAGAAAAGTCTCAAATGAAGGAAAATTTCAGCCTTCAGAATTATACAAGAAAATGGATGGATGGTGGTGGGCTATAAGGCATTTTAAAGGGCTGAAACCCAAGCACATTCAACTCCTCATGTCAGCTGGAGCTACAGCCATATATAAACAGTCATACAGCTATCTCTTAGTAATAATGATGGACAAGTAACAGTGGGAAAGTGATGAGATGATGTCTGGGATGCTGGAAGGGGCTGAAAGGAAAATGCAGTGTGGGAGATGAAGTAGAGTCGCTAACACAGAGGCTTCTCCAGGAAGCCTCCTTTTGCACGTGAAACATAAGCCCTGCTGGACTCCAGGCTGGTTCAGATCAAGGAGTAGCTGCTGAAGTCAAGCCCTTGTCCTGTAGGATATTGTGGGAGTCTCTCCCTATTTACATCTGTGTCCTGTTGAATCTTGCCATCAGGGCTCATTTGATTTTACTCCTGCAAGCATCAGATGAAGAGAGCATTTATGCTTATGTCTTCAAGTACTTGATGAGTGCACTCCTACCAGTAACATCCCACATGCTTACCATCAGCCTCGACCCTTAAGAAAGGCCATTACTGCCCAGCAGCTTTATCAAAGAGAGACCTGCTTTGCTATCCTAATTTTGCTGGGCATGACTGAGGATCTGTCACACCCTGCTCTGTGGGTAAGGCTAGTCATGCCAGAAAAATCACTGTGAGTTAGGTGCCATTTGCTCTTAATGAAGCCTGAAAAAATAGTCTTGCCTCTACCCTCTGGGTCAGCACTTATTGTGTCTACACAGTCCAGGTCTTCTAGAGGGTACCGCTGTATTCCAATTGCTTTTGCTGCTAAATGTTAGGTCTCCAAGTGTCTGGCAGGGACCACAGCCCAGCTGAGCACAGACAATCACTTCATGTTGTAGGGAAATAGTAAAAGATGTAAAATGACCTTCTCGCATCTAGAAAGCTGGAGGCACTTTCAGTGGTCCAGGCTGGGACACTTGCCTCCATTTCCTACTCAGGCATCACCCACTCTTTCCATTTGGTCAAGGGAATATTTAATTTATTTTTTTTTTAATAGAGAGTTTTGACAACAGGAACTAATGCGTCCTTGTTGACAGTGCACCTGGCAAGATGAGACATTTTATGTGAACACAGACTGATGTTCATTTATCACTGCTTATTATTGTCACCTGCCTCAAACCCAGACATGCGAGTGCTTTTTCTTTCAAATGAACTGTGCAGTCCCCTGATTTCTAAGTGCTTTCTCCCAACCCTTTTTTTCTCCCATCATGAAATGTGGTTTCCCAACAGGCCTATCATCTGAAAATGGCCTCCCCAGCAGCACAGAAGGACACAAGGTCACTCACTTCTTAATGATGTGCTCAAAGGAGAAGGAAGCCTGCGGCTAGCCTTGCAAATCCATCCTGATGCTTGGGCTGCCTTTGAAACGGGTTGAAAATTCAAAGTGGACAGCTAAACGCAATGGTATGGAAACTGCTGGAAGAATGGGATAAAATAACCAAATACTTTATCTAGAAAATAACACAATGTCGTGACTCTTTTAATTTGTCCTAAGTGCTTTTCTTTCAAGTGAAATCAATTTGCTCTATATCTGCAAAGGACTTCATTCAGCCCAAACCCTTACAAACAATGCCTGTGTTTCACACCAGTTTGCTCACTCCCACATCATATGTAGCCTGCTTTCCTCTTGCCCTTTGCACCCTGCTGCTCACCGATATCTTTAATGTCTTGATGAAAATCAAAAAGCAGTTTCTCCTTGGAGTTCAGAGGGACTGGACTGTGGACAACCTAATTAAAGAAGGGAAAGAAAATCAGCAATTTTAATTTCTGTGCACCATCATGGGCAAGGGCACAGTTAGTGGTGGTGACATCAGGGTGAGGCTGGTGCTTTCTGGGAGCTTTGGAGCAGTTAGCAAGAGAAAATCATATCACATGTCAATTGAAATCTCCACTGCCAGCCCTAGGAGCCCACAGAGAGGTGTGAAATGATGCATCCTACTTGTTCTCCTAGCTGTTCTGAACCTCTAGATGGAAACATGGGTTTGGTCAGGCTAAGCAGATGTGAGTGAGGTTTTGTAAGGTAGCAGATACCCTGAGTAAAAAGCTTCTTTTTTAAGATGGAGCCAGTATGTTGCTCTAAGGAGACTGCAGCGGATGCACAACCTCTGCTTGCAGATGATGTTACCCAGAGGCCTTTTTAATATCCCACATGCAGGTGAAGCATGAGCATAAGTGTAGTCTGCACTTTGTGCTTTGCATTTTCAGCTGCTAGTTTCCAAACCTCCTCTTTACATCTTTAACTCAGCTACTTCTGGTCATTGTGGCTGGGATGCCATGTGATGGAGCACAGCACGCCTCAGGGGGACAGCAACATGGCTGTCAGAAGGAGAAAAAACAAGTTGGGTTGTTTGTCTTTCTGGATACAATGTGAAGCATCTCTGGTTTTAATGCATCTCTTTGTATATCTTGCTTTCTGATGATTTGTTCCTGGCTTTCTGTAGTGCCAAAAGCAAAGACACTTGCATGGTATCACAGAGTTATTCAGGTTTATAAAGTATTGGTGCCCTATGCAGAGTAGTTACTATCCGTACGTAGCCTATACCTATTTTTTACTGTATCAATTAAAGGTTAGTGGTAGTCTTATACTCTTTTATGAGGCCATAATCAGACTCCCAAGTGGATAATTCAGGAAAGCAAAGGAAAACACAGTGCAACTGCTATTATTGTTCTTCAGTGAGGTTAAAGGCAGTTGTTTAACAACTGAAGGGCACTTGGTATGAAGGGAAATGGTTGTTTCTACCCTGGCTCTGGCAGATCCTAAAACTAAGAAACATACTCTGTTGTTAAAAACAGCCATCTGACTGAGTAACCACTGCGCTTTCTGAAATGGCTTAATTGGAAAGTGGGACTTTTTCCCTGATGAACACTTTACAACTGAGAAAATACAACTCCAAAGCACAGCAGACTGTTATTTTGTTCTGCAGGTCATCCCAGAATGTTCTATATTGCGACATCTTGAACTTCTTCAAGGGTTTTTCTTCTTCAACTCTTCTTGAAACCCTGTTCAAGCCAGGGGTTCAATGGGATTTGTCTTAGTGCCACTTTGCCACTGCAGGGTTTTGATCTTCTGTTTCATAGTCGGCCAATGCCCTTGGGTTGTCACTGGGGCAATGTCAGACCCTTACTCTACAGGATCATTTAAACCCTCTTGAATGTGGGAGAGCTGCTGAAGACTAAGTCAAGAGCTGGTTTCAACCAGCTATTAAATCCAATAGCAAGCCAGTTCCTTGGAGGACTGGGGCATCTGAAAACATCTTATGAACCAAATGGAGCAGATGAGCCTCATGGGCATGGCCAAAGGAGACAAGATCCTGTCAGGTCCCCAGGCTGACACGCTCAGGCTCTTCTCAGTGAGGAGAGGTGGTCTTTGCCCCAGCATCCCCAAGCGATGCCCCACAGGCACGGTAGCTGTTGGGCTATGGATGGAGCAGCCTCCAGCCTGGGCTGTGGTTTTAGCTGGGGAAGGCAGCCAAAGGCAGCCACTCTGTCTTGCATGGCACTTCATCTCCCAGGTCTGCTTCTCCCACTACACAAAGTGACACGGACATGGCCTGGACAATGTCCTATAGTTTAGGAGAGCTAGACACACTGCGCCAAGGTGTTCATGATGTGCCTGGTTAAAGTTATTCAAAAAACAAAGAAAACTTATAGGAGGCTGTAAAAAATCCAAAGTTAAACTATTGTTTGATTTTTAATTTGGCACGTTTCCTTAAAGTATCCAAGAAACTAAAAGCAAACCAAAAGATTTTAGGTCAAATTAAACATTTCAGGTCAAACAGAGACTTTGTTTTTGAAATCTAGCTAAAGAACATGAATTTTCTTTTTCCTTTTCTTTTCTTTCTGTTTTTTTCTTCCTGTTTATAGAAGTGAAGGGGAAAAGAGACTATTTTCTGTGCGACTCCATAGATGTGCGTGCCAGACTGCAGATCTCCAAGCTGCAGCTCAGCTCTGCTCTGAACTTGGCAGGCTCACCCTGGGGTGGAGGGGTAAAATCCTCACAGAGGTTTGAACCTCCCAGCCCACCCTGTCCCTGGGGTGGTGCAGCTCCCATGGCCATGTTCGAGATGGGACATGTGTGGGGTGTTGGGGACCCACGCTAGGCAAATGATAAGCTCCCCATGTCCCTTGTCTCTGCAGGGTTCACCCTCTGCTCCATGACCCAGCGGCTGGGTTGTTTGATCTGTGCCCACGCCTCAGGTGAGAGCAGCAGCACACGTCCCCTGCCCTGCAGCGCACGTGCGCAGGGACCTTTGGTAGCCACGACATTTAGGAGTGCTGCATTCGATGGCCAGTGCACTAAGCACTGGGCTTTCAAGCTGCATTGTTTTTTCGACTGCCCTCTCCTTGGCCTGGCATTTGCAAACAAAGGGCTTCTGCTCTCAGTATCCAGCTCTGCTGGGTTCTGCCAACCCAGGTCTGCTTCCACAGACTTCTCTGAAACCCCTCCTTCCACCTTCCCTTGAGACAGACTAACCTAGCCTTCTCCTCTGTGCACACCCTCTAAATCTTGCTATCTGCCCAGCTCAGGGCCCACCTTGAGTATTGTTTTCATTAGTTTATTGCCCTGGATGCCATGTGTTCAAGTGCAATCTGCCCATCTCTAGGGTCATATCACTTTCAGCTAATACAAAGGTGCTGCCTCTTGCTGGAGCTGTACCCCGTTAAAATTCTCCCCTTCCATATAACGACATGAAACAAAGGCACTAGACTCTGAAAACTGTTGCCTGAATTACCAAGCACTTGCTGACTGTGGATCATCGTACTACTTCTTTGAACAGAGCCTTTAAACGGAGTCCATGCATTTATGTGGGCTGCAGCATGTTAATTGTCTGAAGACTTACAGACATGGGATGGGGTTTGGTTTGGGGTTTTGGGGTGGCTTTTTAAAAAAATGTCCTTCCTCACATGGAGGAAAGGTGAATCCACAGGGATTCACAGCTGGAGGAAAGGATAAATCCGGAGGGGCCCCTTGGGTGGGGGAAGGGGTGAGGAAATGAGAGCAGCTTCAGAAACAGCAGGAGAATGAGCTTGAGGCAAAACATGAAAGAGAATATTCAAGGAGGAGGGATAAAAAACACCCCAGCAGTTGCTCCGGGAGAACTGGTAGGGAATGTGTCATCTGGTATGTGCCACCATAGCTGCCTAGAGAGTGGCAGTGCTAGCCATCGGCCATTCCATGCCTGCTGCAGGCAGCTGCCCAGCACGGTGAGGGATGCAGCCACGGGGCTGGCAGGACTCCTCGCCCCTCAGACAGGACCTTGGCTCCTGACATCTGCACTGGACTGATCCTGACTTTCGTTTTGGAGAAAGAAGGAGCTCTACTCAAAAGATGGTCAACTACCTGTGCCGCGTGCACATAGGGGAAGGTTGCATCCAGGAGGGGTGCAGACCTGCGGGCTGGGGTCATACTGGCCCATTTGCCCCCTGTCCATCGAGAGGTGGATGCTGAGGACTGACAGAGGCAGGAGGGATGGTGCTGGCAGATGGCACTCCAGAATACACAGCGCTGGCTCATCCACCTCCAGCAGTGGTCCAGCACATTTGTTGGATGGGTCGAGTTGGACAGCGGTCAGGACCTTTTCAGAAAGAAAACGTAGGTGGCCTAGAGGGCCAGTGTACCCTGGAGTGAGCTGTGCCCTGCCAAGTCCCTCTGAAACCCACTTGATTGTGGGGCAGAGCCAAGGCAGGGCTTGGTGCTGTGGAAATCTCAGCACTTTGTTCCAGTTCAGAAATTATGGTTTTCAACAAGCCAAAGCCAGAATAAGAGTAGTATTGGTTAAATAAAAATGAAAACACAGATTAAAAAAGAAATCAATCTTCTATTTGAGAAAAGTCAAAGCAGCATTGAGCACTCTGGTTTGAGGACAGCTTTCCCTGCCCCCCCACATGAAAACTCTAAACTGTGCTTGATGTATTTTAGCTTTGCTCCATTTTTACCCTGAAAAGTGTGTTTATAAGCATTTATTTGTAGCTAGAGAGTTGCTTCCAGATGTGTTTATCCTGAATGTGCGTATCGGTTCCTGTGTGCCACTTCGTCATAATGAGCTCAAGAGGGAGCTTGCTATGTACTCAGTTCAGAGGACATAACTGCAGGAGCTGCTGCTCTCAGATACCACTTGCTGCTGCAGGATGGGCTCGAGACAGCTTTGAGCAAAGTGCTATACAAACATCCAGGAAACATCCATTCCTGCCCTACGCCCTGCTCTTGTCCCTGAAATGTGCACCCCATAAATACAGGCAAATCAATTTGGGTACTTGGTTTGTGCAGTGCAAAGAGAGCTGCTGTAGGGACCTTGAGAGTTTGAAAGTCTTTAGTGTTTTGCATTAAAGTTCTCAGCATTAAAGTGCATAACTAGAGGGCTTTGCATTTAATAATTTATTATTCAGTCCAAGAAATACACTAATACCTTTATCAGAATTACAGATGTCATTCAAAACACAAAAGCACAAATCACTGAATCACTGAGGAACAGGCAGACATTCATGGCTACTGTTCTCCCTACCTCCTGAGTGGTAGCCAATAATCAGCAAGAGAAACATGATTTTCTCCTAAACAAATGTTTCACTTCTGTGTGTCTATCAATATATACAATTTCTCTCTTTTTTTTTTTTTTTAATTAGGCCAAGGAAAGAAAGGAAAACTTAAGTGCCTGAGGTGTGGTATTTTGCTCTATCCTCTGACATTGCTAAGTGCCAGCTGTGTTTCCCACCTGCTTCCCAAGAATGGGAGGACAAGAGTGGGAAGCTTGAGGATTTGGGACTGAAAAGATTGGACTGGTGGAGGAATTTCATCTTAGCTGTTCCAGGTCATGGGACCTCTGGTCGTGATGGATGTCTAGTGGCAAGGCAGCGAAAGAAGGGTGCTCAGTGAGATAACCCAACCTCAGCTCAAGAGATCACACTTGAATGTTCCTTTACCATGTAAAGAGGTGGTGGAGGAGCTTCTGTGTGAGCAGCCGAGGATGGGTTTGGGTGCTACCTAAAGGATTTCAACTTAAAGCTTGTTACAGTAAAACATTTTGGGGACCATCTCATGGGTCTTGCACAAAAGCAGATCCAGCTGTTGCAGCTGGGCTCAAACAAAGCTGGTCAACCCATGACTCACACCATATTGTGAACGACCTCTGAGAATAAGTACCAGGGCTAAGCACAGAGACCTACATGATGAGACCCCTCTAGCCAGGGCCCCAAGGTGCCCCAGCACGATTCTCACCGGGAATCTGGCCAGCAGCATTCACCCTACAGCACATGGAGCAGAGGCAGGAAAAAAATAAACACTCAGGAGTGCTCATGTATTTGCCAGCGTTACTGTAGCCAAAATATATTCTGGAAAGTATGGTGCATGCCTGTAATTCATTTAACACAGCCCCGGGCTAAGAAGAAAACAGGAACTGCCCTTCTGAAACCCACTAATGGACCTTCTCCTTCAGTCTCCTGTTGCTGATAAAGCCCAACTTCATAAGCCACAAGGGAAGTCATAAAACTGGTGTCATGATCCCAGTGCTCGAGCCGAAGGCAGTTGAAAGTCAATGGAGAGGCTCTCATTGACTTGGATGTGCTGTGAAATTGGAGCTTAATGCCATTAAACGTCTATGGCGAAAGAATAGGGAGGGAAGCTGTGTGGGAATAGGACTGTGAGTCCTCACTAAAACTCTTTGTTCCCTCATTTTTAATCTCCCAAGACTGGACATGGTCCTTCTGGGGGTGCCAGACCACTGAGTGCCTTCATCCCTGCACATCAGGCACCCTCTTCCTGGAGGAAAGTGGGAAACTTTGGTTTTATTCCATTTTTTTATCCATGCCAAAATCTATTTAATATCAAGTTCGCTGTGTTTTTTGGGGTTTGATCCCATAAATGCCTCTGGGGCAGGTCAGTACATCTCCCAAACTACCAATTTGTTGTGCCTTTGGAGCATGCAAAATCCAAGGAGACCTCCATGGTTCAGTTTGAACATCACTCTCCAGTTGAGACTCAAATGGCTGGAATGTTAGATAATATTATTGATAAACAATAGATGTCTGGTGGAGACGCTGATTATTTTCCTGGTATGAAAGGATGCTGCATCGTATGTGATAATTCCCCTTTCTTTTCCTCCTTGTTGGCTTTGTGTTTTTGTGATTTATTTGTGGGCTGGCAAGCATCCACAGCCCTGCAGGAAATGGATGTCTGCTATTGTGTTTGGGGGGGCTATATAAACGTGTAATTTTCCCACTACATTAATTATAGACTTTTCTCCCTTGCTGGAGCGGCTCCATGTTTTCTCTGCCCTTTCGGTTTGGAGACAGAGCGTTCTCCTCACACTCCCAGCTCAAGCCGCATGTATTTATAGGGAACCCTGACTCTGACATGCTCAACTGAACTGAGGGAAAGTTAAAGAGTGGGTCATTGCCGTTTGCCAGCTTGGCCTGGTCACAAACACTGTAGAGTGGAAACTCACTGGATTTTTTACCTGATGATAATAGCTCCAAAATAGCAGCATAGCCAGGTTTTCTCTGGCTATTCCTCCTGATGATGCTTTCCTCAAGAATAAAAGTGGTTTGCCCTAAGAAAACAACCGTCTTGTTATGGAAAAGCAATCTTAAAGCAATTTACTTTGGAATAGCTATGCTACTTAATTCCTGACTCCTGGATATAGACCCAGCTGAACTTGGAGCATAGAAATGAAACCCCAGGCAAAATTCAGGGTGGTTAGATCAGGTTTTGTTCAAGAAAAGTCTGGAGGGAGGGGTCATGCTGAGATAGACCCTCCCAGCTCTGTGATTGTTTGGCTCTACTCTGTCAACCAGGTCTGGTCATATGGCCTCCAACTTGAATGGAATGGAAAAGCATCCCTTTTTGTTTCTCTCTTACAAAAATGTGGCTGAAGTGAGGAATTCCGTAGTGGAAAATCTGCACATGCAAATGCCCCGCTCTGAAGAAGGCATTTTAAAAAGGGATTTTGTCAAAATCCTCATTTGGCTGAAGTGCCGGTTTTGTCACCTACAAGGCCACCACAGTGCTTGGTTGGATTCTTAGCTTGTGCTTCCCATCGCAGTGGGCCCCCCTCAAGGTTCCCGTGCAGGTGCTGTCTCCCACAATTGCACTTGGGACAGCAGTGGAGCCACGTGGTGGGTGTGTGCCTGCAGATCTACATGGGAAATAATCTCACAAGGGAGCCCAGGCACAGAGGGAAATGGGGAAACCACACTACAGGTATGTAGGTCCTACCTTGCAGCCTGCCAGACTCCAAAACGTGAATTTCAGGGCTGATATGGGTATTTTTTGTCCTTGGTGGCTGAACTGACATGTGGTTGCTATTCACCTGAAGCTGTGATGTCTCTTTTGTGGGTTGAGCTGTGATCTGTGTTTGCTGGGTGGTCTGGAGAGGATTTGCTGTAGCTGCTCATTGTTTCAAGGGTTTATTGATCTCCTGTAGTGCATGAAGTTCCCTCACATTACTTAAATGCTGGAGCTGTGCAGTGAGACATTGAGGAAGCCCCCAACACTGTGTGTTTTGGCTCATGGTGTCTCTTGCTTGCTTCTGACCCAGGAAGTGTTAAAATCCCCTGAAGAAAAAAACATTGTAGAGGTACAAATGCACAGAATGCAGACTGGGACAAGCAGAAGCAAACATCTGCTCTTATTTTAGAGGGCATGGCTGCCAAAGAGAAGTATTGAAAATGAGTCATGTTCTTTCTTTCTTAAACTGTTACTCCTGGAAATAAGAAACCTGGCCAAATTTGTACCAGTGGGTGCTGCATCTTTGAGTGGACCCTCCTCCTTCAACCGAGCAGCTCTGTTGAGCATCCTAGGGATCTCTGCAGATACACCTGTAATCAAACAGGTCATATGATTTCCAGCAGGCTGGATGTACCTGAATGTCCTTTGGCTTGTAATGAGAGTTCCCCATAGACTCTTAATGAAGTGCAAGTCCTGCTGTGATTTTTCTCATTTTTTGGCTGCCAGCAGTGGGCATGTTCATCACACAGGGTATGTTGGAAAGTACAGAGCAGATTGGATTTATTACAAGCACACAGGCTGTGCTGTCTGACCACCCCTTTGTCTCCTCCTCCTCCTCCAGAGGCTTTGTAGAGCTGATGTGTGTGGGGGATATGGGCACACTCAGTTTCCACAAGCCAGTAAGAACCAAAAGGAAGAGAGTTGGGGAGACCAAAGCAATGGGAGATGCCTCACTGGTCTGTGAGAAATGTGCAACTCATTGATCTGTGAGAAATCCCAGACTGGGGTTGAGCCATCATGTTGGTTTTTCACCATGGGACTGAGAAGGGAGAGGGCTGTACCCACTGCATCCAGTCCTTGGGAGCGGAGGGACACATGCCGTAACATCAGGGAGGTCTGCAAGGACAGAGCACAACCTGAGCCAGCTTGGTGGCATGAAATCATGAGGAAGGTGAGGATTTGTGATGGGTGGACATCCTGGGATTCAGCTTTCTGGGGATATGGTAGAGCTGAGAACAGTCAGTGTGAGGTTAATGGTTGGACTGGCTGATCTTCAAGGGCTTTTCCAACCTTGAAGATTCTGTGATTCTGTGATTCTGAGCTGTGTCAACCTCCTGTCTGGAGGCACTGCCCGGATGTGCTGGTGCCCTGGCCATGCCAGGATGTGTCCCCTTGGTCTCTTTGGGGCTGGGAGTGAGCTGCCAATAGAGTTTCTTCCAGGGGTCCCAGCTATGAATGTGAGGTAAATCTGTCCAGATCCACATCAAAGTTAAACATCTTATTGTGTTTATTCTGCCTCATCCCTGTAAATCTTGAACACTTTTCACAATCTCTCCTTGCATTTGACTCTCAGAGCACAACTGCCACACAGTCCATGTGTTGGCCAAACACTTTATCAGTCTGTGTAGATGAAGCCTTGTAGACTTGTCCAGGAATGTTATTGTATACCTGTGGTTGATGTCAGCAGGTTGAGGCTGGGACAGTGCCATCAGAAGCTGTCTTTCCTTGAGAAAGCACCCACATGATTGTGAGCATTTTTTGGGTGAGTCAGTACATGGAGCATCCAGAAGGTTGCCATCACATATACATGTGATCTGGCCTCACTGGCTGATGGAAATCCTCCCGGGGAGGGAAGGATACCTTCATGAAATCTTTTATTATCTTCAGTTCATCTCTTTTGAGAAAGACACCAGGAGTGAAGTGTCCCAGAAGGAGATGCTGCAGTGCTCAGCAGCAGGGGAACCAGGGCTTTTGTCTTTTACAGAAGTCAGCATAAGAAATTCCCCCTAATTCCAGCTTGAAGGCATGGCTCATCTGTGCACTGGCCACTGATGAGGTGGGACACTGAAGGACCTTAAGCAACTAAGCTTTTTTCATGATACATCTGCAGCTGCTGCCCTGCCAGGTGTCATGTGTACCCAGTGCTGAGAACTGGCTGTGACCAGTTGTTTGGGTGGGTTGCCAGAGGGGGTCACTGGAGTGGGGGTGAAGGGTTGGGAGTTGGGCTGAAGTCTCTTTAGGGGCTCTCATTTCCACCCATCAGGCCTCTCAGCACTGCCACTGGTTCCTCTTTCCCATAATGTCAGTGAGATTTGGGCGAGGAGTCCAGACTGTTGACTGCTTGCCTGTCCTTCCTGAGATGTTGTTTCTCAACCTCCTTTTTATTCTGAGCAGTCAAAAGGCAGGAGCGTGGGAGGCAAAGCATGGCACTTGCACCAAGCACTTCATGACATGCCCTGTGCATCCAAATACTACGCAGTTTTGCATCTGAGTACCAAAAGCTAAAAAGCAGGTGAGACTGGGTTAACAGCCTGGGCATAGCAGTTTCTAAAGCAATGCCTGGGGAGCTCTAAACACAAACACCATTAGCAATAACAGGATCTGTGCACTTAACTCCATGCCCTGCTCTAAAAGCACCAGCCCCAGCAGCAAATGTCCTTCACTTTATCCTCTTGGTCCAGCTCAGTGTTTAGCAGCCAAGCCCAGCCTGAGGAGCTGGACCACCTGCCATCACACAGGCATTTCCTTTAAATCTCATCCACGCCCTTTTCCATTTTGCCAGTTCTGAAGAACATTCACCATTAAAGCCCTTCCTTTCACACATCACAAAGGTATGGATTTATTTGTGCACTGTAACTGCCACGAATTTACTGCCCTTGTCAGTAACAAGGAGGTGCTGCTGTGATGCTGATACAGCCACCAGCGTGTGGCCTTCAGTGGCTGTAAGCTAAAGAAAAACAGCTATCTGAATACTGGGCACTGCAGGGGGAAAGTATGCAGGGCAGGTGTAAATGTGGGCCAGACTTGAGATAAAATACAGGAAGGCAAGCGTGCTCTGCTTCCAGAGACCCAGGGAGGCTGCAGAAAGATGCTGAGCAGAAATTGAAGAGCGGGACAGCGCAGGTGGTAGAGGGAGTCAGAGAAACATCTATTATTTATATACCCTCTGCAGTGAGCTCACGGCAAGTTGGGATTGGTCAGGAACTGGGTCAGGACAAAGTGGGATGAAGCAAACAAAATCTGAAGTCCTTGAGCAAGGCCCCCTGTGAGCCCATGCCGATGCTCTTGCACTCTTCAAGCCACAGCACCCTCCAGCCAGGTCCTTGGCAGCCACAGCTCTGTGCCAGAGCCACCCTCTGCAAGCTGGATATGCCTGCAGTCCCATCCTGGTGAGTACGTATGGGAAGAGTGATATTTATTGCACAGTAACACACTTTGGGCACTTAGTAGTTTAATGACCCACATAAACATTTTCATCTTGTCCAGTTTTGGGTAACAGGATGGGTTGTTGCATTAATTGTGTCATGCTGGTGTATTCAGCAGACCCAGAGGCAGAGACACAGCTGATGGAGGGGAGAGGTGTTCCCTCACCATGAGCCAAAGGGGAGATATTGTTGATGTGTGGGAGATGCAATGAGTCAAGAGAGTCCCTGCTGCCAGCCAGTGTTAACCCACTCCATCTCCCTGCATGCCCAGTGGGAAAGGTGGATTCGTGCATTTGGCAAGGCCTGGTGCTTGTGTGTGCAGAGAGAAGGGGTTTAGTTTTACATGATGAATCAGTGTCAGTGTGTAAGCCCACAGAGAGGGCCTGTGGGTTTGATGCGGCACTGGCAAGCTGTCCAGCAAGGCAAGTGATGCTCCTGGTAAGTGTTTAATCATGCTGCATTTTCTCAGGGAAAGCAATGATCTTCAACCACAAGGTCTGAAGGGCAGGCTCAGAAGGTCTGAGGTTCATCAGGATTGTTCTACCAGGTCTTAGCAAAGGCTATCTGTCCCTGGGATTCAGCTTCAGGTTTCATCTGTGCATGTGACGTGATCCAGTCACTTAAGCCCTGCATGACAAGCTACACTTGCAGAAACAACAGCCACATGTGCACATAAAAGTATGAGATTAGTGGACGCGTGCTGGCTAGGCACCATGGGCTGCCCTGAGTGCCTGCAGCTAACTGGTCTATAGGGCAACCCAAATTTTAAGCCAAGTGACATCATCTTCAATGCTATTTCAACCTGCAGTAAAAATATTTATTGGTTTCAGAACATATGAGTTCTTTGTTCCCTGCACAGGCGAATTTGTCCACGGAGATCACAAGGTACCCTAAGTCCCCTTTTTCTATACGGATGCCTAAATGTGTCCATTTCAAGATCCTGCTTTGAAAGATACTGAGAAAACTCCAAATATTACAGTCAATGGGAAGAACCTATGAGAAGCAAGAGTAGCAGAAAACTGAGGCAGAACACATGCTGTTGGAGAAGCGCTGGCGCTGCTGCAAACCACTGCAGGTAATCCCACAAATGCACAACACAGGATTTCTTAGTTTCCTTCGAGGCGGCTGGTATCAGAAATGAAATAGGAAAAATGTTGCACTGGATTGACTTAGTTTCCCATCAGGTCTGGCAATCTGTTTTTTCTTAAGGGGGAAAAAAAAATGAACACTCACACGCACTGCTACAACAATGTGAAGTATTTTCCTCTTCAAGAGTCGTTCCTCACTATTCAACGCCTTCCTTTAAAGAATGGTGCAGAAGTCAAGAGCTGTGCATCACCCAGAAAGCACGCAGCACTCAACCGCAATGCTCAAGGATTCCTAGAAGCCAGTGCTGCACGAGGAGAGCTAAAACAGGGGACTCTGCAGCAAGCGTGCAGCTGATCCTTCCATCCGGGGACGCAGGGCTTGGAAACAGCACTGGGGGTTTGCAATCTGGCAATGCGCGCCTTCCACTTGGAGGAAGAAATGTCAAGGAGAATTAGTGAGATGACTGGAGACTTAGACTGCAATGGGAAGCAACGGCTGTTCATAAGCAGGCTGTGACTACTCAGCCTTGCTAATCAGATTTCAGAAGATGCTCAGCTGGCTCATGCTGTAGGGTGCTCATTGCGTGTTTTGCTAACAGTGCTGTGTTGGGGGCATCTGTCTTTCAGAGGGGAAGGAGAAGGTTTCCCCGGGGGGAGCCTGATCTGATGCCCAGAGACCTGAATTTTACAGTGGCAGGGGAAAAGGCCATATAGAAACCTGTACCTCTCGGGCACGGCTCTGATACCTGCTCTGTAGGTCATTTAAAGCAAGCAAGGCGGGACCAGGTGCTCCTCTGAGCACCAGCTGTGAGCACCAAGGTTACCACACCTCAGCCTTACCCAAACAGATCTGCAGGCTGGGGGTGAACCAACAACCTGCCCAGCCTCCTGCGCAGCTGGAACCTGCCCTGATGCCGGAGCCACGGTGGCTTGGCACAAGGCTGGGCCTTGGCATGCCAGGGCCAGGAGAAAAAGCAACCGCGCAGAGCAACCTTGCTGCTCGGCTGGTCCAGCTTGCTTCAGCCCCCCCACCGAAGCACACTTTGGAGCTGAGGCACTGGAGAGCACGGATCAATACCTGAGCTAAGGGAGATGGGGATCCTTCGCACTGGATCAAGGTTTTAATTAGTAAAGGACTGTGTGATTTTTTTTTCATTATTTTCTTGATACCAATTCCCATGAAGAATAAAAGTTTATTTCCATTTCCCAGTGCTCTATTAAAGCAGCTTCCGTTAGCGCTGCCTGTGCTCTCGGCTGTGCTGTATATGGCATTTCTATTTTTAGAAACCAGGGTTGCCATGACAACCCAGTGTATTTTTTTGTTAAATATAGCAGCTGTTGCAGGGAACTCTTGTCCTTCTGGATGTAAAGGCTGTGTTTTTGCCCTCTGACAGAGCTCAGGGTATTAAATGCAGATGAGAAAGGATGATTAAATAAGTAGAAGCCCAGAAGAAACCATGGATCTGTAATTACACAGAGGGGTTTTGAATGAAGCCGTGTGTCCGCTGCTTCAAAAGCAGCCCTTCTGTGTTAGAAATAGTGTGGGAACATGGACGTGGAGCTTTTTAGTGTGGGCTGTGGGCTCCATGAGACCACCCATCCCCTCTCTTGCTGGCCAGGATGCTCTCTTGCTGGCTGACTGGTCTGCTTGACTTTTCCCATTCCAGTCTCTGCCCCTTCTAGGAGCCAGGCTGGTCCTGGCTGTGCTCCCCAGGACTTGTCCCATCTGGAAGGAGACATGGGGGTACCAAATAGGTTGTGCCGTCAGAGGATCCCTGTGGGAAGGACAGTGCTTGTTTTGGGAAAAGCAAGTTTTACCTCCTACCCACACTTCAGAAACTTGAAGAAGAGGGTTGTGTGGCCAGGTTAGGGTCTGGAGCTGCATCTCCTGTTGGGTGATGGAGACTTCACTGGAAGAAGTGCCCATGCACAGGTGCAGGTCCCATCTCCAAGGCTGGACCAGGGGTGCAGCATGAGAGTGCTGCAGAACTGTGCTGCACCCCAAAGCAGTAATGTGCCCAAACCTTGGTGTTCGGTGGTAAATAAACTGACTCTGTTTTGTTTGGGTTTTTTTGTTTTTTGTTTTTTGTTTTTTTTAATTTGTTTGGCTTTGTCTCCTCTTTACTGTACCCCTGTATGGTACAAACACATCGCCTCAAAGGGCTGTTTTTCATCTCCCAGGAGAAGGGAGAGGAAGAGGGAGTTCTCATTCTGCCAGGTTCATTTTGTGGCTGGCGCTTTGCCTTCCTGTTTCGATGGGAGCTTCCAAATTCAGCGAGCTCCAAGGGGCACTTGTGAGTCTCTGTCAGCACAGCCGCTGCTTTGCATTTCTATTTCAGTTCGTGTTGTGCCCAGGCGGCTGCAGCAATAGCTCTGTGCACAGGGTGGGGAGCACTATCGCTTGGGCCAAGGGCAATATGTCAGCTGGGAGATGGAGATCTTTTTTTAATTAACTGCTCTTTGCCTCATTAAATGAAAAAGGAAACGTAGCAAACAGTAGATACACAGCAGGGTTTAGGGTCTTTGAAAGTTTCTTTAAAAAAGCGGATGCAACAACAAACAAATAAAGAACCAGAGTTAAAACAGCTTGATTTTTAAAATATCCGTGGAGGTCACTGTGACCAAGACTTTGAACAGGAATAACATATCTCTGAGATTCTTATCTGTTCCTGGAGCTATCGTGAAGCAGCATCTATTGCTGGGGATGTTATTGCTTTTCTGAACTGAATAGCATAAACGTTGCTTATGCAAGCAGAATGCTGCAGGGGAAGGGATCTCTTCTCACACACCACAGAGCTGCCTCTGTGGACATAGGGGCTTGACTCCTCAACCAGCTGTGCAAGGGCATTTTGAGGGGTGGGGGATTTTGAAAAGTCAGGGGTTTAGGAGGCAGTAGGATGGAGTCAGATGCTGGCTATGCTACCAACTGCCTGCTAGATTCTGTCGTGGTCCCTCTGCGGAGCTGGAACCTCTTTCCACGTGTGCTAGGGCATCTTCCTCTACTGAAGGCATAAATATGGGGGTCATCCCTGAGGAAGCACTGCCTGTACTGAAGGAAGGAAAGGCTGCCACATCAGACTTGAAGACTCCCTTGCATCCTTCAGGGAATATGTTGTCAGATATTTCTGGCCCAGAAAATGTAGCTTGCAGCTGGGTGGGAGGTTTAAGGCAACCATTTTAGATGCTGCTTTGGTTTTAATCCAGCACGAGGTGAAGAGAACTGTGGAGTGGGCACAGTTACAAAAAAAAGGTGATTGCACATGGACCCAATGTGGAGCCTCCTGTGTCTTCATGCTCCTCCAGCTGTGATGCTCATGCTGCAGCCTCTCTTCCTTAGCAGCTGTGGCTGGCAGGACCTGGTACTTTTAATGTCCCCTCTCCCCACTCTGGCTCTGCTTCGTTGCATCCCTGAATGTGCACAGCTTTAAAGGTGGTGTCAAGACCCCAGTAACACTGGGCAGCTTTAGTGAACCCTGGACCCAAGCGGTTGGACCTAAAGAACTTCAAGCAAAAATCATGTCCCTCAGGATGCCCTTTGGAGTGGTCTTGCCTGACACCCAGGCCAAAGACCACTCCAGAGCTGAGGACAAAGCTGCTTTGCGGCCTTTAACCATGCTTCCCCCAAGGTCAGTGCCCCAGGACTTCCCATAGAAGTGCATCATCTTCCCATTGCACTTTTATGGGCTCCTTGTAGGGTGTGCCCTTGGCTTGTGACTATCCCTGGTCTCATGGGGATGATGCCTCCCATTTCTCACGTGAAGTACTGATGCCCCTGAGATATAAGAGCTGCTGCCTGTGTGGAAAGAGTGGACGTAGATGGTACAGGGGAGAAGTAACGCTGATGCCATACAGTAGGACCCCAGCAATGTGAGGAGCTCAGGGAAAGCTGCCAGCAAGCGGTGCAGGATGTTTTGTCCTTGGAGCCACTTCCCCATGATGACACTTCCTACAGGGTTAGATACTGTGCTGTGTGCTGGCAGCTAATCCTGCTAAGTTGCCCAGGAAGGGATGGACATTCCCTGCCCACCTCAGCTGTGCCCACCACCAGGCAGGGCTGTGGGGCTGGGGTGATGGGGTGCAGGTCGTGAGCTCCATCTTTTTTCCTTGGTGGGTGCACACACCCAGCTGGTCCTGCCCACGGGGCACCCATCATTGACTGGCTCTGCTCTGCAGATAAACTTTCTGCTGGTGCCAGAGGCAGAGTTTCCCCAGGAATGCATATTTATTAAAACTTCTGCCTCTGCTTATATGTCCACTTTCCTGTGTATTCAGTGATCATCTCGGTGTTTATGCTCCCTGCTTTCCCCCTATTGATTTGTGGGTTTATTGTAATCTCTCCATTGTGTTGCTTCCCCCTCCAGGCAGCATGGAGCAGGCAGCAGTCCTGGGCGTTTTTTCCTTTTGCCCTTCGTGTGGGCTGGTTCATCCCTCAGCGATTTGCAGTGATTTGTGTGAGGAAGGACCATGGCAGTGACACACTTCAGCTGCAGACCATCACCCACAGTATCAGATATTGATGAAGCTGTGTTTTTCCCAGCGAGGATGCTCTTGAAAGGCAGCAAAATTTACCCAGCAGTGATGGGGCTGCTGTGAAGGATGGAATGCTTTTCACCTGCTCAGGAGATGGGTAGGGCTCTCTGCTGTGCCTCTGCGATACAAGCACGCCACTCCAAGTTTGCAGCCCTCTTATCAAAGCCACTTGTGAGTCTTTGTAAGTTTGGTTTCTTAACAGTCTTTTGAGAGAGGAAGGAGTTATTTATTGCATCTCTCCTTGGTTTCTCATCTTGGGCTGTGGGGACTTGTGGCCCAGGTGGACATCATGTCTGAAGCTCTGGTGAGAGGGTGCAGCTGCCAAGAGCATGTCTGTGAGTCCCTGCCAGGGAAGAGGGGATGAGTGTCTGGCTCAGCAGCAATCTGAAAATCCCTTCTCCTGGCCTCTTCTTCTTGCCTCCTCTTTCCTCCAGCTTCTTCTGTAGCTTTCCCCATCTCCCAGTGGAGATACCTTTGCACCCTGGTCCTGAGGCAGCCACAGCTTTCTCCAGTCCTGAAGCACTGCACTATAGGCTGCAGCCAGCCATAGATCTCATCCCCAAAGCTGAAGAAAGGAGCTTTGAGCACCCAGTGTACTGAACAGGTGCATGAGCATCTCCCTCCTTCAAGCTGGGGAAGAAGGAATGAGTGCTGAGAGTTACCTTCCCACAAGCACAGAGGAGAAAGGTATCTCAAAATCTCTAGAAATGGGGCCTGAATTCCCTTGTTATCAGGCCTGTACCTAATTGGGAAGGACATTTGGAGCATGCAGGGAGGCTGATATTCCTGCCCAGCTTCCCCACTGGATGCTGGGACCCAATTGGGCTGGGCATTTCTTGACAGCTCTGTGGGTCTTCTTGTCACTGCTGTCCTGCTGCCTGGAAAGGCTCTCTTGGATTGTACAAAACAAGGCAGGGTGTCCTCCAGTGAACTGATTTTTCTCATGGCTCTATGACTGCTGGCATGTAGGTGTGGATTTGGGGTGAGTGGGAGACCAGCTTACTACCAGGTCCTTTGTGTCTCTTCCACACCGACTCCAGGCTGAGCACCTGCAGTGTCTCACAATGCCTGGAGGGACAACTGAGGACCAAATTGGCAAAGGTCTGCAGTGGCTGCTGAGTGCCAAGTTATCCGGAAATCCCAGGCCCAGCAAACACTGAGCCTGATGCCAAAAACTTGGCCTCAGTGGAGGATACAGAGGAGAGATTCCTCTCTACAGCAAGAGGATGGGCTGAGGAAGACTCTTGCAGAGTACCTGCGGGGCTACCTCCTGATTTACTGCTGATGAGAAAGAACATCTTCACTTGTTTCTGGCATGGGCAAGTGTCTGTAGCCTGTAACAGCTTCAGGTGAGATCAGGTTAAACTCCTCACTCCAACTACAGGAGTTCCAGTTAGTAAAGACAAGAAGCTTTCGAAGGAAGAGGTTCAGAGAAGCCTCGCCATCTGGGAGTGAGACCAGGAGTCTCCTGGCTGCTTTAGGACCTCTATTTACCACTGGCTACATTCCCCTTCCCAATTTGTGAGAAAGCCCATGGAGAAGACCTCCCCAAAGAGCAGGACGAGGAATGAGTTATGATCAGATTTGCCCACAAACTAAAGCAGCCAAGGTTTCCACCCTCCCCACAGGAACGTGAGCTGTTTGAGTAGCACTTGTTTCTGAACCAAAGCTGTGGCTGGAGGTGAGGAAGCAGTAGGCTGAGTTTGCTGTAGGCTTGTAACCTTGTTTGCTTTTAATCCAGCCTAAAACATGGGCAAGCATGGAGACACTGTAATCAGTTGTGCTAGTGCCTCCAGCTTATTTTGATTTTTTAAAAATTTTGGGTTTGTTTTGGTTTTGGTTTTTTGTTTTGGTTGGTGGTTTGTTTGGGTTTGGTGTTTTTCGGGTTTTTGTTTTTGGTTTTTTTTTTAGTTTTAGCCTTTCCAAACACTTAGCTCAGTCCCTTCTAGGAGTAAATTCAGGAAAAGTGTGTTTTGCTGTTTTCTGTGATCTCCCCATGTCCCAGCCCCTTGCCTGCAGGTTGGACTACACCCCTGGCAGCTGCAGGATCTCTGCCCCTCTTGCAGGAAATGGGAGGCCAGAACAGATGAGGTGAAGGTGAGTATCCTCCGGTGAGCCTGTGGCTGTGTCCAGGGTGGTGTGGAAATAGCTGCTGAAGCTTCATTCTCTTTGATGTATTCTTGGATGTGCAGTGTGTGGATTTTCACCTTCTTGAATTTCACCCTGAGCCTTGCATTTGTCCAAACAGGAAAGCCTGCCCTGAAATCCAGACATGACCACACAAGACAGGCAACATTTGTCTTGCTCATGTTACAGGTCTCCTCCTGAAAACAGCCCTGCCACCTCAGAAAGTGCGGGGGGCACTGGGAAGACAGATGCCAAAACCTCTCCTCCAATCCAGCAATTCTCAAAGGCAGCTGCATCTCTGAAGGAGAAGCAGGAACAGCTGGAGCAAAAGAAAGGCCAAATGAGATGATGCCATTAGGATTATTTCACCTCCCTGTTGAACGGGAGCCCAGAGCAGTCCCTTTGTTAGTGAAATCCTCCTGTGTGTGGCTGTTACACCATTGCAGGGCAGAGGTCACAAACACCTGCAAGTCCTGGAGGGTTTCATGCTCTGGGAAGGACAAGATGTCCCAGAGAAATGGCCACAGGGGATTTTTCAGCTCCTGACCTATCCATCACAGGTAGCGCTGGAGGAAGCTGTGATGAAACGGACTATAAAAAAAACACAAAAAAACTTGGCAAAGGATACATGGTGCCCCAGGATAACCTGTTGGGAAGGTTAGTTAAACAGTGTGTTAAGTGAATAACAGCATCTCCCTTCCCCACAGAAAAAGCTTTCCATGTCCAA
The DNA here is from genome assembly GCF_003259725.1 of Athene cunicularia. NCBI lineage: Eukaryota > Metazoa > Chordata > Aves > Strigiformes > Strigidae > Athene > Athene cunicularia. Next base: position 11,491,007 of record NW_020799107.1, on the reverse strand, counting down.
AACAAAACCTGTTGTTTGGGTGTGTGGTCTTTTGTTTTTGTGGGGGGGGTTGTTTGTTTTTTTTTCCAAATGAATGCCATGACACAGGCCAGACCCTTCAGGGAGCAGGGTCTGGCATGGATGCAATGACAGTCTCTCCCCCCCTCCCTCTCTCTGTGTTTCCGAGGGCTCATTCTTTCTGGATCCTCTCTCTAGTGCTCTTTGCATCTTTGTTGGCTCCATCTGCAGTACACAAGTGCATGTAAAGGCCTTGGAAGAAGAAAGCATTAGGTAGAGGTAATTATTAATGTTAGTAAGAACAACTGTGAGAGGGACCCTACTTGGGCTGCATTATAAAGACTCTCTGAAACCATCCACCCCTGCAAAATAACCTCTTTGCTTGCTCTGCTTTGTCTTTCATCCTCCCATGTACCAATTACTTAACTCATCTCACTTCATGTTTTTCTTTTCCTCCCTGGAATCTGGATCAAGTGCCCCTTTCCATGGTTATGATATGCCTCTTCCGTATCTTCCTCCCATCTTGTCATGTGTAAAGTGAACGGGTGGGGATAATAATACTTTTAATCCCCTGTGAGCCCTTCAGTGCCACTCACTGTGTCCTCTGATCCAAAAGCCACATAAAGGGGTAGCACAGATGCATCACTCAGCTCCAATGGCTGAAGACAGTTGTTAAAGGCTGTCGGTTGGGTGCATACAGTGAGGAAAAAGGACCCCCCCCCTCTTCTCTTCTAGGGCTTGGGAAGCTTCCCAGTTTCCCTGACACCAAAAGCCTCCCCCCTAGAAGGTTTCAGCATCTGGTGCTGTTAACCCCACTGATCCCAGGTGGATCAGACGGAGGGGTCCTGCCAGGGAAGCTCTTTCTCTTTCTCCCCCCATGCAGAGGGTGGCTTGCAGTGCTTGCCATGTCATCCTGCCAGTGTCCTTGCAGAAGACTCTGGCTCTCTCTGCTAGGGACACTTGTCCTTAGCACACCCAGCTCAACCCGCAGCTGGCAGAAGTCTCTACAAAAGCCAGGAGCTGTGTGGGAAGCCACCTCTACTTAAACAGCAAGATGGACCCCAGCTGGGACAGATGCTGCGTACAGTTCCTTCTCTGGCTGGTGTCAAGCTGCCTTCAGAAAGTTCACCTTCACTACCAAAAAGCTGACCTCACAAGTATGCTGCGTTTTTCAGGTGGGCAATCCCTGGTGTGTTCCATGTTCAAGAGCCACTTCACAAAACCGAGTCCCTTCTGTCATCCTTTGAGGCCAGGGACGCTCCTCTGCCACAGCCTTCCTGTGTGTGCACAGGGAGAGCTGTTTAAAAGCCTCTCCAACCAGCATCCCTACACACCCTGTCCATGGGGGACATGGGGAGTGCTCAGCAAACAGGCTGCCTTCCAGCATGCAGCAAGCCCTGCACCCAGTCAGTTTGCAACAGAGAAAACTCATCCAGTGCAGGAATGAAACTAATACATGATCTGTTTCATTTCTGGCAGCAGTGGGGAAAAAGACATCCTCCAAAATCTATAAACTGGCCATCTCTTGAATGGTGTGGGATTAAGGAAAAGGTGCAGAATATAAATAATTTTCAAGGAGGGAAAGCATATAATTTAATTTGCCAAGGAAATAATACACTGTCTTCATGTGTGTCTTCCAGAGACTTTAAAAAGATTTAAGTGAGGGGTCAGAGGATGCAATTATAAGCATGGTTTCCATGGGGGCAAAGTGGGTGGAAGAAATTTCCCTCCTCCCTCGTGACCTGGAGGTTTATACTTGCCCTAGTGCTGCAGTTCACTGCCTCTGTAGTCACGTTCATAACTCCTTGACCCCAAAAATGCACATACAGAATGAAACACTGGAATAGGCCAAATACCAAAATCTGGTAAGGACCAGTTTATTATTAACTTTTCAAACCAGATCCCACCCAATACGGGATGCTATCTAGGGGGGCAGATTGTCTCAGTCCAGCTTTGCTACCAAAAAAATGTCCCATGCCCCACACTTGGTTTCAGCCGACAATTGGCAATGTTTGGGAGTGGGTCTGTGGTGGCAGCCCCAGTGCAGAGTGAGAGCTAAACTCAGGGCTCCCTGTGCTGAGAGCCAGCTTTGCTGTTACCCCGCTTGTGTCCTGCGCACCCTGGGGAACCTGATGTTGACTGTGGGGGCCATGCTGTGCCCCAGCTCCAGCATGGTTGGTGGGACCTCTGCGCAGCATGATTGTGGGGCATATGTATAGCCCGCACCCACCTCCCCATACTCCTGTGCTGGAAAAAGGGAGACGAGAGAAGACTCCCCGAGAGGCTTTGATGCGCTCTCATTAGCTGTGTAATATTGCTACGGACTCTGATCTCATAATGCTAATTTAAGACAGAAACTAAAACTTTTTTTCTCTCTCTGCTGAAATGTGAAGCAAAAATCAGCAGCAGGACTGTCAGCTGTGATTCCCATCAGCATCCATGGGGCAGGGGGAAGTGGGACACCAGCGGGGCTAGATGGTGCAGGAGATGGATGGGTGCCACTTTGCAGCCTGCACATGCCGAGGCAGCTAGTAAAAGCCAACCCTTGGCAGCGTTGGTTATATTTTAAAGAGACCATCTGCTCCCACCAGCCAGCAGACCAGCCACTCGGGCAGAGTGTGGCCAGCCATAAAACGAGAGCTGGCAGGGACTGCCCCAGTGGGACCGCATCCACTGGACAGACCCCAAAACCACTGCACGGGGAAAGGGCTGCCACCCAAGGTCCCAACCCTGCACTGTCCCAAAGGTATCTTTTATTTATAGACCAGAGCCATTTGGTGTGAATTTCTCCTCAATTGTCTTCACTCAATTGTCACATGGAAATCAGGTCTATTAAGCAGCTTTGGGCTGCAGCCAGTGCACTATCCATTAGAGCAAACTTTCATCCAATTATTATTATTATACCTCCCTCTTCTGCCATAAATAAGATTGGAGGCTTTTTCTGGGTCTCTTGTTGGAGTAGGACAGCTGTGAATCGCTGCCTAGAATTGCACAGGCGAGCCCAGTGTCACCATGCTCCTCTTCTGCCTGGGACACCCTCCTGGGACAGCAATAGATCAGGGTGATGATGGGAGGCTGCAGGTTCCTCCCTGGCAGTGGCAGGAGCAAAGACCATGAGCAGCTGAGCAAGCAGAGGTGTGGCTCCTTGAACCTAGGGTTTGCAGATTAATGCTGCAAAGCCTTGGGCAGCATTGTGATTCGGTGACAGGGGCTGGTTCATCTGAGGGGACAGCTGAGCAACAAAAGGGGTCTGACCTCTTCTTCCTACCAGCCTGCATGCACGTGTAAACATTCCTGGCACTCCCCTGGGATGTTTCTCACTTTGTTTTGCATTGAAAATAAGGAATGGATCAGTTTGACTTTTTTAATTGAGTTGTGTCAAAACTTGATGGGCAAATTTCTGTGAGCTCTGAAATGAGTAGTAGTGCCTCTTTGGGGACCCTCTGTCCATGTTGATCATGGGAGGAGGTTCTCTGTGTGTTTGTGCTAGCTCCCAGACACCCCAAGTCCCCCACATCAAGCCCTGCTGCCTGGGGACCGCCATGGACCATGACAAAGGTGCTCTGCCTGCTCCAGGCCATGTGTACTCCACCATGCCGCTGCTTCTGCTGGAGTTTTTCTACCTTCTATCTCCATTCACATCCCTTCCCCACATTCGCTTCCCGTAGGTGGTGCAGAAAACAGCCCTTCAAACAGCAGCAGTAATTCACAGGCACCACCATGGCAGGTGTAGTCCCAACTGCAAGCAGGGGCCGGCCAGCTCCAGTCACCCTGGAGACCTTTGGCCAAATAAGAAGATGTACAGCTCTGGCGTGGGCCCTCCAGCACCCTGATGCTCCCTGCACCCTGTAAATGACATGCCCACATGTGCTGTCCCTCATCTGCTCTTGCCTGCATTTTCTTGGCATGCAACCCCTCTGTCCCTGATTGCATGCCTGGTCCACAGCTGCTCACCCCAATGATTTTTACTGTAAGACACCAAAACTCTGTCATCTTTTTTGAAGAGTGGGAGGGGGGTAAATCCAGATATCCAGTGGATGCTGCAATGAGATACTAATTAAATTAGCAAAATCAAGGAATTTTGAAAGGGTCATTAGGACTCCTGCCCTTCCTTCTCTCAAGCACGTGTACAGGAGGGAAGGTAGCCCTGCAACTGCCAGTCACAGGCTTTCTTGCAGCCTCCTCCATTGCTGCTGAAGGTGTCTCGTGTCAGGAGCAGAAGATGCAAGGCCAGCCTAATCTGCTCTGACAATTCCCTCATCTTTAAGCATTGTCTCCCCCCTCTTCTAGAAAACAAGCAAGTTTAGCGTTACACGGTTTTGGCATCCAAGTTGCCTGACGGCTTTAAAAGGGAGTAAACATTCATCCTGCTGACATGGCAATAAAACTGGTGCATCTGGAAGAGAGGAGTCAGCAGCAGATGTGCCCCTGCAAACTGCTCGCAGTGATGAATGCTCTTCCCAGATCCTGCTAATCCCTTTTCTCTTGCTCGTAGGCCTCCTTAATTGTGCTCTCTGTGATTAAATAACTCTTTGAAGACATCACTAGAAGTTATTTCTTCCATGTGGGAATGTCGCTTGCCAGGTTCATAGCCTTTGGCTCTGGGCATACACAGCTTGTATTGCAAGGGAGCTGGGGAGAGCAGTGTCTGGGGTGCTCTGGTGACCCCAAAGTGCTCTGGGGAGAAGCCTGCATCAGATGATCATGCCCAGCCAGCTGCCCAGGAGGGTTGGTGGGCTTGGCAGAGATGCACCTGGATGCCTTGCATGAACCCAGGGACGACAAATTTCCAGGGAGATGTTGCTTCCCTGGTGGTGCTTCCTCTCCCAGACATCTGGGAAGAGCAAAGTATATGGGTTTGGGGAGGAGAGAGGTGACATGGATGGGATGATGTGTTAAATCAGGCCACCTTTCTGTGGGCAGAGGGGAGGTGGGCCCTGGTTTCCAGCCTCCATAACTTCCCTGCAAACATGGTACCCAAAGTCAGGTTTTTTGAAGGATGCTAAAGGTCTGCAGGAGGGACACAAAAGCCCAACAGGGCTTCAAGGGTGTTTGAGGGGCTTTGGCAGAATGCAGATCAGGAGGGAACTTATTTTATGGGTGCTTATACCCAGGAAAAATACTAGACACAGGCACTTTCTGCACGATGGGCCCTAATGCAGCGAGAAGCTGGAAGCAGTGGTGTTCCATCTTCCGCGCACCATACTGCTGCCATGCTCCCGAGTGCTCCCGAGGAACCCAGCCCCATGCCAGCAGAGCCTGCCCCACCACTGCCCACCCTGGAGCTTGTGCCCGCCTTCCCTGAGGCGGAGGAGGCAGGTCTCCATAGATGGAGGCGAGTGATTGCCTGAATATTCATGTATCGGCAGGCAAGCTACAGCAGGCCCTTGTTACAAACTGCTACCCAAACTGCTTACATCCATAAATGAGGGAAATAAATAAACAGATGCTTGTTAATTGACTTAATTACCCACTAGCAAACAGGGGACCGGGAGCACATCAATAAAAAATGTTTTAAAAAGCAACTGATAGTAATTCTTTTCCATATGCAAACCACGCCGGTCTCTTCTGTCTACAATAGACTCCCCAAAGACAAGAAATGGATTTTCATTACACAGGAAGGAGAGATCAAAGTCTGAAAATTAGGGTTGTGGCCCAAAATGAGGCCCAAGTTTATGCCCTCTTCCCAAAACCTTTGAAACCCAGTCTGGGCCAGCAATTAACATATAGCCCTGCCAGGAGTTACTGCAAACAACCCTCCTTGAAGAAGAGAAATCCAGCAGCTGAGGTAATCCTTGTTTTCCAGCGAGGAGCAGGCAGGAAAGAGAAGGAGGCAGGGCTGGGGAACTCTTAAAAGATTTTTTATTAATTTTTTTTTTTCAGAAGACACTTGAGCAAAAAGGAGATGGAAAAATTGAAGACCCGTCCCCGTGTCTAACGTGAGAACATGGGATAACTCTGATGTGCTCCCGATGGGGCTGCTGCTCAGTGCAAATACCCAGAGCTGAGCACTGAGCCATCAGACTTGGATGGCTAAGTAAGAAATACCACCCAAGAGAGAGGCTTATGGCCAGATCCCCGATCTTTTGTTCTAGGGCAGATGCAGAGGGTCCTGTACAGACCCTGGAGCTGCCCTGCTGAGCCTGAGAGTGGGGATCTGCCCCACAGCTCTGGATGGACAACGCTGTCCCCACCCTCCAGCTTTTTGCACACCCCTTCCTGGCAGCTTGTAACTTCTCATGGGGAATTTTCTGTCGGAGTCCGTCGGAATGAAGCACAGACCATGGTCTGGTCTGTTGACCAGAGCTTCAGAAGCTGTCATCTCCCGCAACCTCACTTGATCGTAACACGACCAAAAAAAACCCAACCCTGCAAAAATGGCTGTGCCAAGTTCCAAATTCTGCAACAACCTGAATTTTAAACTATAGTTTTTTGCTTTCTAGAAGTGATTCCCCCTGTCTGGGTGCTGCCAGCTCAGCAATGCACGAAGAAATCACTGCTGCAAACTGCCTCGTGTATGCACCCTGAGCCCCACCAGCCAAGACAGGTACCAGCCCTTTTCCAGTCTCCTCTCTCAGCATGTTTTCTCTGTTCCCAGTCTGGCAGAGTGGCTGTGTGGAAAAACCAGTGTGGGCTCCCTAGGGACTGCCTGCAATCAGCCTCCAGCGCCGTTACCTGTGTATCACGCAGCCCCAACATTTAATGAGTGCCCCCAGGGCAGGCAGATTAGGAAAGAAGCCCCATTAGCGTGCCCCTCGCCGCCTCCCTGACGTCAATGTGACGCAGTGTAATCAGGGGAAAACGCAGAGCAAGGTACTCAACGCTGGGGAGCGCAGGCTTTTGGGTGCAACCGGAAAAAAAGTAAGAATTGAAGGGGTGGAGCAAGTGGCAATACGAGATGAAAGGAGATTGTCTTATCACCCCCGAGCTGGCAGCTGGAGTGAATTTCCCCTCCCAAGTGCAGACTGCAGGCGTGGGTGATGTTCTCCCATCGCTCAGGTCCTGCAGATCCAGCCCTCGCTGTGGGCACCAGGGTGACTGCAGCAGAGAGGGGACAGCGGGCAGGCACTGCACCAGATCTTGGGCTGGCTTGCTCAGATCTGATGGTATGTGGATTTTAGAACATGCAGGGATCTAAATCTTTAATTTTGCACCTAGATTTTCAACAGGCTTTAACAATATTTGTTGGAGAACAACTTAAGAGCATCTGCATCAACAGGAAGCTGCTCGTAGGGCTGCATCTGCCCTGTGAAGTCAGGGAAAGAAACTACATCTGCACAGTCTCTGTGACAGCAACCGAGCAGCATGTACACTAGGGATTGTCCCACTGGAACTGTAGGGTGGCAGACTGTGTTGTGCGTGTCGTGCTGCAGAGGATTGCACGTTCACCGCAAACTCGGCGGTATTTGCTGAGCCATCTCCATCAGTATTTATCGTTTTGTCTGAAAGAAAGGAACGAGCAAGAGCATTTCTGTTCCTCTGCTGGCCCTGCAGCTGGGACCCACGCAGGCTGAAACAACAGAAGGCTCTTTCAAAATGCACATGAACCTACATCTTACTTCTGAGTCTTTTAAGTTTTACTTCTGCATTTTTTAACACAGCCTTCTGACATTTTTTTTTTTTTCCCTTGGAGCTCACAGCAATTGCTGAAGGCAGGTGCCAATGGGGACATGGACTAGTAGCAATACTTTCCTGTGCTGACCAACCTGGCTTTGGCTGGACATCGCCAGCACTCAGGAAGGTGACTGTTGGAAAGTCCCCGGGGTCACAGGCACAAGCTGGAGGTTGTGGCCAAACACTCAGTGAACACTGGGTGGTGAAAATAGAGAGAATGGTAGCCAGTACAGGGAGGGGAAGAGGCAGCCTCTCAAAGCACGGTGGCAGTGTAAGGCAGCTAGGATGTGCTTGTTTCTCCTGTTTGGGAATATCAGGCTGGAGTGAGTCAGACACAGTGATGGCATCTGGCACTTTTGCTCCATCTATCCCTCGGTCTCCCCCCGAGTCTGGTGTCATGGGACGCAAGCAATGATCCCTCTAAAGCTGAGGGCACGCTGCAGCTGGCACGGCTCTGCAGCATCAAGGGACAGATGCAGTTTCAAACACGGGAGCTGTGCATCTTTGAGCCTTGAGCCCATGCAAGATACGCAACAGCTCCATAAGCTCTCCATGCCCTGCCAGGTACAGGGCATCTGGCACTGCTCCTGGTTCAATGTCTGGGAAAGAGATAAGAGGCTCAACTGTGGGAATGGGACCATTGCACATCCCTCCCTCTTGAAAGCGCTGCAGGAACCCATTGAAGGCCAGTGGGGAGACACGTGGAGCACAATGAGGTGGTTGTGGTGGGGCCAAGCTCACAGTGTTTGGCCGGTCTGTCCTGCCCTGGGGGAAGGGAACATGTCTGAGTCTCTCCGAAGGAGCAGGGTGCCAAGTGGGCTCCCTGGCAGCCTTGCATGACCAGTTTCCAAGCCCAACATGCCTTTCAGCAAGACGTGCAGTTTCACCACCTGCTCATTCAGGCCTCTGGCTGCCACATTACCTATTTGTCGGTGTGCTTGTTTGGCTTTCTGAAATGTGCCTGTCCAGCTCCTCTGGCATCCAACATGCTGCTGCCTGCCTTGTGCAGTCTCCAGATTTGGGTTCCTCCTTGGAAAGCATCCACATTGCCAGCTATTTTTGGAACAGAGGCATCTATTGTCTTGTGCCGTTCCCTGCTGGGTTCAGGTCACAGCTCCCCCAGGGCCCCCTTCCCCAGTACCCTCTCCCTTCCCATGGCCTGACTTCCGCGTGCCCCACAGCACCTCCGGTACGGAGTGTTGTTAGAGCCCCATGAGGCAGGGCAGAACCCTTGCCACCATTTTGCAGATGCTCTGAGCCTGTGTCTGCTCTGTGAGTCACCAAGGGGGTCCAGGAGCGAGGTGGAGCTGGGTGTGTGAGGTGTCCACCTCCAGCGGTGGACTCCTGCAGTCTGGTATGACCCTGCCATGAGCCAAGGATGGACCTGAGTATCAAGGGCTCCAAACAGGATGAGTGGGAGCTGTATTTCGGGGTGAGTCCCTGCATTAGGCAGAAAGAGAGAGATTGCCAGACAGAATGGATGTTCTTGGCAGGTCATGTGTTAGAGGCTACGCTGCAGTCCTTGGGCTGCCCTTCTCTCTTGCCACAGCTGAGTTTTGCAGCCATGGTGTCATAGCAAGAAGGACGGGCTTCTGCTCCCCCAGCTCAAGACCTCTGAGACACCTTTAACCAAAAGTTACACCCCTTTGATTTCCTCAGTGGTGTTGGGTTCCACGTGCTGCCAATTTAATTGTGCCTCTTCCAGAAAGCTAGTCACCAATCTTCAACTGTGTCAGTTTGCAGAAGATAGAAGTGGGGTGGGAAGGGGAGATGGGACAGAGCTATTTTAATCTAAGTCCATCTGCGTTGATAATTCTCCATCCAGCCACGATCATTACTGGAGCAGGATTTGATGGGTGGCCTGGCTGAGCAAAAGCTTTGCACGTTTTGCAAGCCCTCCAGTCTCTGCATACCGGTGCATCTCTGCTTTCAGCATGGTGGGTCAGCACATGCTTCAGCAGAGCCACCAATGGAGCTGCAAATGTGGACAATGCTCCACAGCAAGAGGAACGAACAGCACCAGCAGCTCCTTCCCACCCCACGTTCCTCTCCCTGCAGTCAGCTCCACATCTCGGGAACAGCGATTTCGGCACTGATGGCCCCTCAGCATGTTAGAAAAGTTTCATGCAATCTGTTTACTTTTGGACATATGCTGTGTTCATGCTGCCTGGAGTCTTGCTGCCTCTAATAACTTTGGGTGTAATTTTCTCCAGTTTGGTGCCTGGGGCACTGATTGACACCTGTGGAAATAGGCCTCCAAGGGGGTGCAAAATGCCTTTGTTCCTCCAGTATAACTCCTTTACTGCAGATACAAAAAATGACACATATTGCCCCTGAGGCACAGATCCTCCATGAGAAATCAGAGAGAGATGGAAAGAGATGGGTCCACGCTGCACATCACCACTTTAGGAAGCTCGAGGGAGCCTGAGGTATCTGTCCATGTGCATGCATGTGTATACATGTGTATAGATCTATAGTGCTGGATATATATGTCCCACAGAGAGTTAATAGTGCTGCCAAGGATGACATCTCTCACCTTAGTTTCAGGGATGCCAAGGTCTTGGTGACAGCAGCTTTGCTGCACCTGGAAGTCACCTGGGTGGACAGGAGGTGTGCATTTAATGCACAGCATCTCTTCTTGCAGAAAAAGAGCACAGCATCCTGGTTTGGTTTTCCGATTTTCCTCACTTTCCGAGTGCTGTTCCAGGATAATGTTCCGAGGGGAGTCCTTTGAGCCCCCAGCTCTGTGCCATGGTGTCCTGCTGTTTGTGTCTGTATCACCAGCTTTGCTGCAACACAGTTTGCACCAAAAGAGACAATTTTAAAAAAAAAAAAAAGAAGAAAACAAGGAAAAAAGTGCACTATTTCAGGGCTAGAAAAATCAGGGTTTTTTCAGCATGAGTGAAGTGATGGGACATTGCCCTTCCAGCACTGTTTCTGATCTCAGGTGAAGTGTTTGGGCTGTGATGTACTCTGTGAGCCAGGTAAAGCTGCCTCCCACAGAACTGTTTTTTCAATGTACATATTAGAGTATATTTGCAATGTAAATTAATAAGTGCCATCTGCTTACCTCTGATGTTATGAGAATGTTGTCTTGTGACTGGCTACAAACAAGACAACATTGAAGAGGTAACACCTGCTGGTACATATTACTGCAATTTATTTTCAAACATTAGATTATTTTGGATGGGAGAAATAGGTATAATCTCCTCTTGCTATGTATTAAGTGCTAATGAGAGGCACGTGTGTGGATTGCCAGACAACATCTTCAAGGAATAAACAGTAAAGATGGAGTAAACTGCATCCAAGGGCAGAGGGACCTCAAGAAGGAGGCCGTACCTCTGCAGTTTGTCTGTGGCTTGGCCCCTGACTGATGAAGATTCAAGGGGATATTTAGCTGGTGATAAGTTGCTGCTTGTCAAATGTAAAGCTTGCTGCAGAAATATATTAATTTCAGTCAAGAGGGCCCTGGAGGTAAAAAAAAAAAGGTTTGTCACAACATCCCGCTTTAGCCTTTGGGGATGGGATAGTCTGAATTTTTATTTCCAAAATCACAGCCTACTTTGGAAATGGAAATTATTCTAATGCTGAGACAGAGATTAAGTCTTTCTGCTTTAGCAAAATAAAACGTTTCATTTGACCCCAGATACACTTTTTCCCAGTTTTCCCAGAATAGGAATAAACTTAAAGTAGATAAAAAACTGGGATCCTTGCAGACTACTAGCTCACATTTCTGTTCAGATATTCCTAAGCTGACATCCATCCTTCCATCATACTTCTTTATTTTTCCACAGATTGGCAGCACCACAGGGCAGGGACTCACAGGCCTGTGTTTTGATATCTGACAGCATGCGGGTTATGAATTCCAGTGTGGCTATATAGGTATTTATGTAGGTAATTGTTATGTTGGTGACTGGCTTTTATTTTACGCTGCCTGAAGCATCTTGTGGTGAACAGGCAGGAGTGTGGAGCCAGTGTGTCCGCTCGGCAAAAGCTCCATTGTGAAAGGTATGGCAGCTGAACCACTCTTACCAGGGAGTAGGAAATGCTGATTTTTCCAATTTCTCTGCAGCCTGCATAGAGCTGGGTGTGCAGGACAGAGGTTTCCCCCAGTGCAGAGCAAGGATGCTAAGGGGGTTAAATCTCCTGCCCAAACCTGCAGAGATGAGGGAGCTTAAACAGGGGAGAAGAGAGCCCAGTGGTATTTTACAGAGGAGAGGGTTTTTTCTAACAAAGGAGCAAGGTGAGAAAAGGAGAAACTGCTGGGCAGGTCTTGGGCTGCCAGAGCAAACTGGGGATGGGAAACATTGGAAACATTAATGATGCTAGCCAAAGAAAGGGATGAATGAGTTTGGGGATGCTCCAGAGAGCTGAGCTGGGGTGCACATCAGGTTCTGCAGAGAGGTCAAGGCAGGGGTAAGTGTCCTGTTCTCAAGAGCAAGATCTTTCAATATGACCCTAAAGAGGGGGGTTTGGAGACTGGAGCAGTCTCCAGGTGCATTCTTGGGGAGGATGGGTAAGCCTGAGCAAGCAAGCCATGAACAACCTCAGAAACATGCCTCCTGGGACATGTGGTGAGTGAATTTTCTAACAGTTGTCTTTGAGAGGCTTGTTATCAATGTTATTAAGCAAACCTGGCAGCTCCCCTTCCCCTTCTGCAGACCTGAAGGGAGCAGTTTTAACGTGGTGCACCCAGGGGTGTGATGCATGCCAAGGCTCTTCTTACCCTGGGTGCAGGGTGGACCACAGCCATGCTGGGCTTGGTAGCAGGACAAAACAAGCAGACTAAGGTATCTGCAGCGCAGGTAAGTTGTGTAGAAGCATTTTTCTGCATTGCATGTAACTGAACTCCTAGAGTCCCACCCGCCTGGTGGTGACAGCTCAGAAGCAATAACTGGAGCAGACTTCTCATGGAAGACAACTGCACATGTCATTTAAGACAGAGGAGGCAGAAATGGCCTAAGGCACAGGCAAATCTACCGGGGAAAGTATCACTGTGTATTCACCTGGTCCTCCTGGTCTTTCCCTAAACATACACCCTTGTTGTAGACTATAACTGGCAGAGATGCTGCTATAGCCATTGCTGTTATACAGGATCCTGGGCTAAGCAGATCTGAAGTAAAGAATTGCTTCCTGATGGGAAAAAAAAAATGTTACTCTTAATTTTAAAAAGGATTTTTACAATGAAAAGGCACCAGTGGAAGTTTTTGCCCCATCTGACTGACTTCTATGTCATTTTAAGCACAGGGGCAATGGTAGGCTGGCATGGGGATACTCTTCAATGTGGGTGGATACTGTTGCTTTAACCAAGTTTTTGGTGCAAAGCAGAGAAGGCTGGGGTCTGGAGCATCACCAGGGTGCTCACACGCCATCTTGGCTGCACTTGAAGTACCGCTGTCTCCTGGACATCCTTCCCTGATGCCTCATGTCACCCATGGCCCTTGCTGGAGGGAATGGGGGCTGTCAGGGCCATATTTGTTAGATAAAGCCTTTTATGCATGATGTGCCTCCACTGTGCTTCCTCTTCAGTTTAAAACTCCCAGTCCTTTAAATTATCCCGGTGATGTTCAGCTGCCTCTCTGCCCCTTGGCTGCTTTCCATCCCTCCTACTTCCCAAAATCCAGAGTGATACAGTCAAGCTTTAATGAAACGTTACCGGTGACTCAGGCCCACTGGCTGTTATGAGTGGCACATGGCCCAGAGCAGAAATGCCATTGTGGGTGTTTGCACTGGAAATGGAGGGCCGGGGAGGGAGAGGATGGCATCCACAGGGCACTGCTGCTTTGCCACTGGCACAGCCTCATGCCATGGGACATTTTGCAACTGATGCTGATGTGGGGGGTCCTGAAGGTCAGGGAGGATGTTATGGGGGGGAGAGGGGGGTGTGTGTGATGCAGGAAGGGGTACTCAGTGGGGATGTTGGCACGATGCATGGTGGTGGTGGTGACTGGTGCTCCTTATCCCTGGGCTGAGCAGCTGCCAGAAGAGGGTTGACCACAGCTGGATTACCTGGTAAAAATAACTCCACAGCACAAACTTTCATAGGAGGAAGAGTAGAGAGCACCTGGAGTCTGACTCCCTCCCTCCACCACATCAGCAAATATCTGCCCAGGCCAGCTGAGGCTGGGGGCAAGTGGGGAGAATGCCTTAGGTTGACGCTGGTAAAACCCAAGAGAAGTTTTTTGGGGCTGGAAAGAAAGAGGACCTCTGGTCCTCTGGCTCACTGACCATTTTCATAAGAGCAACAAAAATGGTCAAAGGGGAAAGAAACAGAGGAGGTGACGAACATGCCTTTCTGAGAGGAGTGGGGGAAGATGGCTTTGCCCAGGGTGGTGATGCTGTTTGGCTTTGTGGTATTTCTTTTGGTTTTCCTCTGTGTCCTAGCCACCCAGTAGGATGGGGCCAGGCTGCCTATGTGATGCTGGCATGAGTCTGTTTGCTTTGCCAGGGCATGGTGGGAGCTGCTTTCCCACCCCAGCCACTGGGCTGGAGGCCTCTGCCCTTCTTCCCAACTGCTGCAGCTGCTCCTGTACTCCGGAGCCCAGCACAAGGGTAACCGTGAGCCATGGGGTAGCAAAGGAGGACACACATGTCCCTGGTTGCCATTTCCATGTTCTCATTAAGACTCTTCCCCAGCCAATGCTGTGCTTGTCCTCCCTGTGATCTGCCATCGGTTGCAGTCACCAGTCAGAGGGTGCATCTGGCAGGTCGCAGGGCATGCTTTTGGCCATCATTCAGTGAGTTTGCAACCATACAGCCACCTTGCCAAGCAGGGAGATACCGTGCCACCCCAGCAAGAAGAGGGCACCATAAGCACACTGAGCTCACCAGCTCCTTCTCTACAGGATGTGGTGGCAATGTTGTCTCCATTCATTGTTTCCCGGGTCATGCCAGCGGTTGATTCCTTCACCCTGCCAAAGCCTGCTTGTGCAGTGGCGCTGGGAGGAGAAGCCAGTAATTTTCCACTATCCCCTGCATCGGGAGGCACAGAGCAAGCACTGAAAACCTGGCAAGGCTCCATGGCGGGTTCACACCTATTGCTTTCGCAAGACATGCAATGATAAAACCCCGAAAGGCAAAGAAAGGCCATTGCTCTGATTCACTTAGCATGCTGCAAGCTGTCTTGCTTTGTTTCCTCTCTTCTCTTTTCTTCCCCTGTTTTGGGAGAGGAGGGGGGGCATTTCATGTTCTCAGGCTATTTCAGGCAGTGACGGTGTTAGTGTCTCAGGTAGCCTGACCCTGCCACCCTGCTTCTGTCCCAGCACTCGCAGTGAGCCCAGGATCTGCATATTGGCTGTGACACTTCCTAATTGCTCAGGATGGATCGCTTAAGAAAAAGCCTTCCATATGGTCCACAGGATTTAATTTTTTTGTATTTTTTCCCCCCTTGCTTCTACAACTGTTACAGGAAAAGATATTTTTCCCCCTGTTTGACATATATGTAATCTTCTTCTGATACACAAATGCCAGATGGCACTGCAAAAAGATAATAAATGTGTCTGCAGCCTTCGACAGTTAAGTCTGGGAACCTTGAATATGGCTATAGAGGAGCTGGGAGTGGCTGGGCTTGAGGTTGGGGTTTTTTTTTTGGGGGGGGGGGGGCGCATGTTGAAGATGGATCATTTCATCAAAGGTCGTTAGGGAAACCTGGAAACAGTCCCTGTCCACCCCAGCCCAAGCCCTGCTGGGCACCCCAGTCTGGTATTTGCACCATACTGCTTTCAATGGTGAGCAAACCCAAGGAAACCAGAGTGGCAGAGGGATATTGTTCTTAAATCTGCCTCTGGGAAGAGGCCCTGAGAAGCAATGAGCAACAGGGAAAGAAAACTCCAGAAACCTGAGGGCAGAAAGCTTGTTGCAGTCAATGGGCATCTTACTGCTGGGTTTGGACTGACTTTGGATTGGGTATTTAAATCCCCTGGGAACAGTGATGTGAACACAGTCCTGCCTGCTGCAAGGGTGGATGAACTAGGCGGTCTTTAATTTGGTTAGGAGTACCATCCCATAACCATATTACTGTATGTAAATGTTGCTTAACGTTAATCTGCTAACACGCTTTCTCTAATTATGGAGGTGAAAAATGACTGTCGTCTTGATTTGTGCTCTGGGATAACCTTGGAAACGCAGTCTCTTACAGCGGCAAGGAATTTCCTCCCGAAACCTTTGTTTAATAAACAGATAGGAGAGCAATCAGGTTGCAAAGCACTTTCCTGGAAAAGGGCAGATTAATTTTTTCTCTGCTGAAGCTGTGGGGGGGAAGGGAGGCCGTCTGTCTTCACATGTTAAACTCCTTTCCGTGCTTGGTGCGGTGACTCACTCCTGACAGTCCAGCAGTGGATGCGCTTTCCTGCAGAGGTGGCTTTTCCCCTCCAGGACCAACCTCGCCCCTGGGCTCGCTGCAGAGCCACAGCAGGGCTTTCACCAGCAGAGCTCTCCATCTGCTTGGGTTTCTTCACGCTGGCTTCACCTCTTCCCTACTGTCCATGGGGGATGCAGGCAGACATCAGGCAAGACCTCCTGTGTGTGAGCTCCATTTCTCATCCCCTGCTGAAGCAACTTATCATCTTCTTTTATCTCTAGCAGGCACCTTCCAGAGCTGCCTGCCCCCACCAGCCCTCATGCCATAGCTGATGGCCTCCACGAACCCATATTTTAGAAGAATGGATGGTTTCCAGCCTTGTCTCAGGACCAGCAGTGTGTGTCACCTCTTGCATGATGCTCACTTCGGGCAAAGCACAACTGTGATGAATTTGGCTCAGCCTCATGCTGCCTGCATTGAGCACAGGTTAGACTCCAGAGCTCCTTCCTGGCCAAAATATCACTGCTGGTGACCACTGCGGAGGGTGTTTGGGCATCAGCTCTGGGAAAGGCAGTCCAACTCTTTGTCCAGATGCCTTTGCTCCATAGTCCCATCAAGGAATTTTCCACAGCCTTTGTACAGGCAATCAGTCACACCATCCCCAAACAAGTTGACGGCCTCTGCATAAGGTTATGCAACTGTTTTTTAAAAGCTTTACAATAAAATACAAGCTATATGGGAGGCAGAAAGGCAGGTAAACCTGCTTGTGCATGAGGAAATTTAACTGGCATTCCCTTTGTTATGCCTAGTCCAGAATAACTGCCCACGCAGACATGCTTTTTCTAGAGCAAGGGCTTAGACTGCTGCACCTGATGTGATCTCTCTGATGGGTAGGTGTCATGCAGAGAGGCGTGGGATGTGCCCAAGCACAGGGCTGCAACCCTTCCCAGCCGGGAGCAGGTCTTCTGTGTGGCTGCACGTATGGAAGACGAGGTTTGCTCTTTGGTCTCCGCTTTCACCTGAGACCACCTTGGAAAACATGCAGCTTTCCTGCAGAATGGAGCAGGTTTGGACATTGCTGCTAGTTCATGGATGCCCTTCTTAGCCTGTGCAGGGCAAGTTTGTTAGACATCCACATCTGCTGGAGGGTGACCATATCTCCCCAGTTTTCCACCAGCTGTCACCATCAGTTCTGCTTTGAGTTATGCATTCTTCTGCTGGGTTTTTTAATAGCTGCACCTCACCTGGTGCTCCACAGTTAAAGCAGGGAGTCCTCTGTCATGGTGTTTTTGCACCCCAATGCTGCATATGAACCTTGAAGGCTCTCTGGTTCACCAAAAGCGAGGGAAAATGGAAAAAGGAGCGAAGTACCAGAATGACATTGCCTGCTTCTCTGTAAATACTTGATGCCATCACTCTTTCTATCATTTGCCAGGAAGCCCTGAACTGCTTTCAAACTTTATTTTTAACAGAAAAGGTGGGAGATTGCTACAAATAGCATTCTTCCTGCCTATGGGCACATAATCCAGGGAGGAAATATTTACTGGCTGACCTGTAACCAGCAACATCTGGGCTTTTCCAGAGGCAGCTGACAAGGTTTTGCAAGGAGACCTTGGGCAGCTGTGCTTCTGATTCAGGAAACGTCTGACTGTGGGTGTTTTGTGGACACTTGCAGATCACGGCTGCAGTTCCTGCACTCTCACAGGGTTAACTAACAACAAAAACACTGGGAAAAAGTGTCGCCAATATCCGCTAAAGAGCTGTTCAGATGGCAAAGTGGTTATTAGATTTGTTCCTAACATTGATTAAGTGTGTGTGTTTTCTGAGACATTCGTGCTGCTCCTCTGTGTATCTTTGGACATGTCAGCTATACCAAGGCATTTCCAATTATCCCATCATCTACCAGATAAGGTGGTCTCAAACAGGCTTTTAGTTTCTTGAGGGAAATAAAAAAAAAAAATTAAAAAAAAAAAGGAGAAAAAAAGCAGTTCAGCAATTTTATATTTTAAGTGACCTTTGAGTACCAAATGCAAACTCTGTTTCATCTCAGGAAGCCAAAGGAGATCACATACACGTGCGTGTGCATGCTCACATGCATGCGTGCATGCCATCACCACTTGGACAGATAACACTCCATCACACCTTCCTGCCCTATCTTTGACATTTCTTGGGCTATGCAGAGAGTTTTACAGACAAAGAAGCAACGGACAAATCTGAGACCCTTTCAGCATAGTTTTTCTTTTTTTTCTTTCCCACAGTGCTTCTGACAGTCTGGAGACGTTCCCCTCAAAATTTGCATGCAGTGGTGCAACAAGTGGTCAATAACACTGGCTCTCTACAGAATTTCACTAGGATTTCTCCTGTGTGTGCCCTCCGTGCTTCCTCAGGCTCGTAGGCTTTGCCACGTTCAGAAATGAGGACAGGAAGGTGCACGCATCTCTGTTTTGCTGACCTGTGTCTTGGGTCACCTGGGGTTTCCAGCTTGCATAAGGAGTTCAGAATTGCCCCAGGCTCGATTTCAAAAGGCATTTCATTTCTAACAGGCAGGTGAATTTGGTGCTTAACTTCCAGTGAGATCTAACTAACCAGCCTAAGTGCCTTTACAGTTCTTGCCGGGCGCCTATCTATATCTTTAGGTAGAGAAATACGGAGGGAAATGTGGCTTTTAATAGCTTGTGAGTCACGGTGAGGCATGCCTGCGCTGCGGGCGAGCAGCTGTGGCTGTTGCACAGTGGAGACAGACCCAGGCAGCTTTTAAATGCTCCCACACCACCAGCCGTCTAGCTGGGACCAGCCCGGGCGAACCTGCCCTGCTTCCACGGCATGGGGCAGCACCGCGCAGGAGCATCCCGGATTCCAAAGGCTAGCAGACCAGCCTCAGGCTATTTCAGGCAGTGACGGTGTTAGTGTCTCAGGTAGCCTGACCCTGCCACCCTGCTTCTGTCCCAGCACTCGCAGTGAGCCCAGGATCTGCATATTGGCTGTGACACTTCCTAATTGCTCAGGATGGATCGCTTAAGAAAAAGCCTTCCATATGGTCCACAGGATTTAATTTTTTTGTATTTTTTCCCCCCTTGCTTCTACAACTGTTACAGGAAAAGATATTTTTCCCCCTGTTTGACATATATGTAATCTTCTTCTGATACACAAATGCCAGATGGCACTGCAAAAAGATAATAAAACAG
>NW_020799107.1:11458660-11471862 GCF_003259725.1 Athene cunicularia | reverse complement strand
CTCCCCGGGAGCTGCTGGAATCAGCAGCAAGAATATTCAGATGACCAACTATGGCAAGAATGAGCAGGTTTAAGTTATATCAGGAAGGATTTTGGTCAGACATCAGGATATGCTTTCTATGGGTAGGAAAAGCGAAGCACCAGCTACAGAAAAAAAGCTTTAGTACGTCGCAGAAACCAACAGACTCTGAAAGAGAAACCGGGACGTGCCTGGTGCGATGGTGAGGTTAGTCATGGAATGAGGAGATGGATGTGCAGCTGCGGCTGAGCTCACCCCTGCAGACGAGCTCTGAAGAACTGTTGTGTTTATCCTAAAATCAGTGTTAATTGGGATGAAGCTGGAGATGGAAAGCCTGGATGGGCTGCTGTGTCTCATACAGAAAAGAAACAGAAAGTGCTCTGCACAGGAATGGGGATGGAGACGGGAATGGGGTTGGGAGTGGGGATGGGTGGGGTTGGAGATGGAGATGAGGATGGAGATGGAGCTGCAGATGATGGAGATGGATGGGGATGGGAAGTGGGATGGAGATTGGACTGGGATGGGGATGGGACACAAAAGCATGACTGGGGGAACACAGCTGTGTTCCCAGCTCTGCTACACTTCCCACATGATCCAAGCGAAACCCTTGGCCTCACTGCACATCCTTTGCCCATCTCTACATTGATGTGCTGAGCACTGCCCTCCCTTGCAGTGTCGCTGTACATCAAATGAGCTGTTTGAAGCCTGTAGCAAACAAGCCTTACAGAGAAATTTGCTATTATCCCTGATTGTGTGGACTCCAAGGCAAACTATTATCATATTTCCCTGTGATCAAAATGTTAGCGGTTATCATAAAGGATGCTTTAGGGTTTAAGACAGATACAGACTTTTTTAACAGCATTTATTTCTGAAGAACCTTCATCTTTACTCTCTCTCATGACAGCTGGTTTTTGAGTCATGAGCTGGTTGCAATTACTTTGCCTCTGTAATTCCATCTTCCCCACACTCTTCCTGGCTTCAGAGCTGCTGGAGGATGGTCACCTGTGTGGAGCCGTGCATGAAAATTGGATCCCAGCTGCAGGCAAGACTAGGAGGAAGTGAACGTGGAATATTTCAATTTAAAGTGTGTTTATTGTGCATTCTGTCACTGATTTGATGTAAAAAAATTTGCATGCAAATGACAGCAGATTTGCATCTCTCCTTTCATTGACTGCAGATGTTGAAAAAAAATATTTGAGGGTTTTTTTTTTTAAGCTTTCAAAACATCTTAGAGGAGATTTTGGCGGCTGCCCTATTAACGCATCTATGTAGATATGCTGACCTCTCTTGAAAACAGCAGGCTGGTGCCAGGGCATTTACACGGAGATGTTTGCTGCAGCACTCTGCAGTCTTTGCTTTTCTGAGATTTCCAGCATCATTTTGGAAGGATGTGGTGCTGACATCCCTGGACAGAGAACCGTGTCTCTTATAAAAGTAGATTTTTTACATGGAAACACATTGAAGGATTTTTCTGAGTACTGTGAGGATGCTACTTGGTTTTTACAATAGTTATAATGGGATGAAGAAAATTCTAACCAAGGCTCTAATCAACCAGGAGGCATCCAGAGAGTTTTGGAGGCATCTTCTTCTATTGACAGTAGCAGGCACCAAGATCAAGGCAGCCTTAGGTAACAGTGAAGTGAAATTTTTCATCTTCCCCTTGAACTGGACAGATGGTTGAGTGTGTTTTTGGCAGCACACCGGATGGGATGGAACCTGCCCAGGGGGACGCTGGCTCTGCAGGGCTCTCCTGTCCAGCCTGTGCCCAGAGCAAGGCTGCCTCTGGAGACGAGTGGCTGTGGTCCCTGTGTTTTATTCAGAGCAGGTATAAACACCCTTCCTTTATTTTCTTGGCAGCCCTCATTTGCAGAAAACCTGGGCCTGCTTATCAGAGGACTAGTGCATGTTTATATACATGCTGTGTACACAGAATTATCCAGCGTGGAGTGCTCTGCTTTGCCTATGCTATAAGAGATCCCAAAGCAAATTTGCCACCCGGGCAGGACTAGTGAGCAGGGCACTATGTGGGTTCTGAAAACCATCCAAGCAGTAGCTGGTTTCCTCTCCTAATCTCCTGAGAGATGAGTTGAAAATTTAGCCTCTCACTTGACTTGATTTATTCCAGTCACCTGTGCTTCAACTGCTGTGAAGGAATCAAAGACTTTGTTTTGACCCTGTCAAGGTATTTTTTGACCAGGGAAGACAGAAAAATGACCAAAGGGGAAAAGAAAAAAAAAAACACCAAAAAACAGAACCAGCAAACATAAACAGGAATAAGGCAGCTAATGAACCAAGTTTTTCTGAAGTTGTGACTACAAAAAATAGGCAAAGAAGTTACTCTTCTAAAGCAACCAGGTTTAAATAAGATGTTATCTGTGTAGAGATTTTTTTTAACGTTAGCTCTGTATCTGTCTGCAGCTAAGAGATATAAATAGATTTATACCTTTCTCTCCATATATATGATTTTATATATAGGTGTGAGTGCACATTAAGTGTATGCACGTGTATTTGTATATAAAATATGCACACTGATAGAGCCATCCATCTATCAAGTTATTGGCCTATCTTGTGCTCATTCAAGAAGGGGTTTAAAAGGAATTGCCTAAATACATAATACATGCTGGGATTTTTTCTTTTTAAGAGATGAGTCAAGTCAAATGCTATGATATAAATTTTTAATACCCCTATGACCTGATTTTTTTCCTCTTGTGCAAGGAAGTTAACAATATGAAATGTCTTTCTGTTGTCTCTAATCATGGGCTGATTTGATAAGCTGTAATTATTATTCATATTTGAGATCTGCAGCTAGGGAGATGCAGGAGGTGTGGGGACCATTGGGATGTTTAGGTTTATTATTTATTACTGCTATGAATAAAAGAATAATGATTTCAGAGATTCTGCCAAGTAGTTCAGGCTGCAAATTTAACCCCTTTAAAAACTATTGCAATCCATTTGCATCTGATGGATGCTGGAAGTCATTTTAATCATGTTTTTTGGTTCCTTACTCCATTGGAGGAGTTGGAAAACTAGAAGAAATGGAAGAAATTATTTTAGGAGGCCCTATCAAAACTCTTTTTGTCTGTTTGACCTTGGGCGCTGTGTCTCTTAGGAACACTGGAAGAAGACTGTGCAAGGGGTAGTCATATCTCAGCTGCTGTTGTGATTATAACTATTCATCATCTTACCAGATACAGCATTCAAAGTCATGTGGTGAACAGAGAGAGAGTTGTGATCCCCACTGTTATGGATATCTAGCGCTTTACAAGTGTTGTGGCAAAGGTGAAGGGGTTTGTTAGGTGGGAAACAGCAAACAACGTCTTCAACTCAAGATCAGTTTGTGCTTGTGTTGATTTCGACACTGGTCCTCATGACCAAACCCATCAATCTTTGGTTGTCTGGGAATATTCGGTGTCATTGAAAATGTCCCTGTGTCTGCACCAAGTTAGACTGAATGCCCGTCTCACACAGAGACGGAAAGGCAAGCACAGGTGGAAGGTTGTCTTTAAGCCTCTGATATGCCCATGGAAAAGAAAGGACACATGTAAAATGGGTGTCTAGCTGGGTGCTGGGGGTGATGTGCAACAGGTCAGCTGACTGTATTTTAGATAAAGGAGAAAGTGGAGAAGGTGGACCTTGTCTTGTTGCAGGGGCTTTGCTGTAAACACAGAGCAATATTTTCACTGATTCTGGCCTGAGATCCTGAGGTCTCTTGAGGGAGGGAGTGGGGGAGGTCAGCTCCTCCTGGGTCAGGTCTGATGTGCACCACTACCACTTTCTCCTTCTCTGAGCATTGCCACCAAGCACCCACAAGCCATCATGCTCACCTTGGCTCACCACTTTTGAAGTCCCAGTTCATAAATACTGATCTGGGAGTTCTTGCTTTAGCCATGCAAACCTGAAACACTGCCTATGGCTTCCAGCCATCGTATGAGGCAGTGCCAGAGCCCTGGTAAAAGGAGAATGTGTAGTAGGCAGGCTTTAGAGACTTTACCTACCAGCATGCCAGCCTGTGTACAAGTAGATCCATCACCTTAGAACACCAACCTCCACCAGGTCTCTGAGCTGCTTCATTGAAGAATTTCTGGCACCTCTCAAAACCATATCATTTGAACTCTGGGGTCTAAATAGTATTTTGAGGGTTTAGCATTGGGCACTGGTTTGAAGATAACAGTGCAGGGATAAGACATCCTTGACAAGCAGAACATGATAGTTTTAGCTTGGATGAAGGGAGGGAAGAGCCCTTTTTTTCTTTCAGATCTGGAACTAGTGTGGCACTGTCCAAGGAACAAAATAAATGTGTTTGTAGGCTACTGATTCATCTTTCTAGTGATGTAGGTGCTTTGGGCTGCTCCACTTAAATCCTTTGACATCTGTGGGTGTATGGGTGCAAATACATTGCTTATTTGTTCCTATTACCCTCCTGGAGTCAGAGCCAGAATTACCTTCAGTCGTAACTCTCTCCTGTCTCCGTAAGTATAGACTGTCCTTGAAAGAGAAATGAATACATCTAAGTAACATCCCTTCTGAAAAATGTGGGTGTAGATTCCAGGAAAAGATGCTTTCATAAAACTCATAGTCATAGGAGGCTTAGCCATGTGATGGCCAGAAACACCAGAAGGAAGAGCTCTGCAGCCAGAGGCCATGGCTTGAAAAATACATGATCAGAAGCCTGAAATGTCACTCAGCTGAAGGAAAAAAACCACTGTGATGCTCACAGGGAGCAGACTGGTGCAGCTGCCCATGACTTGCATTGGGAATCAACTCCTGAGCACATACCTTAGCAGACTTTGTGGTCTCTTGCAGAATCTCTGGTACCCATTTTCTGTCTGTTGGTTGCTGGAAATTTTGCAGATCGCAATAAGGGGCCAGAAGGGCCTGTGAGGTTTTAGGGAGTAATGTTGCAGGGGAGTTAGAAAAGCTATGAAATTTCAGTGGCATTTTTCCTATAATCATTTTCCCAAAGTTGGAACTTCTCTGTAATGTACTCAGAGGCAAGGAATTAATCTCAGAATATAAAATATACAGATCTCTTCTGAACAACCACATTTTAAATGAAGTCAGAGTCCCCTTATGTTGTGGTTTTATATTTCTCTGTCTTCAACTGTTTTGCATGTTAAAGGAATTTAAGATTGTCCACACCAACATGACCTTGAACAACTTACATGTCCTGGATCCTTCTTTTCCAGTGAAGGCTGTGCCAGACTTCATGTCTGCTAGCTCTCTAGTCCTTGCATTTTTCCCATCCACCTTTTTATGCTGTAGCCTCAGTATCTTTTCCTTCCTTTATTATACCAGGGCATAAGTTTAAAGACGTGAGCCACAACATATGCCATTGTCCCCTCCCAGAGATGAACAAAGTATATTGTTATGCTCCAAATGTGATACTTTTTTCCCCTGTTAAATGTTTTCTAACTGCATAGACCAACCATCTGTTTCTCTTTCTCTCTTCCATCATTCAATTCTTTGCACGTTATTCAAATTAATTATCAATTAAGAACCGGAAAGACTGGATAATCAAATTACAGAATGGTAAGATGGTCAAAGTAACACAGCACCTTATTAAAAGTCTCCAGATATTTAATAAGACAATAAATTCCTGATCTTTTGTTCTAAAGATGAACCTTCAGCCCAGTAAATGAAAACAGATTGACAAGTATCTCTTCTTGGTCATTTATTTATGAACATAGGAAATGACATTGACTACCCCCCTTTCCATTCCAGATTTCAGATTGCAATCTTCTCCTCTCAGATGTCAAACTAACCCAGATAATAAAACAGCTTGAGTCTCATGACATTCCCCAGAGAGATAAGAAAGTTTTCTGTTATTTTTTTTGTGCTGAAGTGAATCTGGTTTATAAGGCATAAAATTATCTGTCCTTTAGCTCTGTGATTATCCCAAAAAGAGGAGGGGGGTCTGGTTCTGGGGCAAAAGCAGAGCAACAGTGCTGGCTGCTGTGCCCTTGGGCAGCCATAGGAGCATGCAGTTGGTCTGTCTTTCAACACCCCTCCACCGAGCGGTGCTCGGAGAGGGAAATTTATGAGGCTTGGCATCAGGGTTGGCACGCAGGGCGTGCCCGAAGAAGATGAGAATGGAGGAGACCGATTGTGCCCTGTGTGATACCTGAGAGATTCTGGCTCTGACCATCTGTACAGTCTGATGTGCCTAAACCTTTCCCACAGTAATCCCTCTGGCTGCTTGCCCTCCTCTTCTAGATATAACCACGTCACATGGTCGCAAAGGTAGTGGCTCATCCTCAGCCGTGAAAGCAGAGAATACCCAAAATTTAGGGCTGAAAAGGACTGGAAGAGATCACATTATCTGGCTGCAAGCCCCAGGGGATCAAGTCCACCTACCCCACTCCTGGTGGCACCAGGCTGCCACCTCTAATAATATGGTAGCTTTCATTTTCAACTGCAATTTTACTGATGGGACTTGAGGGCAGCTTTGTGACTGTGCCAAGAGCACAGATGCCCTGCAAGCCCGCTTTGCTCTGGGGCAGTATCCTTAAGGGACTGCAGCTTCAGTTAGTTGGGCCCCTCAGGTCTGCCGCAGCCAAGAGTAAAGTTGTGCAATTAACACAAGCGTTCATCACTACTTGGTGCGGTTCCTGGAGACAACTCATTTGCTTCAGTATTACCCCTGTCCTTTTTTTCACCCTTCTCCAAAGCCTCTTCCAGCACCCCCCACCCCCAACCCAAATTCGTCAGAGCCTCATAGCCATCGCAGCCTGCAAAGCGTCCTCTTCACATTCTCCTAACGCAATTGCACATAATTAAGCAGTACATTTACATGTCAGACTAAACCCACTGTCCAAGCTGCTCGTTCTGCTTTGTGCAGCGCTGTGCCAGGCGTCCTCCAGAAAGGATGCAAATCACAGCACAGAAAACATATTACGAGTGGCATGCAAGATCTGTGCCCACTTTGCCCATTGTGTCAAGAAAACAGAAATGCTTGTCAAAATACCAGCTCGAGTAGGAGCTTGCGGCTTCTGGAGGAATAAAAGAACCATGTTGGCAAGCACAGGACTAGACAGGCAGATGTCCTCCTCTCCACCCACTAGAATTTTATTGGCAATTGAGTTAACAACCTCTTTGCATATGAAAGTAACGGAGAGGCGCTGATGCGGCCTCGCTGGCAGGAGACTTGGCTGCAAAACCAGTGAGACATTTGACAAGGAAGCAATATGTTAGCAACATCTCTTCATCCGTGTTATCAGGGCCAAATTGCCACGGCACTTGCAGCCATGTGGAGGCATTAGATGCAAAGTGTTAGACGCCCTGCCATTCTTCCTCGTCATTTTCTCTTTTCTCTTATTCCTTTTTCAGAGCAGCCTGGTCCTGACACTTCTCTTCAAGTGGCTCTGGAGCCAATCCTGCCTTGTGCTGCTGTATATCCTTAGAAAATAGGCTGCCAGGTGCTGAACACCCACATTTTGAAATGATGGCTCATGGTAATAAATGGTTCTGGGGGGGTTTTGTTGGTTTGGGTTGTTTGGGTTTTTTGTGTTGGTTTTGGGGTTTTTTTGTATGTGTGTGTGTTTTTTTCTTTTTTTCTGTAGAAGCAATTGCATGTTCAGGTTTTCCTTTAAGAGGTCACATTTCTGAGCTGATGAATGGGAGGAATACAGACTGGCAAAGCCCTTCCCCACATTGAATCCTTACATCAGAATTTGTACCCCACAGCAGTTGTCCCCATACTCTTTGGATTTGCAGACTTGCAGTCTGTCTACTGTGGAAAAGCAGACTTTCCTGTAGTAGACTGACAATAACCTTGCAGTGATGAGCTCTATTTCATTGGTTTCTGGATACTGTGCTGTACCCAAACATACCAGTGGACTCCCAGGAGAAAGGTGCTGTAGAGAAATCCATAGAGTCTGAACAGCCAGAGGAGTGTAATCAAGTCAGCAGTCTTGGGGTCATTTTTGGGGACCCTGCATAGCTGCAGTCTGCAGCAGAAGCTCTGCCCTTGTGTTTACC
Organism: Athene cunicularia; assembly: GCF_003259725.1. NCBI lineage: Eukaryota > Metazoa > Chordata > Aves > Strigiformes > Strigidae > Athene > Athene cunicularia. The sequence goes on along the minus strand of NW_020799107.1, from coordinate 11,463,867 downwards.
AAGGAGAGAAGGGGAATACTGTAGGAAACCTGCCCAATCTCCCATCCAGCCATCAAGCCCTTCCCCAAAATCCAAGCCCAACAATGCAGGAAAGCTTTGCAACAGAATTATATTCTCACTGGTTCCTTCCCACTCTCTTTTAAGGCTCATTGGGTTTAATCAGCCATTGCAAACTGCTGGGGTCACATCCTGCTATCTGTACAGCTTGGAGGTGAACAGCTCTCCCATTAAGCATCAAAGGATTATAGAAAATTCCTGTACAGAGCTGAGGAAAGAAATTGTGGCAGGAAAGCTGAAGGCATCCCTCTATCTATGTAAAGGTGCTCCTGAACTTAGCACATGGACAGCACAAACTGCCTGTGTGCAGGCAGAGAGGTCCATCAAAGCAATGTATAGTGTGGCCCCTTGTGAAGATATTGGCCTTTCCGTACTGTCGGGTTTTGGTGATAAACTGGCTTCCCTGTGCATAGCCCCTCCACTTGCTGCTGCTGCATGCAAAGGGTTGGTTGTCACCAAGAAAGGGAACCTATCCACCCGGTATAAAAATAGTGAAGTGGGAGTGGAAGGGAATTGAAGAAGGTGATTGCAGATTTGACTTATGTAGTCAAAAGCCTCCCATGAATGAAACCCGGGTCCATGCAAGAGAGGCCATCCATGTCCATCCCTGAAGTCTGGGTGACTATATTTGCCCATTGCCTTTCTGCATTGTCCCAGGGACTAACCACAGGCCCAGTCAGTGTTTCTGCAGATCTTTGCATTGTCCACTGTCTATGGGGACACGGCAAATTCTCTCTAGGCTGGCACTCTCTCTTGTTGTGTGGTCCTTCTTTCGTTCTTCCATGCCTTCTTCCCAAGCACCGCTCTTTAAGAAGCTTCATCAGTGCTGCTGTGGTTTCTCCTATAAAGCATACATGTAGACCTGCTGCCCCTTCAGGGCAGATATTTAAGCTCCCCATCTCACTGTCTTCACTGTGATGGCCAATAAAGCCATCCTGTTTTAGTGGCATGCAATGATGTTTCTCACAACCCAGCTTGTCTTTCAGCTGCTATCATCTCAACCCTGTGATCTGACTCTATAACCTTGTCTTTTAAAGCATCTTCTTCCCTCAAGATCAGCAGTACACTGGCACGCCATGACAAGCCGAGCTCTTTGTGTGACTGCAGTGCGTAAGCTGAAGATGTACCCTGGGGTTCCTCCAGGCTGCTCTCCTTGCAGGTTTTCCCAGCTTGCTTGTTGGTCCCAGGTGGGACAGCATGTCTTCCCTGCCTCCCTTGTGCTCCCCTACGCCTCTCTGAATTCTTGAATCATTGCTCCAGCCCTGAGACACTTCTAAGTCACAACACTCATTTTGCAAGGATGAGAAAGCAAGGTTTTCTCAACACTTCAGGTGCCCCAGGTGAGGCTGGGAACAAGTTGGCTGATGGGGGGTCATCTCTCCATCATCCTCTCCCTGACATGCCATAGAATTAATACTGAATCTAGAAAACTTGCTGAAAACCCCACCTGGTAGTTTTTCTGCATCTCCCACTTCCTCTGAACAATGGTCATCTCTCCTGAGCAGAGGTATGGACTGGTCATTCCTATTCCCTGCATCCCCAGGTAGACGTGGCAGTCACTGTGCGATGAACCAAATACGTTGTACCTCACTGGAGGTGTTTTTCAGTTTTTCTGTCACTCTGCTTCCCAAGCTGTGGTCGACTTAAATAACAACTGTTGATTGCACGCTGACTTGTTCACCAACAAAATATGCCACTGTTGGTGTCTCTTGAAAGGTCACTGATCTAGTTCAAGGTCAAAACCATGCTTGGTTCCTCCTTGATTGGGGGACAGAAGCATCGAAAGCCCTGCTGGGCTCTGAGTTCAGCAGAAAACCACAGGCAAATGCCGCAGCAGATCAAGCCTAGGACTGGTGCAGGAGGCAGTCCAGTTGTGTTCAAGCAAAGTTTATGGCAGGTTTGTGGCTTTTTTGTAGTGCATCTTCAAACACAGCCTGCCAGCCAGAAATTCCTGGTCGCACCATCTGGATTCTGTCAAGGGACAAGAAATGAAGGTTGCCCTTTGAGTTGTACCAAAGGGAAGGAAAGGCTGCTCTGGCAAGGGTCTCACCTTCTGCAGGTGCCAGTGAATGAGTTCCCAAACACTTCCACGTGCTCCAGCTCCCATGCATGGCAGAGGAGCTTCCCCAGGTATCTGGCTGGTGTTCCCATGTGAGCCTTTCCTTGCTGCCCACCTGGATGCTTTCTTCAGTGTTAGTTGGAGAATGTTTCTCACTTCCCGTACAACATGTTGCCCTGCATGGGAAAACACCTGCTGAATTTTACAACCAGAGATGTTACCATTTAGGCTGCTGGTGAAACTATCTCAGTGCATTGCGGTAGCTGTGTATATCTACCACTGTAACCCACGCCCTGGGTAATTTTCCAGTGTAAAAAGTGCTACCACAGTTTCACATTTCCTCTTCACATTTTCCTGTTCTGTGCAGCACTCAACAGAGTGCATACGTATTTGCTGTTGTGTTTCTTTTGTGTTTCTCTTGTGCTGTTATGGTCATTTCCAGTCTGGGCTTCAGGACCAGACATGCACAGCACTATTCTCCTTTTTCTGCTGTATAAATTGCAGTCATCACCTGAAATACTCAGCAAGAGGACATCAAGTTGCTCACCTGTAGGTTACTCCACTCTCAAAACAAGTCTGGAAAGGGTCCATCAGAGATGGTGCTGCTGCTGCTCTGCATTTCTGCCTCAGGATGGAAAGGAAATAATCCTTTACTTTAAACCTCCAGATAAATGTACAGCACCAGGGCCAGATATAGCTGCAGTAGCTATGGCTTTCCCTGGTCTCTGGCAAATGTATAGTTGGCTCCTACAGCTGCAACCTGGCTTGGAGTACATTTAAGGAGGGTGTTGCAGGTGGAGAGGCCGTTGGACGGGTGAGGAACAGCATGTCATCCAAGACTACAGCAGCTATGTGGGGGTAATATGTGCTGGAGCCTAATGAGGGAGAACATTAGCTCCTCATATTTTTCACCTGCAGATGAGATCCTTAGAGAGGTCTGTGTGATTCTCTGCTTTCCCTCAATAGCTTTCCAGCAGTGAAACATCTGTTAGTGTCTGGAGAAGCTTCCCCATGGTGCAGCTCTGTGGTAGAAGCTGAAGCATGGAGCTGTTTCCCCAAAAATTTGGCTCCCGATACATTTCTCTAAGATGAATCCACACAGCTGCATGGATAACCCTGAACACATGAATCAATGCCAATGGACACAGTGGCTGCCCACAACTGCAGAGACCTGAAACACTGGCACTTGACACTCACAAGAGCTGTGACCTTCCCTTATGATGTGAAGGTGAAGAGGAGGTCCTCCTTTGCACAGGTCCACCTTGCCTGTGCAGGATCTGCGGCAGGATCTGTGGGAGGACAGACAATTATACCTCTTTCACTTGACCCAGATATTCCTAATGGGATCAATGGGACTATGGTGAGACTCACCTCCAGAAGACCTGGCCCATATTGTGTTAACTGTCCCCAATTGTTGGCTGTTTAGAAGGTTTTTGGAAGTCAGACTTTGGCTCCAAAGTCACTTCAGCGGTTTTTAAAATAGCATCTTCACTCTATCCCAGTGGTTTGGAGAGGTTGTTACCCCAACGGGGCACACTGTCACTCTGCCAAGGTGCTTAAACAATGAACGACCAAATTCTGCGAAAACTGAAAGGTCACTCTGAGTAAGTCTGCTTTAGGATATGGAGCACCTGTCTCTAGTCTCTCCTGTTATTACCTTAGTTCTTTGCCATGCTGCTATTCACAGCATAGAGCACATCATGAAACACATAAAACACAAGAGTGTTTGGAAATCCGCCATTGACTTCCCATGATCAGTCAAACCCCAGACAAGCAAGAGAACCTCATTTTCTACTTCTCAACCCTCCATCACAAATCTGCACAACTCATAATAGCCTGCATTCAACCAGAGCCTCCCATCAGCTCCCGAAGGAAGGCAGCAGCTGTTAGAGCACTCAGTATTGCTGTGTTCAATCATAACATCAGAAAAATGCATAAAATGATGAAAGCAAACTGCAAGGTCCTTGCCGTTGTTTCAGCAAGAAAGGCTTGTGTCATGGAAAGCCTTGCTCTCCACAAGCATTTCTGTACTCAATTTTCTGCTTGACAATTTATTCCAAGTATCAAAGGCTCAAGTCTCTCTGGATAATTCTTCTGGTCAGGGAATAAGCATCTGGTCTCTCTGATTGCAGGTTGCTTCTCTCATGAAAAGCCTGATTGAGACATGCATGTCAAGGTCAGAAATGAGGCTGAGCTTGTATTGTTCACCTAAAAAAACCCACCAAGCAGCAGAAAAAGAGATAATAACATGTCTTTAAAATGGATTTGGGTAATATGCCTTTTGTTGTGAGTAATTATCATGTAAAGAAGAGTCAACTGTAGCATTCTAATGCATTAATTGCTCATTAGTTGTTAGGTTTATATATTTTTGCTGGAAAGGGATGGAGATACTTGTATGGAAAGCAGCCTATTTGAAGGGGTAGGAAGATTAAAGGGTTAGAAAAATGAGGGTGAATACAGTGTGATTGGAGCATAAAAATAGAGCATTCCAACCAAAATAAAGCACCCAATTATCAACAAGACCGAAGCAGATCATTGGTTGGGAACAGTTTTGCACAAACATCAGCTGCCATCAAAATGCTTGGTGGGGACATGGCTGCAAAATGTTTTGGCCTCTGGGGCTGTAAAGACTTGGGGTCTGCCAGTTGACTCATTTGCTCCTTGCAAGACTGTAAAAAGAAACTTGAAGAATCATCACCCGCCTTGCAAATTATCCGGTCCTGATGTGTTTGCTAGATGGAGCCTTTTCTTTCCTGCTTTTGGGCTTTCACCTCTGCAAGCTGTTCCACAGTCATTTCCAATGACAAGCATACCCCCCTGAAAAAGTGCATGCCAGGCTTTCCGTGTCAAATCAGCGATAAAGCTTTCGGGAAAACAATTTCCTCTGTGACATTTGTGAAGGGAAATTCTGCCCGGAAGGAAGCACTGGCAGGGCGATCTCCTACGCGGCCCCAGATGCAATGAGCTGTTTAAATTGCTTGATGCAGTGGGCAGGCCCATCATAACCATCCTAGAGGGGCGAAACGGCATTTCTGAAATACTTCCCTTTTTTAAAATACCCTTTTTTTTTTTTTTTTTTTTTTTTTTTTTT